>NC_138768.1:871138813-871668813 GCF_965119305.1 Pelophylax lessonae
GTGGTTGTATTCACCAGTGTGTCCCCTGTCAGGGAATTTCAGTATCTATTAAATAACCTGCATATAATCCTGTATGGAAAGCTCTGTGAAGCTCTGAATGCATGTATTGTGCTAATTTATGAACTTTCACACAGCACAGTATATATATTTATATATGCATACGATGTATTTCACATGTTATACTTTAACTTTGTACTAATAGATGTATTTATACCTAGATTTCCTGGTCAATTGGTGTCACCTGTGAAGGACATAGAAATAACTAGTCCGAAACATGTTAGGTGCCATCACCCATCACTTGACTACAGCATTCATTGGCTCTACAAGCCTTTTGTTGCTTTTAATTGTATTCATATTTACCTACACATGCTGATGTGGTTGTGCTGTCCCCATCTAGTTTACAGTAGGATTTATCACTGTGATTTTAAGAAACTATTTTTTTTTTTATACAAAAAATAAAAATGATACCTTTTACCCAATTGGTGTCTGTGAGGGGTAAGTCCAGGAGGGGTTCACAATATAAACACATTTGTGTTTCTATTCCCTAAGCTATATAATTATGAACAACATGACAAATCCCTCTGTTTAATTTCCACTTTTGTGGGTATTTTCTATTTTTCAATTAGAACTTGTACATAGGAGTAGTTACTCCTCCTGTGCACTGGGTGATGCTCTTGATTTTTTTCTGTACAGAAAAATACATGGTGATCCTGCCAGGAATCCAGCGAGCACTTAAATTCCTGTTTAAGCTAAAAAAAAAAGCACTTTTTCTGCTGCATTGAAATTCCAAGCAGTGCTGTCAACCAAGTTTAGAAGAACATGCTGTGCTCTGGTATGTGGGAAGATATATGCAGTACAGACCAAAAGTTTGGACACACCTTCTCAAAGAGTTTTCTTTATTTTCATGACTATGAAAATTGTAGAGTCACACTTCAAGAGGAGTCACCTGAAATGGTTTTCACTTCACAGGTGTGCCCTGTCAGGTTTAAAAAGTGTGATTTCTTGCCTTATAAATGGGGTTGGGACCATCAGTTGTGTTGTGCAGAAGTCAGGTAGATACACAGCTGATAGTCCTACTGAATAGACTGTTAGAATTTGTATTATGGCAAGAAAAAAGCATCTAAGTACAGGAAAACGAGTGGCCATCATTACTTTCAGTCCGAAAAATTGGGAAAAACTTTGAAAGTGTCCCCAAGTGCATTTACAAAAACCATCAAGCGCTACAAAGAAACTGGCTGACATGCGGACCGCCCCAGAAAAAGGAAGACCAAGAGTCCCCTCTGCTGCAGAGGATAAGTTCATCCGAGTCACCAGCCTCAGAAATCGCTAAGATTAGAGACCAGGTCAATGGCACACTGAGTTCTAGCAGCAGACACACCTCTAGAACAACTGTTAAGAGGAGACTGTGTGAATCAGGCCTTCATGGTAGAATATCTGCTAGGAAACCATTGCCAAAGAAAGGCAACAAGCAGAAGAGACTTGTTTGGGCTAAAGAACACAAGGAATGGACATTAGACCAGTGGAAATTTGTGCTTTGGTCTGATGAGTCCAAATTTGAGATCTTTGGTTCCAACCACCGCAGAAAAGGTGAACGGATGGACTCTACATGCCTGGTTCCCACCGTGAAGCATGGAGGAGGAGGTGTGATGGTGTTGGGGTGCTTTGCTGGTGACACTCTGGGGGATTTATTCAAAATTGAAGGCATACTGAACCAGCATGGCTACCACAGCATCTTGCAGCGGCATGCTATTCCATCAGGTTTGCGTTTAGTTGGACCATCATTTATTTTTCAACAGGACAATGACCCCAAACACACCTCCAGGCTGTGTAAGGGCTATTTGACAAAGAAGGAGAATGACGGGGCGCTGTGCCAGATGACCTGGCCTCCACAGTCACCGGACCTCAACCCAATCCAGATGGTTTGGGGTGAGCTGGACCCCAGAGTGAAGGCAAAAGGGCCAACAAGTGCTAAGCATCTCTGGGAACTCCTTCAAGACTGTTGGAAGACCATTTCAGGTGACTACCTCTTGAAGTGTGACTCTACAATTTTCAGTCATGAAAATAAAGAAAACCCTTTGAATGAGAAGGTGTGTCCAAACTTTTGGTCTGTACTATATATATATATATATATATATATATACATACATACATACAGTGGGTACGGAAAGTATTCAGACCCCCTTACATTTTTCACTCTTTGTTATATTGCAGCCATTTGCTAAAATCATTTAAGTTCATTCTTCTTCCTCATGAATGTACACATAGCACCCCATACTGACAGAAAAACACAGAATTGTTGACATTGTTGCAGATTTATTAAAAAAGAAAAACTGAAATATCACATGGTCCTAAGTATTCAGACCCTTTGCTGTGACACTCATATATTTAACTCAGGTGCTTTCCATTTCTTCTGATCAACCTTGAGATGGTTCTATACCTTCATTTGAGTCCAGCTGTGTTTGATTATACTGATTGGACTTGATTAGGAAAGCCACACACCTGTCTATATAAGACCTTCCAGATCACAATGCATGTCAGAGCAAATGAGAACCATGAGGTCAAAGGAACTGCCTGAAGAGCTCAGAGACAGAATTGTGGCAAGGCACAGATCTGGCCAAGGTTACAAAAAGATTTCTGCTGCACTTAAGGTTCCTAAGAGCACAGTGGCCTCCATAATCCTCAAATGGAAGACGTTTGGGACGACCAGAACCCTTCCTAGAGCTGGCCGTCCGGCCAAAATGAGCTATCGGGGGAGAAGAGCCTTGGTGAGAGAGGTAAAGAAGAACCCAAAGATCACTGTGGCTGAGCTCCAGAGATGCAGTCAGGAGATGGGAGAAAGTTGTAGAAAGTCAATCATCACTGCAGCCCTCCACCAGTCGGGGCTTTATGGCAGAGTGGCCCGACGGAAGCCTCTCCTCAGTGTAAGACACATGAAAGCCCGCATGGAGTTTGCTAAAAAACACCTGAAGGACTCCAAGATGGTGAGAAATAAGATTCTCTGGTCTGATGAGACCAAAATAGAACTTTTTGGCCTTAATTCTAAGCGGTATGTGTGGAGAAAACCAGGCACTGCTCATCACCTGCCCAATACAGTCCCAACAGTGAAGCATGGTGGTGGCAGCATCATGCTGTGGGGGTGTTTTTCAGCTGCAGGGACAGGACGACTGGTTGCAATCGAGGGAAAGATGAATGTAGTACAGGGATATCCTGGACAAAAACCTTCTCCAGAGTGCTCTGGACCTCAGACTGGGCCGAAGGTTTACCTTCCAACAAGACAATGACCCTAAGCACACAGCTAAAATAACGAAGGAGTGGCTTCACAACAACTCCGTGACTGTTCTTGAATGGCCCAGCCAGAGCCCTGACTTAAACCCAATTGAGCATCTCTGGAGAGACCTAAAAATGGCTGTCCACCAACGTTTACCATCCAACCTGACAGAACTGGAGAGGATCTGCAAGGAGGAATGGCAGAGGATCCCCAAATCCAGGTGTGAAAGACTTGTTGCATCTTTCCCAAAAAGACTCCTGGCTGTATTAGATCAAAAGGGGGCTTCTACTAAATACTGAGCAAAGGGTCTGAATACTTAGGACCATGTGATATTTCAGTTTTTCTTTTTTAATAAATCTGCAACAATGTCAACAATTCTGTGTTTTTCTGTCAGTATGGGTGCTATGTGTACATTCATGAGGAAGAAGAATGAACTTAAATGATTTTAGCAAATGGCTGTAATATAACAAAGAGTGAAAAATGTAAGGGGGTCTGAATACTTTCCGTACCCACTGTATATATTGTGGCAGAGCGTTGCCCTGGCAGGGTTTATAAAGTGAATGTGACCCAGAATTCTCAAACAGGCAGGTTGAGGGGCTCCAGGGAGCTTGTAACATGAAGAGGAAACTGGCTTTTCAGTTTCCTCTGTGTTTTAAAAGGTCCAGTTTGGGACCTGGAGCTTTGAGATTTCTAAGTGATGTGGGTGGGATGGAATCTCCAATCCTGGGTCCAGATATTCAGAACAGCCAGCATAATAATTGGTCAGGTGTGTGCTGGGCCTTAAGTAGTAACCTGACCATGGTTCTGGGCTCCACCCTGGCAGACAATGAGGGCTCCTTGTGGGAGCCAAGTCTGTAGGAGACAGACAAGGGCCTGAAGTGTTAAGGCCAGAGAGGCAGTGCTGCAAGCGAGAGCCAAAAGAGCTCAACAGCGTTTGTGTGGATGACCATAGAATGCTGAAAACCCCTGCGAGGGAAACACTTGTTTTGTGTACCGAGCTTTCTTTTAATAAACATGGGCAAAGAAAGCCCTTAAAGAGGTCTGTATCTATTTTGGGAGAGATATAGGAGGTGTAAGGGTTTTCGGCAGTGGAACGGTTTGGTGCCAAAGGTTCAAAGCAGCCTTTGATAAAACTGGTGACAACACTGGTTCAGAATGGATCAATACCAGAGGCTAGATTTAGTAGTGTAGTTACACTGATATGGCGAGGTCCTCACTAAGCATGGGATATGGACAGGGGTCTGGAAAGTGGCAATGAAATTCATGGTGCTGGGAAATGTAGTTCAGCACCTGCCCTGCTTATCCTTTCTGGGATAGGCTGACCAGTTTCTACCAGGGCTAGCCTAAGGTTTGCAATAAGTGAGAAAGACTACTTTGACTCATCCTGTACCATCAGGAAATGCTCACCGTGCCACGGTTTAGACTATTTGGCCAAAGATTGCACCCAGATTTGGTGCAATTTGTGCCAGAAGCTGGATCATCCATATAGTCAGTGGCCAGAGGCACTTGCCAGGATTGGAGGCTGAGCTGCAGAGGCTTGATAAAGGAGGGTGAGGCAGCTGAAGCTAGGGGAAAAAAACAGTTGTTACCCCTACTGTGTGTTCCGTCTGTTGTGACAAATGTTGTTTCCCCTGGTGATGTGGACTCTGAGTCTGTCCCTTCTGTGGTGGTCGACTTCCTGATCATGCCATTTGGGAAATGCATTGAGGTCGGTTACAGCGGTATCCCTTCCGGTTTCGTCACATCCGCCCCGGTGGAACGCACGCTGACACTGAGCGGCGTTTCAAATAAACCAGGCCATTTGAGTGGGTGCTGCTTGCAGGCACATGAAAATGTGAGTTTACACCTTTTTAGATCTTATTTTAATAATAAAACTATTGCGTGATTATATGTTTCATTTTGTATTTTGGGAAACTTATGGCATTTAATCCTCTGCTGTGAAATGGGTATGCAATCTTCCTGCTACTAAGCCCAGGGGGCAATCTTAGCGTTCTGGCTGATCTATATTGGAGGATAACTAATGCCTCTTACACACGCATCGATTATTGGCCGGGAATTTTCGGCCAACGTCCGATCAGCCGTTTTTCGGCTTGTTAGTATGATGCTTCCGACAACAGACTCCGACTTTTCGGCCGAAATCTATCTGGTGTGCAGACTATAAAATTTTTGTTGGACAACAACACAATGGCCGATTTTCCGTCAGTCAGTGCAGATTTTGGCAGACAAAAATATGATAAGCAAGTCTGGACATGCTCAGAGAAGAAAAAACACAAAGAAAGTAAACCAACACATGACATCACTTCTGAAGTAGGTTTTTGTTGGCCGAGAAAAATCGTGTGCAGTCTAGGCACATTCCAACAAACAAAACACAACTCCTTTCACACTTGTGCGACCTAAAAGTCACGTGATTTTGACTGGACTTCAAGCAATGCCTATGTCTATGGACTAGAGGGCTGCATTGGGTTCGGGTTCCTGCGGGACCCCCCGCAAATCTCACGGGAGCGGTCGGTTTTCCCTTTGCTGCAGGCGGGAGTGGGCGGTCAGAAACTTTTGCAGGAGACCCGTGGGGAGCTCTTTCTAGGACATAAGGACTGTACTTAGCGGCTCATGCTCTCCCCACAGCTATGGTTCCTTCGTTCCCCAGCCAATAACCACATCATACAATGCTGATACAGTGCCAGACCGAACCATTACACAGGAAAAGGAGGGGGCAAAGAAGAAAAGTCTTCCCTGACCTCGCTCCGCCAGCTCTCGTTCCTCTTTTCGGTGTATGGTAGACTGACTGTGGTACAGATGCAATATAGTCTATTTAATTTGTTTACAGACATATGCCTTTTTTTTTTACAATCTAATTCAAAAGGTGCAAAATATATTATCCAAAGATGAAGTTTGACTAGGTCCCCCTGGCCACAGCAAAGGATGAACCACCACCAGCCAAAAAGCAAAGCTACGCTCACGCTGATCGATTCACAGACTGGGAAGACGTGTGCTGCATTTCAGCACCAAAGCCCATCGACGCTGAAATAGCAGAATATCTTGGCAGCCGACTTGCGGACATACCAGATCCAGACAATGTGCTTCAGTGGTGGAAGTTCAACAAAGAGCGCTTTCCTGTCCTCTCAAAATTTGCACGTTTTATTCTGAGCATTCCCGCATCTAGTGCGCCGTCAGAGAGGGCATTCAGTGTGTGTGGGCGGATCTTGGAAGAAAGATGCACCAGTCTGGGACCGCAGTCAGTCAGCAATATACTTTTCCTGGTGCCTCCATGGCAGCATACCAATGGTAGAGCTCCGCCTCTACTCCACATTCAGGACTAGTGAGTAGCATAAAAGAAAGACGCCCCCTACTCCCAGCATTCTTTTTTTTCTCATACCTTTTTGACTGGTGAAGAGTCGAACCTGCAGAAGCTGAATCTTCGTGTTTGGAGGTTGAGAGGAGGTTTCAATCTTTGGGATGTACTCCGAGAGTCATTTCCACGCTCGAGGGCTAAAAAACCCTCTACAAACGCAATCAATTCCAGGATCTGGAATAAGTTTCTGACATTCGCGACAGGACAGGATTTCAATCCGATCAGTCCCTCATCCTCCAACTTGCTATTCTTTCTCCCAACAGGTTTGGATTTGGGGCTAGGTCTAAGTTCTCTGAAGGTACAAGTTGCAGCGATCTCGGCTGCAACCAATAAAAGATTGGCGGAAGATCCTCTGGTGGTCACCTTCTTTAAAGGGGTACGAAAGATCCGCCCTCCCGCTAGACACCCTTTTCCTCAGTGGGATCTATCTCTAGTTTTGGAGGTTCTATCCGGACCCCCCTTTGCCCCGGTGGAGCAGGCGACCTTATGAAATTTGACTCTACAGTCTTTCTTGTAGCCATCACCTCTGGAAAGCGAATTTCTGAACTGCATGTCTTAGGGATAGGCGAGCAGCATATTGCCTTTTTCCCTGATAGTGTTGAGCTTCGTCCATTACGGGGCTTCATCCTCAGTGTCATCCTCAAGCCATCTCCTCAAACCGTGGGCACTACCAGTTCTGTTGGACCCAGACTCAAATACCCATCATAATCTGGACATCTCCAGAGTTATTCAGGCCTACTTAGGAGCAACAGAATCTTTCAGATCCTCAGAAAGGCTGTTCATCGTTCCCTTTGAAATGAACAGAGGCAAGGAAGCTACCAGCGGGACTCTGTCATCCTGGATAATCAAGTTAATCCAAAAGGCATACAAGATTAGGTGCTTGGATCCTCCTTCTCGAGTGAGGGCTCATTCTACCAGGGCAGTTTCAGCTTCTTGGGTGGCAAGGACTAATGTGTCTTTGGAGACGGTTTGCAGGGCCGCCTCATGGTCTTCTCAACACACGTTCTTCAGACACTACCGTATTGACCCTGGGTCACTCACAACAGTTAAGTTTGGAAGAAGAACGATTCAATCAGCGATGTCCTTTTCCAATTAAAGTTCACTTATTTAGGCATTACCCACCCTTGTTATGCTAGTTATTTATCATTGGTATACTGCCATGGAGGCACCAGGAAAAACGTAAAATTGTATCATACTTACCGTAATTTTCCTTTCCTGGTTCCTATCCATGGCAGCATATGCTCCCTCCCTCGGTATTCTATATTATAGGAGAATGCTGGGAATAGGGGGCGTCTTTATTTTATGCTATTCACTAGTCCTGAAGGTGGAGTAGAGGCGGAGCTCTATCATTGGTATGCTGCCATGGATAGGCACCGGGAAAGGAAAATTACGGTAAGTATGATAACA
Organism: Pelophylax lessonae; assembly: GCF_965119305.1. Classification (NCBI taxonomy): domain Eukaryota; kingdom Metazoa; phylum Chordata; class Amphibia; order Anura; family Ranidae; genus Pelophylax; species Pelophylax lessonae. The sequence goes on from NC_138768.1 coordinate 871,146,838, forward strand.
TTTTCCGTTTTCCTTCACAGTAATATGGAGTAAGAAAAGCAAGGCCCAGTTAACTTGAACAAATATTTAGTCTGAGTATTTGGTAAAGTTATTTCCTAGTTAATCGTTTGGTGCGTGTGTATGCAATAGGCCTATAGCGGTTTTATTTTGACGGTTAATGTTTTATAACGCTAATAAAAAAAATACCCAATGTTTTTGTCATGTGTGGTGCTTTGGTTTAGCATTGGTTACTTCCTCTTATTTAAACGCAATGTTTAAAGTCTGTTATTCTGGATGTTAACTTGAACGAATATTTTGTCTGAGTATTTGTGTGCATTTTTCACAAGCTCTGAGATAAAGTCCGCCGGAGTGGACAAAAATTGCGGGTGCGGGCGGTAGTGGAACACATAGGTTGCAGGTGCAGGCGGTCCTGGTCGTACATTCAGCTGGAGCGGACGGGTGCGGGTTTAAGAAAACAGTTCCACACAGGGCTCTACTATGGACTTCAAAACACATAAAAAAAAAAAAAAAAATCGGACCATAGTGCAGCGACTACTTTGAAGTCGCAGAGATAAGAATGGTACTCATTAGAAATCATGGAGTACAACTTTTCATGCAACTTTGCAGTCCCAAGTCACAGGACAAGTGTGAAAGGTGCCCAACTCTGTGTGTTCCTTGGTGGTTTGTAAGTCAGGTACATGAACTTGTTCAGAGATCCAAGTTTTCCATATCCCAATAGTAGCTTTGACTTGGTGTAACAAAATAAGATGGAGCATTCATACAACCAAAGAGCTCAACTGCTGTGTTTAACAAAACACACTTGGGGGGCTTGAATGCTCTATAATTGCCATCAATATTCTGACTATATCTGCTGGTAATGAATATTATTAATAAAAAACAGAGGAATAGATATGGCGGTTGGGTTTGCACCTAGCGTGGCAAATCTATTTATGATGGGAGACCCAAATACTAAATGAAAATAAGCCCAACAGCTTGTCATGTACTGTAGGGTTCATTGAAGATTGAGGTATTTGGAATGGGGGGGATGAAAAAAAGTCTCGAACTTTATGGATAAATTAAATCATAATAAGAAAAAAAAAAAAAGTTCTCGCATGGGAAATAAAGTAGAGAAATAATTTACTTTTAGATATAGAGATTATGGCTAAATGTGAAGGAATATGTACTCTGGAGTTGTTCAAACCAACAGACAGCGATAGATACCTCCCAAATGACAGCTGCCATTATGACCCATTGTCAGGGAACCAGTGCAGCTAATGCTCATGTGCCAGTGCACAGATGAACTCTAGCTAGTAACCATTGCGCACTGACACGTTGGTTCATCCTCATAGTTACATAGTTAGTGAGGTTGAAAAAAGACATCAGTCCATCCAGTTCAACCTATGATGTGAGTGTGTGTTTGCTTTTAACCGTACATTGTATTCCCCTGTATGTTGTACATTGTATTCCCCTGTATGTTGTACATTGTATACCCCCTGTATGTTGTACATTGTATACCCCCTGTATGTTGTACATTGTATACCCCCTGTATGTTGTGGTCTCTAAGGTGCCCATCTAATAGTTTTTTGAAACTATCAATGCTTCCTCCCTCCTCGTGTGCCAGTATGAATTTGAGCCTTTGTGCGCCTGCATATTGGCATATGCTTACGCATGTCAAGTCCCAGAAACAAGCAGCTTAATTAAAAGTGTATGCTGAATACTGGATGTTCTTCAGCTCCCTGTGAGTCCTGGTTACCCAGCTGACTACCCATTACTGACTCAGCCTGTTCTTGGATATTCCTCCGACACTCTCCTGATTGTGATCCCGGCTTGATGCATGACATTATTAATTTGACCTTCTTGATCTCCTGTGCTTGACCCAGTCTCCAGACTCTGCTCCTTCTACTTCTGCCTATCCCTGTATGATACGTAGATCGATGTCTCCTGCTCTCAAATGTTGGGTGGAAACCAAAGAGGTTACATAGTAGTTGAGGTTGAATAAAGACAATAGTCCATCCAGTTCAACCTGTGTAGGTGTGTGTGGCCGTAATCATCTCACATACCCCTGAATGTTCTGATCCTTGAGATGTACATCTAAGAGAGTCTTTTGAAAGCCACCATACTTCCCGCAGAAACCACCTCTTGTGGTAGAGAATTCCACAATCTTGTAGCCCTAACAGTAAAGAACCCCTGCGTTGCCTGAGGTTAAAACGCTTCTCCTCTAATCGCATTGTATGCCCAGGTGGTGGCTAAATTATTGGCATCTAAAGTCTTGCTGCCCTCTCAGGATGATGGGTATCCACACAAACTGAAAGCATAAAAATCAAGAGGCCCTATCTGTGTGGACACTTTCAAGTTCGCTTGTTACTATTAGGCCCCTTTCACACTGTCTATCCGTCGGACGGAGTCCGTTTTTCTCAGTGGTGGATCGATCCTCCGATCCCCCACTGAGCAGGAGGATGACAGCTGTGTCTCCGCGCTGTGTGCAGTTCCCCATGCATCTCTATGGGGGAAATCGGATGGGAACGGACCGTCGATCTGTTCTCATCCGATCCGATGGACGGATGGAAAATAGGGTTTCCATCTGTCCAGGTTTGAAGGATCGGATGTAAGCGGACATGTCTCCGCTGACATCCGATGCCCCATAGGGATTCATGGGGGGACCGTTCAGATCCGCCAAAAAAACTGACAGGCGGATCTGAACGGTCCGCCTGTGTGAAAGGGGCCTTAAGGTCTCTGTAAGCCGAAGGAATCCTTTGGTTCTATGCTTATACACAGCATACTTTTGTGAGTATAATGTATGTTGTGATTTTTAACCATTTCCAATAAACAATTTATGGTATTGCACTAGGTTGGTGCGCCCTTCTCTTGTTTTTTTGACCCTGGCCTGGCTCCTGACTAGGTCTCCTCCCCTCCAGTTGTCTGACCACGTATGACCCTGACTCTATGGTGCAGTACCGAAAGTAGGCATAAAAACTGATCCCAACTTCAAATATTGAACCCACATTTAATAAATTAAAATACCTCTTTAACAATCACAATTCCAAGATGGTCACATCAGAAACGTCAAACCTGCCCACCGCTTGGTACCTCTACGCGTTACACCATATTCATCATGGCTTCAACTGGAGGAAGAAACATAGCTATGATGGATATGGCATAACGTTTTTATGCCTCCTGAACGTGTCCGTACTGCACCATTGAAGTTTGTCTTCTTTACTTTCACAGGTGCTAACTTTTTGGATTAACACCAAGTACAGTGGAGTGACCTACTGAGCGGACGGCAATACTCCATCTGCCGTTAAACTGCTGTAGACCCCTAGTGGGTTAATTTTGGAGGTGAGCAGACACTTCACCTGGTGATAGCAGCACATTACTCAAGGAGTGGAAACACAGGAGAGGATTCACCTGCTGCACTTTTGATAAGAGACTTTTTTTTTAGACTTTACTTATTGCACATTGACACTTTGAGTGGTTATTTGTAGTGTTGAGCGAACACGGACTGTATTATTCGTGTTCGTACCGAATAATTGGATTTTTTGTACCCGAACACGGACACGGACACTTTACTGTATATTCGGGTAAAAATCCGTGTTCGGTCGTTTTATTTCCGGGTTTTGCATGCTTTGGCGCTCTTTTCATGGCGGGCTTTCAACAGCCAATCAACAATCGTTTAACTGGTGTGCCTTAAGCCATCCCAGCCATGCCTGCAAATGTCTCAGTAGCTGTGATTGGCCGTCTGAAGCATGTGACCAAGTCTTTATAAGTTCGAGGCAGCCGCAGCGGCGTCATTATGCTGCTTAGATTCAGGGACAGAGCACACATCAACGTGCTGGCTGCTGATTAGGGAAAGATAGGCAGGAAAAAACCATTTGTGTCCGGATAGAATTGAGGGACAGGTCGGAGTGTTTAGGCAGGGCGAGTTGTAGGCATTTTAGGGATAGAGTCTGCTGAATTATATAGGGTCAGTGTCTTCTACAAACTACAATCGATATTGCTGTGTGGGGGGTGGGGTCTGCACTCAATCCTGATCTACGATCTCTTCTCAATCCTGTTAGGGACAGAGTCTGCTGAATTTTAGGGAAACTGTGTTCTACAAACTACAATCGATATTGCTGTGTGGTGTGGGATTGGAGATAGGCAGGTGTCAGTGATCCACATCCATTTTTCTGTGTGTGAGCTGCAGTGAACACAATCTTTTTGGGCTGCAGTGAACACAATCTTTTTGGGCTGCAGTGAACACAATCTTTTTGGGCTGCAGTGAACACAATCTTTTTGGGCTGCAGTGAACACAATCTTTTTGGGCTGCAGTGAACACAATCTTTTTGGGGTGCAGTGAACAAAATCTTTTTGGGGTGCAGTGAACACAATCCTTTTTGGTGTGCAGTGAACACAATCTTTGTGGGGTGCAGTGAACAAAATCCTTTGTGGGGTGCAGTGAACACAATCTTTTTGGGGTGCAGTGAACAAAATCCTTTTTGGGGTGCAGTGAACAACATCCTTTTTGGGGTGCAGTGAACACAATCTTTTTGGGGTGCAGTGAACAAAATCCTTTGTGGGGTGCAGTGAACACAATCTTTTTGGGGTGCAGTGAACACAATCTTTTTGGGGTGGAGTGAACAACATCCTTTTTGGGGTGCAGTGAACAAAATCCTTTTTGGGGTGCAGTGAACAAAATCATTTTTGGGGTGCAGTGAACACAATCTTTTTGGGGTGCAGTGAACACAATCTTTGTGGGGTGCAGTGAACACAATCTTTTTGGGGTGGAGTGAACAACATCCTTTTTGGGGTGCAGTGAACAACATCCTTTTTGGGGTGCAGTGAACACAATCTTTTTGGGGTGCAGTGAACACAATCTTTGTGGGGTACAGTGAACAGAATCTTTGTGGGGTGCAGTGAACACAATCTTTGGGGGGTACAGTGAACACAATCTTTGTGAGGTGCAGTGAACACAATCTTTGTGGGGTGCAGTGAACACAATCATTGTGGGGTGCAGTGAACTCAATCTTTGTGGGGTACAGTGAACACAATCTCATACTGAAGGTTTGAGGGTGCTGCCTGTTCCATACTCCCCCTACTCCTCATCTAGCCTTTTAGGGGTACAAACAATAGTAATTGGGGCCTAGTGTGGTTGTGTACGTGTGATATACATACACTTTTTTGGGATCATATTTTCTATTCCGCTATTTAATCAAAAACCTTTGGGGATCAGTTAAATTGGGGGATAGTCTGTGTTGGTACGTGTGAGAGAGATCCACCTTTCCAAGTTGTTGGGGTTCATCTCATACTTCTGAAGGTTTGAGGGTGCTGCCTGTTCCATACTCCCCCTACTCCTAGCCTTTTAGGGGTACAAACAATAGTAATTGGGGCCTAGTGTGGTTGTGTACGTGTGATATACATACACTTTTTTGGGATCATATTTTCTATTCCGCTATTTAATCAAAAACCTTTGGGGATCAGTTAAATTGGGGGATAGTCTGTGTTGGTACGTGTGAGAGAGATCCACCTTTCCAAGTTGTTGAGGTTCATCTCATACTTCTGAAGGTTTGAGGGTGCTGCCTGTTCCATACTCCCCCTACTCCTAGCCTTTTAGGGGTACAAACAATAGTAATTGGGGCCTAGTGTGGTTGTGTACGTGTGATATACATACACTTTTTTGGGATCATATTTTCTATTCCGCTATTTAATCAAAAACCTTTGGGGATCAGTTAAATTGGGGGATAGTCTGTGTTGGTACGTGTGAGAGAGATCCACCTTTCCAAGTTGTTGAGGTTCATCTCATACTTCTGAAGGTTTGAGGGTGCTGCCTGTTCCATACTCCCCCTACTCCTAGCCTTTTAGGGGTACAAACAATAGTAATTGGGGCCTAGTGTGGTTGTGTACGTGTGATATACATACACTTTTTTGGGATCATATTTTCTATTCCGCTATTTAATCAAAAACCTTTGGGGATCAGTTAAATTGGGGGATAGTCTGTGTTGGTACGTGTGAGAGAGATCCACCTTTCCAAGTTGTTGGGGTTCATCTCATACTTCTGAAGGTTTGAGGGTGCTGCCTGTTCCATACTCCCCCTACTCCTAGCCTTTTAGGGGTACAAACAATAGTAATTGGGGCCTAGTGTGGTTGTGTACGTGTGATATACATACACTTTTTTGGGATCATATTTTCTATTCCGCTATTTAATCAAAAACCTTTGGGGATCAGTTAAATTGGGGGATAGTCTGTGTTGGTACGTGTGAGAGAGATCCACCTTTCCAAGTTGTTGGGGTTCATCTCATACTTCTGAAGGTTTGAGGGTGCTGCCTGTTCCATACTCCCCCTACTCCTAGCCTTTTAGGGGTACAAACAATAGTAATTGGGGCCTAGTGTGGTTGTGTACGTGTGATATACATACACTTTTTTGGGATCATATTTTCTATTCCGCTATTTAATCAAAAACCTTTGGGGATCAGTTAAATTGGGGGATAGTCTGTGTTGGTACGTGTGAGAGAGATCCACCTTTCCAAGTTGTTGAGGTTCATCTCATACTTCTGAAGGTTTGAGGGTGCTGCCTGTTCCATACTCCCCCTACTCCTAGCCTTTTAGGGGTACAAACAATAGTAATTGGGGCCTAGTGTGGTTGTGTACGTGTGATATACATACACTTTTTTGGGATCATATTTTCTATTCCGCTATTTAATCAAAAACCTTTGGGGATCAGTTAAATTGGGGGATAGTCTGTGTTGGTACGTGTGAGAGAGATCCACCTTTCCAAGTTGTTGGGGTTCATCTCATACTTCTGAAGGTTTGAGGGTGCTGCCTGTTCCATACTCCCCCTACTCCTAGCCTTTTAGGGGTACAAACAATAGTAATTGGGGCCTAGTGTGGTTGTGTACGTGTGATATACATACACTTTTTTGGGATCATATTTTCTATTCCGCTATTTAATCAAAAACCTTTGGGGATCAGTTAAATTGGGGGATAGTCTGTGTTGGTACGTGTGAGAGAGATCCACCTTTCCAAGTTGTTGGGGTTCATCTCATACTTCTGAAGGTTTGAGGGTGCTGCCTGTTCCATACTCCCCCTACTCCTAGCCTTTTAGGGGTACAAACAATAGTAATTGGGGCCTAGTGTGGTTGTGTACGTGTGATATACATACACTTTTTTGGGATCATATTTTCTATTCCGCTATTTAATCAAAAACCTTTGGGGATCAGTTAAATTGGGGGATAGTCTGTGTTGGTACGTGTGAGAGAGATCCACCTTTCCAAGTTGTTGGGGTTCATCTCATACTTCTGAAGGTTTGAGGGTGCTGCCTGTTCCATACTCCCCCTACTCCTAGCCTTTTAGGGGTACAAACAATAGTAATTGGGGCCTAGTGTGGTTGTGTACGTGTGATATACATACACTTTTTTGGGATCATATTTTCTATTCCGCTATTTAATCAAAAACCTTTGGGGAACAGTTAAATTGGGGGATAGTCTGTGTTGGTACGTGTGAGAGAGATCCACCTTTCCAAGTTGTTGGGGTTCATCTCATACTTCTGAAGGTTTGAGGGTGCTGCCTGTTCCATACTCCCCCTACTCCTAGCCTTTTAGGGGTACAAACAATAGTAATTGGGGCCTAGTGTGGTTGTGTACGTGTGATATACATACACTTTTTTGGGATCATATTTTCTATTCCGCTATTTAATCAAAAACCTTTGGGGATCAGTTCAATTGGGGGATAGTCTGTGTTGGTACGTGTGAGAGAGATCCACCTTTCCAAGTTGTTGGGGTTCATCTCATACTTCTGAAGGTTTGAGGGTGCTGCCTGTTCCATACTCCCCCTACTCCTAGCCTTTTAGGGGTACAAACAATAGTAATTGGGGCCTAGTGTGGTTGTGTACGTGTGATATACATACACTTTTTTGGGATCATATTTTCTATTCCGCTATTTAATCAAAAACCTTTGGGGATCAGTTAAATTGGGGGATAGTCTGTGTTGGTACGTGTGAGAGAGATCCACCTTTCCAAGTTGTTGGGGTTCATCTCATACTTCTGAAGGTTTGAGGGTGCTGCCTGTTCCATACCCCCCCTACTCCTCATCTAGCCTTTTAGGGGTACAAACAATAGTAATTGGGGCCTAGTGTGGTTGTGTACGTGCGAGATACATACACTTTTTTTGATCATATTTCCTATTCCGCTATTCAATAAAAACCTTTGAGGATCAATTGAATTGCGGGATAGTCTGTGTCGGTACGTGTGAGAGAGATCCACCTTTCCAAGTTGTTGGGGTTCATCTCATACTTCTGAAGGTTTGAGGGTGCTGCCTGTTCCATACCCCCCCTACTCCTCATCTAGCCTTTTAGGGGTACAAACAATAGTAATTGGGGCCTAGTGTGGTTGTGTACGTGCGAGATACATACACTTTTTTTGATCATATTTCCTATTCCGCTATTCAATAAAAACCTTTGAGGATCAATTGAATTGCGGGATAGTCTGTGTCGGTACGTGTGAGAGAGATCCACCTTTCCAAGTTGTTGGGGTTCATCTCATACTTCTGAAGGTTTGAGGGTGCTGCCTGTTCCATACCCCCCCTACTCCTCATCTAGCCTTTTAGGGGTACAAACAATAGTAATTGGGGCCTAGTGTGGTTGTGTACGTGCGAGATACATACACTTTTTTTGATCATATTTCCTATTCCGCTATTCAATAAAAACCTTTGAGGATCAATTAAATTGCGGGATAGTCTGTGTCGGTACGTGTGAGAGAGATCCACCTTTCCAAGTTGTTGGGGTTCATCTCATACTTCTGAAGGTTTGAGGGTGCTGCCTGTTCCATACCCCCCCTACTCCTCATCTAGCCTTTTAGGGGTACAAACAATAGTAATTGGGGCCTAGTGTGGTTGTGTACGTGCGAGATACATACACTTTTTTTGATCATATTTCCTATTCCGCTATTCAATAAAAACCTTTGAGGATCAATTGAATTGCGGGATAGTCTGTGTCGGTACGTGTGAGAGAGATCCACCTTTCCAAGTTGTTGGGGTTCATCTCATACTTCTGAAGGTTTGAGGGTGCTGCCTGTTCCATACCCCCCCTACTCCTCATCTAGCCTTTTAGGGGTACAAACAATAGTAATTGGGGCCTAGTGTGGTTGTGTACGTGCGAGATACATACACTTTTTTTGATCATATTTCCTATTCCGCTATTCAATAAAAACCTTTGAGGATCAATTGAATTGCGGGATAGTCTGTGTCGGTACGTGTGAGAGAGATCCACCTTTCCAAGTTGTTGGGGTTCATCTCATACTTCTGAAGGTTTGAGGGTGCTGCCTGTTCCATACCCCCCCTACTCCTCATCTAGCCTTTTAGGGGTACAAACAATAGTAATTGGGGCCTAGTGTGGTTGTGTACGTGCGAGATACATACACTTTTTTTGATCATATTTCCTATTCCGCTATTCAATAAAAACCTTTGAGGATCAATTGAATTGCGGGATAGTCTGTGTCGGTACGTGTGAGAGAGATCCACCTTTCCAAGTTGTTGGGGTTCATCTCATACTTCTGAAGGTTTGAGGGTGCTGCCTGTTCCATACTCCCCCTACTCCTCATCTAGCCTTTTAGGGGTACAAACAATAGTAATTGGGGCCTAGTGTGGTTGTGTACGTGTGATATACATACACTTTTTTTGGATCATATTTTCTATTCCGCTATTCAATAAAAACCTTTCTAGGGCAAGATCTTAAATTACAGAAATATGAGGAGACCGTCAAATAAGGGCCGTGGCCTGGGTCGTGGTGCTGCTGGTAGAGCTCCTGTTGCAAGGAGAGGACATGGTCGATCTGTGCTAGCTACACGCACAAGTGAAACACCTTCCTCAAGTGTGAGTAGGCGACAGAACCTGCATCAGTATTTGGTAGGGCATCAAACGCCCCTAGAAGTGATGAGGCCAGAACAAGTTGAGGCGATAGTAGATTGGTTTGCTGCTGACAGTGCCTCCAGTTCCTTCACATTGTCTCCCACCCAGTCTACTGCAGAAAGGTCAGAGTTGGCACCTGCAGCCAATGTCCAACCGTCTTTCACCTCACCCCCTTGCAAATCAGGCCAGCAGTCTGAGCCCCAAGCCATACAGCAGTCTCTTATTCTTTTTGAGGACTCTGTCAGCAGGGTTTCCCAGGGCCATCCACCTAGCCCTGCCCCAGAAGTGGAAGAGATTGAGTGCAGCGATGCCCAACCACTTATTTCTCAAGATGAGTACATGCAAGGATCATCGCAGCACGTCTCCGATGATGACGAAACGCAGGTGCCAACTGCTGCGGCGTTCAGCATTGTGGAGACCGACAAGGAGGGCAGGGGTGAAGACTGGGTGGAAGATGATGTGGAGGACGATGAGGTCCTCGACCCCACATGGAATGAACGTCATGCAGGTGAACTGAGTAGTTTGGAGGAAGAGGCGGTGGTCGCACAGAGCCACCAGCACAGCAGAAGAGGGAGCAGGGTGCAGAAGCGGAGCGGCCGTGCCCTAGACACTACGCCCGCTACTGCCCAACGCAGCAAGGGAACGAGCGCACCAAAGTCAGCTCAAAGGAGTTCTCTAGCGTGGAAGTTCTTTAGAAAATGTGCTGATGACAGGACACGAGTGGTTTGCACCCTGTGCAATCAGAGCTTGAAGCGAGGCATGAACCTTCTCAACCTGAGCACAACCTGCATGATCAGGCATCTAAGTGCAAAGCACGAGCTGCAGTGGAGTACACACCTTCAAAACCAAGAAACGTCTCTGGCTCATCCTGCTTCCTCTTCTGCTGCAGTCTCGGCCGCTCCAGCCACATCTGTAGTGATACCGGCACCTGCCACCCCGCAAACAGACGATCTGTCAGCAACACCACCACCTGGGTCACCAACAACCATCTCCACAATGTCCCGTGGAAGCGTTCAGCTTTCCATCTCCCAAACACTTGAGAGGAAGAGGAAGTACCCCCCTACCCACCCGCGATCCCTGGCCCTGAATGCCAGCATTTCAAAATTATTGGCCTTTGAAATGCTGTCATTCCGTCTGGTGGAGACGCACAGTTTTAAAAACCTTATGTCGGTGGCTGTCCCACAGTACGTCGTGCCCAGCCGCCACTACTTTTCCAGGCAAGCCATCCCTTCCCTGCACAACCAAGTGGGGGAAAAAATCAGGTGTGCACTGCGCAACGCCATCTGTGCCAAGGTCCACCTAACTACGGATACGTGGACCAGTAAGCACGGTCAGGGGCGTTATATCTCCCTAACGGCACACTGGGTAAATGCAGTGGCGGATGGGCCTGAGGCGGATAGCAATTTGGCGCATGTCCTTCCACCACCGAGGATTGCAGGGCGCTTCAGTTTGCCTCCTGTTCCTAACTCCTCCTACTCCGCTTCCTCATCCTCTACCGCCTCCTCATCCGGACAGCGTAACACCTTCACCACCAACTTCAGCACGGCCAGGGGTAAACGACAGCAGGCAGTTTTACAACTTGCCTGTTTGGGGGACAAACCACACACCGCGCAGGAGTTGTGGAGGAGCATGGAACAGCAGACAAATGAGTGGTTGCTGCCAGCGAGCCTCAAGCCCGGCCTGGTGGTGTGCGATAACGGGCGAAATCTCATAGCAGCTCTGGGCCTAGCCGGTTTGACGCACATCCCTTGCCTGGCGCATGTGCTGAATTTGGTGGTGCAGAGGTTCCTTAAAAACTACCCCGATATGTCAGAGCTGCTGCAGAAAGTGCGGGCCGTTTGTGCGCACTTTCGGCGTTCTCACCCTGCTGCTGCTCGCCTGGCAGCGCTGCAGCGTAACTTCGGCCTTCCCGCTCACCGCCTCATATGTGACGTGCCCACAAGGTGGAACTCCACCTTGCACATGCTGGAAAGACTGTGCGAGCAGCAGCAGGCCATAGTGGAGTTTCAGCTGCAGCACGCACGCGTGAGTCGCTCTGCGGAACAGCACCACTTCACCACCAATAACTGGGCCTCCATGCGAGACCTGTGTGCCTTGTTGCGCTGTTTTGAGTACTCCACCAACATGGCCAGTGGCAATGACGCCGTTCTCAGCTTAACTATCCCACTTCTATGCCTCCTTGAAAAAACAATTCGGGCGATGATGGAAGAGGATGTGGCACAGGATGAGGAGGAGGAGGAGGATGAAGAGGTAACATTTCCAAGGCTTTCAGGGCAGTCATTCGCAAGGGGCTCCGAGGGTGGGTTCCTGCACACGCAAACGCCAGGGACGCAATTGTCCAGCAGGGGCACAGTTCTGGAGGATGAGGAGGATGAGGAGGAGGAGGAGCTGGAGGAGGAGATGGAACCATGTTCACAGCAGGGTGGCACCCAGGCCAGCTCATGGCCATCACTGGTGCGTGGCTGGGGGGATACAGAGGACACGGACCATACACCTCCCACAGAGGACAGCCTTTCGTTGCCTCTGGGCAGCCTGGCACACATGAGCGATTACATGCTGCAGTGTCTCCACAACGACCGCCGAGTTGCCCACATTCTAACTTGTGCTGATTACTGGGTGGCCACGCTGCTGGATCCCCGTTACAAGGACAACGTACCGTCCTTAATTCACTCACTGGAGCGCGATCGCAAGATGCGCGAGTACAAGCGCACGCTGGTAGACGCCATGCTGCTGGCATTCCCATCTGACAGCGGGGCCACAGTGGAAGCACAAGGCAGAGGAGGAGGAGGAGGAGGTCGCCAACGCAACCAGGGCACCGCCAGCACCTCAGAAGGCAGGGTTAGCATGGCCGAAATGTGGAAAAGCTTTGTCAGCACGCCACAACAAACAGCAGCACCAGCAGCTCAGATGGAACGTCTTAGCAGGAGGCAGCATTTTACCAACATGGTGGAGCAGTATGTGTGCACACGCCTACATGTAGTGAATGACGGGTCTGCCCCCTTCAACTTCTGGGTCTCCAAATTGGGCACATGGCCTGAGCTTGCCCTTTACGCCTTGGAGGTGCTGGCGTGCCCTGCAGCCAGTGTATTATCTGAACGGGTATTTAGCACGGCTGGGGGCGTTATAACAGACAAGCGCAGCCGCCTGTCCAGAGACAATGTGGACAAGCTCACGTTCATTAAAATGAACCAGGCATGGATCCCACGGGACTTTTCCGTACCTTATGCAGAATAGCAATGGATACCGACCTTACCCACCCATTGTTCCATTTTTGCTCTTTCTCACTCTTTTGGGGTGTACCCTCATTTAAAATTTGTGAAAAGAAGCAGTGTTGGCTACCTCGTCCTCCTCCTCAGGGCCAGATTAATGTAGGGGCTATTGGAGCTGCAGCTCCAGGCCCCTACCTTTTATATAGGCCCCGGGTTGGCCATATTCACTGTTACCGCTCTTCTGTCACTTGTAAACACAGAAGTCTGGCTTCTATGCTCGCTTCCCCAGGCAGCACCCTCAGAACCTCCCCACACAGCGTGAAGGCCGGACAAGGAGGGACAGTTGGCGATGCATGGATGTGTTTATGGGCTTCAGAGACAGCATCCCATGTTGAATTAGGCATGCATGGCTGCACCCTTCCTCCTCTGGGTGCATGGCAAGGCACGGCCCTAAGGCCCTTCAAAATCCTCAGCACCAAGCCCATGATGCTGTTAATCCGGCCCTGGTCCTCCTCCACCGCCGCTTCCACCTACACCGCCCATAGGTGTGCGCAGCCTATTGCATTAAGGTGTGCACCCCAAAGTTGAAATACACATGCATGTGTTTGCCAGCAGGGAGAGTAATGTATCGGGGCCATGTACCTGTAGGCAAGGAGAAATAGAGCAGAGCAGGTCCCAGGGAGATCTTTCCCATCTCCTCACTGGCAATGCTATGTGCCCTAGGTGATTAGGGTGTGCCCAGGCACACCCAGCACACCCTGTGCGCACGCCTATGTCACCGCCACATCCACCACCACCTCAACCTCCCTCCTACTCCATATGGGCCTCGTCCTTCAGAGATGAAGAAGAACATTGTTTTATTTTTCTGTTTTTTTTTGTTGTTTTAAGTTATTTCCCTATCCACATTTGTTTGCAGAGCACTTGCCATGCTCTTAATTACGTTTTGCTGCCATTTGCAGCACTCTAGCCCTTTCCTTTGGTGTTTTAGAGCCATTTTAGTGCCTTAAAGTTCGGGTCCCCATTGACTTCAATGGGGTTCGGTGTCCGGGAAAAGTTCGGTAAAAGTCCGGGACACGGACCCGGACTTTTTTTTAAAGTTCGGCCGAACCCGTCGAACACGGACATCTAGGTGTCCGCTCAACCCTAGTTATTTGTCTTTACACTTTGGATTATATGGTCTTATTTTTACTTGACTCAATCAGAGACACAGTCTCTGCACTATCCTTGAACCTTATTAGATACTTACCTTGTATGGCACAATAATTTTATTTATGGTACACATATGCTTTTTTGCCAATTCTATAGCAGCGCTAGCAAATTTATTCATTCATCCTATATATGTGGGAACACATTTGGGTGGTAGCAGCAGCTTGTATTAACATATCACTTTTTTTCAAGGGTAGCACACAATTATATTTGATTTTATGTTTGCAGGTGTACCATTCTTGGATGGATTGAACAGCGCTCCGTGAGATGTTCAAAGCTTGGGATAATTTTTTTATAACCTAACCCTGCTTTACACTTCTCCACAACTTTATCCCTGACCTGGCTGGTTCCTTGGCCTACATGATTTGAAAACTATCATTTTCTTTCCACTTCACAATTATGAGCCACTTTGTGTCGGTCTATCACATAAAATCCCAATAAAATACATTAACGTTTTTGGTAACGTGACAAAATGTGCGAAATTTCAAGAGGTGTTAATACTTTTTCAAGGCACATTAAACAATGAATAAATTCAGAGACCGAGCACCATTTTGTCCCCATTTTGTATTAAAAACCTTTGATTTATATATGGACCCCAAACGTGGATAAGTTTATACTTGTGGTTCGGGACAGGAAAAACATGCAGCTAAGCCACGTTAATCCTAATGTAAGCTACAAAAGGCACCGGGAAAGATTTGTACACTTGTCACAGTTGCAATGCTTTGTGGTGCAGCAAGAACACCCCATATTGTATTTAGAAGCCAGAACCACCCACCAGTCAAGTGAATGAGGCCATAGTGCGCTGGGGCAGGAATAGAAAACTCCCTCTATAAGGTGATCCAATAAGGATTGCTTTTCAAAGGGCTATTGCAAGTGTAAATGAGCCCTGTGAGTGAAGGCATTGATACACTTGACTTTCAAGATACAAGAGATGGCAGAAGATCACACATCTCACTCCCCAACCAAGATTTCCCTTTATATCTGTAAAATCCTCCAACCAGAGATCTGCACACCCCATACAGCTCTGAATGCACACTGTGGGGGGGGGGGGGGGGTTATTAAGGAAAATAAACTGCTGACTTTGCAAGGTAAGTTGCATTGTGAATGAGGTGACCCTGTACATACTTCCATCATCCAATCATGCACAAGCAAAACTATTTTTGTTTTTATTTTCCTTGCACATTGTTGAGCTTTCTGTGCAAAGTGAAATTTCTCCACAATCGCTAAAATTCCCTTCCAAACTGCAACTTACAAAAGTGACCATCCTACATACCATTAGTAAATCCCCCCCCCTCCCCATCCCCCATGGCTGTTCCATTCTCCGTCCCAGAACGTTTTCTTCCATATACGTTTGTATCAGCGCCTCCATAAAGACTCATTAACATGGAGATGTAAAGCTTTGTATATAGAGGTTTACAGCATACAGTGCTGTGTATAGAGGTGTACATCGCTGTGTAGAGAGGTGTACAGTATACAGCGCTGTGTATAGAGGTGTACAGTATACAGCATTGTGTACAGAGGTGTACAGCGCTGTATAGAGAGGTGTACAGTATACAGTGCTGTGTAGAAAGGTGTACAGCTGTGTATGGATCTAATCCCAGTCCTATAGTAATCAATGGCGCCATACACAGCTGTGTCTACATGCAAAAATCTGCCCACCATTTATCTGGGTACATAGAAGGTAGGACATCACTACACCCACATCTAACATTTTATACTAGAAATGCAGCACAAGCCATTGGAAGAATTGTACGGGTCACAATGCCAGGACTACAATCCGGGATTTTATGTCCAATCTTCTGCTAGTCCGGCCAGCAAGAGCCGCCATTCCCGGCACAAAACATGCCGATGTCTCTGAGAATGGAGCCGCAAATCACAACTGACTTTCTGCATCTTCTCTTATTTCTAGAAGCTCAGAAGAGACAACTATACAAACCCCACCACTGCCCATAGAGCTCTATACACACACACACCCCACCACGGCCCATAGAGCTCTATATACACCCCCCCTCCCCATAGAGCTCTATACACACACACACCCCACCACTGCCCATAGAGCTCTATACACACACCCCACCACCCATGGAGCTCTATAGACACCGCACATAGAACTCTATGCTCACACCCCACCGCCCATAGAGCTCTACACACACACTGGGAGTTTCCTTTAACATCCCAGAACATTTCCTTAAGGATCTCCTTCCAAATACTTTTGTATTAACGGCTCCCTATATAGAACGCTTGACTTTCTGCATCTTCTCTTTTTTCTAGAAGCTCAGAAGAGACAACTAAGTCCTATTTATGAATGATTTCCCTGGACTGAGTTCTGTCTCTGATATAGAAATCTCCCTATACTGAGATAAAAGACATCTCTGTGCTGATATATCAACCAAACATTTCCCTACGAGCAGTATAATCCCCCTCCCCCACACAGCACACCTCCCTCTCCCAACACACAAATGGCCATCTGCTTCTCCTCTCCACCCAGATATAGTCACCCTTCACCCCGCCCACTCATCACATGACCGCTTCTAGTCTCCACCCAGATTTAGTCACCATCCCCCCCCATTCATCACATTGGCCCCAAACCCTTTCCACTCACTGATCACATGACATCTCTCATTAGTTATTCATACTGATCTATAGCTCCTCCCATTCACAAATTAACGCTTTTATGTGATTCTCACTCTCTGACGATATAAAATCTTGATGAAAAGAAAAAAGAAACCCCCATCTGGGACTTTGTAGGTGGAAAAAGTATAGAGTGTACAAAATCTAAAAATAATATACCGTATATACTCATGTATAAGCCGACTTTTTCAGCAAATTATTTATGCTGAAAAAGCCCCCCTCAGCTTATACTTGAGTGAGGATCCCACTTATTTATTCTCTGGTCTCTCCCGCTCATTTGCAGGTGCCTGCAGCCTCTGTGGGTGGTCCAATGACTGCTGACTGACAGATAGGTCGGCAAGTCCCCCTGCCCTGGAGCTGACCGGACGTCAGCGGTGGCCGGCCCGACATGTACACTGCGCATGCGCCACCGCCGCTCGGGAAAACCCGTATGCACTTAGCCATTCTCGGGCAGACGGCGCATGCGCAATGACGTGCAGTGCCATTTTTAAATGTAAGGTGCCTCAGGGATGGTTAAAACCCCTGCACAGCCTCTGCATATCCTGCACAATGCCCTCAGCCTCTGCATCATGCCTGCAGCCCCTGCATCTCCTGCATCATGCCCTCAGCCTCTGCAACTCCTGCACATGCCCTCAGCCTCTGCATCTCCTGCACCATGCCCTCAGCCTCTGCATCTCCTGCACCATGCCCTCAGCCTCTGCATCTCCTGCACCATGCCCTCAGCCTCTGCATCTCCTGCACCATGCCCTCAGCCTCTGCATCTCCTGCACCATGCCTGCAGCCCCTGCATCATGCCCTCAGCCTCTGCATCTCCTGCACTATGCCCGCAGCCCCTGCATCTCCTGCACCATGCCCGCAGCCCCTGCATCTCCTGCACCATGCCCGCAGCCCCTGCATCTCCTCCACCATGCCCGCAGCCCCTGCATCTCCTGCACCATGCCCTCAGCCCCTGCATCTCCTCCACCATGCCCGCAGCCCCTGCATCTCCTCCACCATGCCCGCAGCCTCTGCATCTCCTGCACTGTGTCCACAGCCCCTGAATCTCTTGCACCATGCCTGCAGCTTCTTCATCTCCTGTACCATGCCCGCACCTTTGGTATCTATTTTCCATTTTTTTTTTTTTTTTTTAAGTTTACCAGTAGCTGCTGCATTTCCCACCCTAGGCTTATACTCGAGTCAATAGGTTTTCCCAGTTTTTGTGGTAAAATTAGGTGCTTCGGCTTATATTTGGGTCGGCTTATACTCGAGTATATACGGTATTAATCATTTATTAAATTACATGGAGTAAAAGTGATAAACATCACAATGCCATGCCATATAAGCATAATGGATCAATACAGTATCAATTAATTCTAATATCATCCAAATATGGTGGGAACCCAATTGGATCTCCTTGGTATAGAGACCCATGAGTAGATGGGATTCTCACGGTCTTTCCCGACATGTTTTGGAATATGGAAAATTCCTTCTTCAAAGGGAGACCGGATGAACACTATACTTTAATCTATAGATGTAATAACAAACATATAATTATATGCAATTTATAAGTATTACAGTCACACTCACATGGTTATAAATAGGAAAACATACATTCACACTGCATGATCACCCTCGGTAAAGCATACCCCATTTACATTGAACAATTAAAGGCATCAAGGTCACAGCCCTGATCCCAGATGGAAATTGGGACATGGTGGCTAATAGGTTGTACTGGGAGCGGCACAAGTGGAGGCTCAGAGGGATCAAAATAGGCAGATGATGCAATCATTTAATCTGATCATGCCTGTTAGTGAGTGATACAAAATTGAGTGGGTTATATGTAGCTACATAGAGACCAGACAGAATCAAGAAGTTTAAGTTAGTTGATCTGCTTTAATTTTTGGCACTTCAGATTAAATACAATAAATGATGTATGTTAAAAGGTAGGTTGTATCAAGACATAGTTTGACCAATAAAAGGTTAGTAAGATCCACAGAAGGATAGAGTTAATAGCCTTGTGATTATGGTTCATCAAGAAGTCACCATGGAAGGATGTTTATTTCTTGTGGTTTTTCTGTTTGGGTTTCCAGGAACTTGCCTTGCCGCAGGTTCTCCAAATATAAATCATATGTTTCAGTAGTCTACAGAATTATTACTACCATATGTCCAATGTGCCCTTAGTTGGTCCTTTTTTGAGATTGACAGACTATGGCTTGTCATCTCATATCTTCTTCTTCCTGTATTATATTGTCCAACGGTCACTATTTATGACTTAATTTTTGAGCTACATACTTTTAGGGACAAACTTCATTAATTCCCCACATTGGGATATTGATTAGGCCAATTTTTGGAACACAACCCTTTGCTTCTTTGTAGTATAGTCTTTTGGATCTGCTTTTGATCCCTATGTGCTCGTGGCCCTTCTCATATTTTCTACTGAATTTATTCTATTAGATCCCTGTACATTTGAATTAGTGGTGGTGTTGGTTGACACTTTATGGTAATATTTAATGCTGCACATGACTTTTTTAATTAATACTATATTGTACATCGCTGTTCACTAAGGTGTGTGGGTACTATTGCTTATCAGCATTTTCTTCCTTTTCTGGGGGTAGTATGGCATACTGTATTGACTTCAACATCGAACAGGAAATAGGTGGCCTTTAACAATCAGGGGGAACCTGATTCCTCCTCTTTAGAACCACTCAATAACCTGTTTAAACAACATAAAATACTGGTGTTAAAATCTCTAAATAGGAAATGGGACATTGCGTCCCTCCAATCCCATATTTCACACCAAATTATACCAAGGGGACTAAAGCCCCATACACACGTACCGATCGTCGGCTGAACGATCGGCCGTCTTTTGTCGTGTCTGTTGAAAACTGCAAAAGACTGCACACGAATATTGTCGGCCAACAACAGCCGACTGCAGAAGTGATGTCGTGTGATGGTTAACTTTCCGTGTCTTTTTTATTTTCTGAGCATGCCCAGTCTTGCAAATCTGCTGTCTGTCGGCCGAATTCTGTACTGACTGGTGAACAATCGGCCGTTCTGGTGTCGGCATACAAAAATTTTAATGCTTGCACGACAGATTCTGTTCGGCCGAAAGTGCGCTGTCGGCTGTCGGAAGCATCATACTAACAAGCCGAAAATCGGCCGATCGGTCGTCGGCCGAATCTTTTCGGCCGATAATCTGCACGTGTGTACGAGGCATTAGGGAGAGATTGATTCCAGCTCAACACCTGCACACCTCCAGATTTCTGGAGGTGTGGAAACAGGACTGCATTGCTAGAGGTATACACGTAATGAATTTAATCATAGAGGAGGAAAAATTGCAGTTACAGGACCTACAAACTGAGCTGCCCTAGAACACTATAAAGATAAAGAAGAATTCCATAAACTCAATGATAATCTCAAAAAAGAGGTAGAAAAAACTTAAAAAACCACCAAGCTGAACAAATTTAGACAAAATATAACCGACTGTGAAAGTGAAGATCTCTTTAACCCTACAATAATTAGAAGTAGGAGTAGATCTAGAGGTACATTTAGGAAAAATAGAAATTCCAGCTGGTATAGGGGACAATCGTCAGGAAGTGAATCAGATATAGGGGACAAGTCTGTGTCTTTTTTAGTACCGAAAACTGACCTACAACCCGGAGAAATACATCCCCAGCAATCAGAACCATCAAGGGGTATTCAGAGGGAGAAGGCAAATCCGAAAGTCAAAAGTGGAGAGGGCCAACACAAAGTGGGCCCACAAAGATCCACGAGGTCAAACAGTCTAAGAAACACCGGTATATATAGGACCGGTGACCTCAAAGTTGTAAACCTCTCTGATTTTGACTTGCAGGAAAGACACATTAGGCTATTAAGTAAGGGATTGTCCTTTGCACCGACCTCCTCTATGACTGAATTCGATGTATTTAAGGACGTCTCTCTCTTCCTCAGGAAAGTCATCTTTAAGATATGGCACAGTGGGGAAAGAGAAAACTCGGACAAAGATGTTCCTCTTTCTGAGGAAGATAACGAACTAATAGAAATACTTACCTCCCTACTCCTGGAGGGTGAAGAGACGGATGAGGAAACTAAAATAAAAGATCTAGTCAGAAGGGATGCCAACCTACGTATAAAATCTACAAAGATGCCCTCCCTAGCTAAACACAGAAATATCAAGGTCTTTTTGGACTTGGTCCAAGAGGACCTCAGCAAAATTAAGTGGCAAAGGGAGGGTATTGATAATATGTCCAAAGAAGAAAGAACAGCTTTGAGGGAATTGGCAGAGGCACCCAACGTGGTTATAAAGGGCAGTGACAAGGGAGGGAATGTGGTACTACTAAGCGAAGATATGTATGTCAAGGAAATACAGAGACAGCTGGGTGATACTGGCACTTATAAGAAACTCAGGGATAGTCCCTTTCCCTCCCTTGTCTCTGCCCTCAACAACAAGATCTCTTTAGCAAAGGAAGCTGACTTAATCTCTAAAAAGGAGGCCGACTACTTGATGGTTAAAAATTATAATATCCCCACATTTTATACCATCCCTAAATTACACAAGTCCTTAAGTAACCCCCCAGGGAGACCTATCGTTTCGGCAATAGGGGGTGCCTTTGAAAAAACAGGGAGGTTTATAGACGCTTTAATCAAGGATATGGTGACTAGCCTACCCTCATTTGTGCAGGACACGAGGGATGTCCTCAGGAAATTGTCAATGACCCCTGCTATGCACAATATTCTTCTAGTAGGCATCGATGTGGAAAGTTTATACACATTGATTCCCCATAAATGGGGTCTAAAAGCTGTCACCCATTTCCTTGACTATAAGTTTCCTGGTTTGGGGGCTCACAACGAGTTCGTTGTGGAACTTTTGGAGTTTTTGTTACATCATAAATACTTTCAATTCCTAAACTCATTTTATCAACAGACTAGGGGTACCTCGATAGGGGCACCGGCCTACGCGTGCCTCCACCTTGGACTCTGGGAGGAGCAGGTAGTATATCCATCCCCAATGTACCTCAGCCATTCTCTCATGTGGCTGAGGTACATTGATGATGTCCTGCTCCTCTGGGGTGGTACCTCCTCTGAACTTGATCAATTTATCAATGAATTGAATGGGAATGATCGGAACATTAACCGCTTTACCACCGCCCACAGTAATATTACTGCGGCAGAGTGGCTCGTTATCGTCTGACGACATAGTACTACGTCGTCAGACACTCCCCCTTCTGGTCGGCGCTTGTGCACCGCCGGAGGCTCGCTCCCGCTGTTTTCATTCACAGCGGGAGTCGGGCCAGGGGAGGAGCAGCGGCGATCGCCGGGGATCTAGTGTGGAGATCCGCCTGCCTGTGTAAACACAAGCGGGCGGATCTCCATAGTGACAGGGAGTGACAGATCGGACTGTTCAGCATAGCTGGACATCCGATCTGTCCATGACTCACTCAGTCACCTCCCCCCCTACACGTCAGTAAGCACCAGGCATACATTAACCCCTCCCTCTCCAATAAAATTAACCCCTTCCCTGCCAGTGTCATTTTTACAGTAACAGTGCATATATATATAGCACTGATTACTGCAGTAATGTCACTGGTACCCCCAAAAGTGTCAAAAATGTCAGTCAAGGGTCCGATCTGTCCGCCGCAATGTCGCAGTCCCGCAAAAAAAATCGCAGATCGCCGCCATTACGCGTTAAAAAAAAAACACCAAAAATGACAGAAATCTTTCCCTTTGTTAGTAAACGCAATAACTTTTGCGCAAACCAATCAAAATACGCTTATTGCGATTTTTTTACCAAAAATAGGTAGCAGAAAACAAATTGGCCAAAAATTTTTTAAAAAATTGGTTTTTACATCTTTTTTGGGGGGAATTTCATATAAAAAAATGTTAAAAATATTTTTTCAAAATAAACGCTATTTTTTTGTTTATAGCGCAAAAAGTAAAAATCGCACAGGTGATCAAATACCACCAAAAGAAAGCTCTGTTTGTGGGGAAAAAAAGGACGTAAATTTCGTTTGGGTACGGCGTCGCACGACCGCGCAATTGTCAGTTGAAGTCGCACAGCGCCGAATCACAAAAAGTGGCCTGGACGGAAGACAGCAAAATCCTCAGGTGGTAAAGTGGTTAAACTTACCTATACTGTGACCCCAAATCATTTACCATTCTTGGACCTGTTAATCTCAAGTGAGGATGGAAGGATTAAAACCACGACCTATCGTAAAGATACGGCTGCCAACACATTGTTGGTAGCTGATAGTCATCACCCTAGACCTCTTATTGAGAGTATACCTGTAGGGCAGTTTCTTTGGTTGAAAAGAAACTGCTCCGACCCTGCAGACTACCAGACGGAGGCAAAGCAGCTTCACAAATGTTTCAGAGAGAGGGGATATACACATAAAACAATAAGAAAAGCACGTAAGAAGGTTGCCCTTAAACAAAGATTAAGTCTGTTGGGTGGTCAGGACAGTATTAAAGCAAGCTCACGCTCGGGTAAAACAGCATATCCACACATTATAACTCCTTACGGTACCCAATGGGAACAGGTAAGAACAGTCCTCTCAAAACATTGGCAGGTGTTGACTGTATCGCCACTAATTGAGCGAATAGTGGGCCCACGGCCCCTGTTAACGGCCAAGCGGGCCAAGAATTTGAAGGACACTCTATGTCATTCAGAATTTGTTCGTTCTAAGAGTGGTGAAAACTGGTTAACTTCTCTGCCTCAATTGAAAGGGATGTTCCCCTGTGGACGCTGTTCCATATGCAAATCAATAATTAAATCAAAATCTTTTATGAGTTGTGATGGACAAAAGGAATTCACAATCAATAGTTTCATCAATTGCCAGACTGAACGAGTGATATACCAGTTAATCTGTCCCTGCAATAAGTCTTATATTGGTAAAACTAAACGCCAGTTAAAGACACGTATTGCGGAACATATTGCTGATATCAAAAAGAAGGTGGACAATAAGACTGTGCCCCTCCACTTTCTCGAGCACCATGATGCCAACCCCGAGGGCCTAAGGGTAAGAGGCATTTACGCCTTAAATTTACCAGCAAGACGAGGGGACTTTGATAATGTACTTTTACAAAAAGAAAAAATGTGGATCTACAAAATGGGATCCTTGGTGCCCCAAGGACTAAACGTTGAGTTTAGCTTACAGCCTTTTTTAATCCCATGACTCTCGGGGTTTGGTGTTATTTCTGCTGTAATGAGAACGGAGAGATGAGGGGGTACAGCCTTTACCATCTAACATTTAGTGGTCTTCCTAATGGTATTTTACCTCTACGGAACCCTTGGTCCATATTATATTTCTCTTATATATTACCTTTATGGATCCTTTTGGTCTAACTATATTCTTGTATCATCTTTCTCAGGTATACGGTATATAAACAACAAGTTCCCATTCCCCCCTGGGGGACCTTTGGGACCTGTTTCTCTCTCCATTTTGGTCCATTATATTCTGACTTCTGCTTTTCTGGGTCTTTTCCATAACTGTGTTCATTTAGGGCTTCTAACAATTATGGACTCTCCCTATGCCTCCATCTTTCTATTTATGGCCCCCATATATACATAGGGAATAATCAGTTCTGACTTAAAACCAAGGAACACATAGCCTCGATGGAAACAGTGATGTACTTATGTATATATCTTTTTTTATGTGTATATGTATCATGTTTTGTCACTGTTGCAGCGTTTTTAGCCTGCACTATTTTTTATTTAATATTATGGTCACCTTTCCGTGTGGTTGACTGATCACAGGGGCAAGATGACTCTTTTTGTCAACCTCTGAGAAGTAAACAAATGTATACATTGTTGTAAGCCATGTGGAGATGTGGCCATGACGCTGGTGGAATGGATGACGCCATAAAGGTATACTTGCTTGAGAGGGCGAACTAAGCCAGAAGGCCATGTCCACCCCCTCCCAAGACTTTCAAGGTAGGCCCAGAGACCCACACCGTACTCGTCGTGCAGGAAAAAAAGGTGACAGTGACGTGACAAACACTACAAAGAAAAAGCACACACAAACAAAAAGGTGGGGGAGGGGAAGTGGAGAAGTGAATTAGTGCCTATGTGTAAAATACAAAGGCAGGCCTTCCTGCCGGAATAAAAATTCCTCTGGTCGAAGCCAAAAGGCCTAGCCCAAGAGGCAGGTGCTGAAAAAGTGTGTAGGTGCAGTGACCAAGGTGCCGAAAAACTCAAGGCGAGCTGCCCCTCACCAGTGAGAATTAAGGCACCCCTGGGCTGCCACCCCAGGGGCACGTACACCACGGGCTTTTTCTATCTCGGCCCGAGGCCAGACCGAGTGTAGCCCTATCCCATCAGGAGGCATCAGAACTTTAGACAGCTTAGGGAGAACTTGCCTTCAACTGGGGACAAGCCTTTTGCAAGGCCAGATTCAACCCAGGAGGAAAGGCTCTCCCACCACCATCCGCCATTCCTTACCAATCACATCCAGGAGCAGTACTAACCAGTCGGACAAGCTGGTTTTCTCGCTCCCTTCAAACTGATAGGGGCGGACCCATTCAAATCAGAAGGCAATGGACCCATCCGGCTTTCTCTGGAGTGGCTTACTTCCCGGTCCTCCAGTTACGCCCAGAGCGCCCCGGTTCATTTCAGCCCCCACCGATACTAACCATCAGGTTTCATACCAACTGATAAGAACAGATACTACACTTGATCTTAGCCAAAAGGCCGAGATGTGCCAGTGCAGTGACATCTGGTGGAGGAAGGATGTAACTGTCACTCCATCAGATCTGCCTGATATGCACATCGGTATTCAATGAACCAATTCTGACTAAATATCGTTGCTATAAAATATGGCGCCACCTAGGTCCACATTAGCTCTGAGGAAACTGACGTTGTAGTCGGTGAAACGCGTCAGAGTTTAGCGTCCACCACATCGCACATTGTGTTATTGCCTGTCCTTGTGTCTGAGGATTTCCGTCCACTCATCTTTGGGCTGTTCCCCTGTAAGCACCCGGCAAACTGACAAACCGGATGTGACGCGAGTTGGTCACCTTCGACCTGGAAGTCTATCCATCGGTGCCAGCGTAGCTCAATGCACGGGTTGAACGCCTCACTGACGGCACCACGGACCCGACAACTTGGGCAACCGGAACATACCACAGACCTCCGCAACCTTTATCCCCGACCTAGCGGCTAAATTCCCATTTATATGGCAGCTGGACCAGCTTCTGTCAGATGAGTATGCTGAAAAATCAGCAGCTGACCGACTCCCAATCAGCGCTCTCAGCCAATGGCCGTCCCCCTGTCAGAACACAATAGCTCAGCAGGGGAGATCGCTGTACTAACATTGAATTGTTAGTACAGTGGCTCAGACCTGTTAGTGTGTACAAGGCTTTACATGTACAGGTCCTTCTCAAAAAATTAGCATATTGTGATAAAGTTCATTATTTTCTGTAATGTACTGATAAACATTAGACTTTCATATATTTTATATTCATTACACACAACTGAAGTAGTGCAAGCCTTTTATTGTTTTAATATTGATGATTATTGTGAATACCTGCATTCCATTGTCCTATTGTTCCTGTCTGCCTTGTAAGCTTTTTATGGGATGTGTGTTTGTGTGGGGGATGGCTCAAAGAGGGAGGGTTTTTCGCAGAGTGTAGATCTCTTGTGTTTTTCAATAAACAATTCATTCTAGTTTGACTCCCAGAACTGTGTGTCGTCCAGTTACTGGGGGGGGGGGAGAGCAGATCAGCAGCTCCTCCTCGCAGGGGAGACAAGGACATGTAATCAGTGCCCTGATTACAGATAATCGCAATAAAGTGCCAATCAGTTCCCACCATTAGTGCCTGCAGTGCCCACAATCAGTGCCCATAGTGCTGCCAGTTAGTGCCCATCAGTGCCTGCTCATCTAGGCACTGATGAGCACTGACTGGCAGCACTATGGGCACTGATGGTGCTGCCTATCAGTGCGGTTGACTCTAAGCCCTGGCTTTGTGTGCTATATCTAAGCGACATCCACTCTAGGATATTTCCATCTTAGATGTGTCACCTGCCCATAGGACCTGTATATAATATGTACATGGTTGAATGCATTCGTATATTGGTCATCAACCTAATGGTATTTACTATCATAATACTTTTATGGCCTGGCTGACCTTTAATGTCTCCTCCTCCCTATGAGATCTTCATGGATATAATTCAATAATTGTATGATGGGGAAAAATATATATCCCTTGTTCTTACAATTTAAACACCCAGTGCATTTAATATTGTTTAAACTGTAGGCTATTGTTTGTCCAGACGCTTCAATGTATTGTGACAGGAAGTCAGGTAAATCTGGGGATGTAGTCACAGAGAGGAGACACATTCCCACCTGGTTTGGAAAGTTCACTAATTATTATAGGGTGTCGGCTGCCAAAGGCAGCAGGAAGGTGTAAAGAAATTGAAAGGCCTTCAGCTGTTCGGAATGAGGAAATGAAGGCCTCTATAATTTGTCCAAAGGAAGTCCTATTGATTGCTGCCTCCGGAAGCTGTCTCCTGAAGCCATGTGGGCTGGGAGAAGGAGGACAGTCAGATGAGTGCCTCCCGACAAGCTGTGTGGGCATGGGAGAAGACCCCCTGAAGTGATGTGTGCTAAGGAGGGTAACCAAATGTGAAGACGTCTCAAAGGTAAAAGACATCAGATATCCAGAGGGCTGGGTGCATGTATCGCAATTGCTTCTGTGGTCGGGCTGGCATGCTTATTGAAGTATTATAGAAGTTGCAGAAGATACACTGCCATGGCTGGGATGACTATGGAAAGACTATGCTTGTGTGAAGAGATTATAAATGGACTATTGAGTGTCCGCTGTAGGACAAGAAAGTCTGCCCAACAGTAGGTTGGAGACAGACTCTTAGGTAGGTTCCAGAGTGAAAAGGTAGCCGCCCACAGAGGCAAGGATTTATTTTCTGTTTTATTTTACTTTGGATGTTTTTGCTGCATGCAGTCTGGTGAAGAAAACACCATTAATAAACCAAACTGTTGTTTGCAAGCACTTGTCGGCCCTCTCTCTGGGAAAACGCACCCCCCAAGGGGTCATCTACGCCTACCACCGAGCTAATCCCTCACAGTATCCTACTAGAGAGGATATCGGTGGGATTTTACGGTATCTAGTCTCTGGGTTCTTTTCCCCCTTTTTAAATTTCACAATATTGATGTATTACTGGTAAACAACCACAAGATGGCGTATTAAATGGAGCCCGCCGTCAATGGTTTCGTCATTCTTCCTTGACCAATCAATGATTTTCAGTCACTATAAATAGGGATGTCGGCAGGCGTGATGACGTCCTGAAGAAGCGTGCGTCACGCACGCGAAACGCGTGGACGTCACGCGCCACGATCCACCACAACAGTTAGCCTTATCCATGCCTGTTTGACCACGGCTGAGCATTATTGCGGAAGTCAGGAGGAGCATTTCCGGTTTGATGGAGAGGTGCGATGGGACCATGGGAGGAAATTCCAACATAATGGCGCGGTTTGTACTCTATTCCAAGCGGTAGAAGAACTTGGTGATGCTACAGGACTGTTATACCCACAAGTGCACAGGAGATAGAGGTTTAGCAAGCAAACAGTGGCGGTCTGCCTCTAATGTCTACGGAAGCTTGGTAAGATTGTTCCTTTTCATCTACAGAGGGATGTCTGTGCCATGACTGCTTGGACTTTTCAAGCCCATGTGCTGATAGACGACCTTGGGTAGCATCTACACCGCATATATCCATTCCCTCCTCATACTGGTCCCCCCTCCCCTTACGCACCCAAGGGACTACCAATGTTTAACTGTTGCATTTGAAGATAATCCCTTGAAATTCTGGTGCTTTCAATCCGGTCTTCCGATCCGCAGTGAACTACTCATCCTCACTATAATCCCTGCCATCAGATTTGGAATCCAGCATCATATAGTCTCAACCGACCATCTTTCTCATCAATGTATGACAGCCTTGGTATTGGTGACACTAAGGACTTTATTTCTTCCTATATTTTTACTTCATGGCACAATTTCCAGCAATCACTGAGTAGATATATGGTCTGTTCTGGAATATCATACAAGGACTTTTGTTATTCATGAATTTTTGATTTTGGTGCTCCTTTTTGCTACCATGTTAGTACACCTTAATTGGTGTCCCTGGATATCTTTATAGATTTGGCATGCCTGCATATGTCTAGTTAGTAGTGATTTAAGTTAGGTTTTGACTAATCACTCTCCTTCACTGGGCAGTATGCAACCCTGGTTCATGGGTTTGGGTGGGATCTGTGTCATGTGTGTCTGTGCTTTTATGCTGTCTGTGTTATTTGTTAGTCTGTCCGCACCCTCACTGGTCTGAATCATTCATCACATTGGTGGTGTATGGTGTTCATTTTGTATGAATTTTATCCATCAATAAAGTATTTTTCTAAAATTTTCAATATATCAGAGTTGAGCCTCCCTTTATGCAACCTTTCTGAGGTTTTATCTTATTATTTCCTCATCCCCTTCCTTTTTGCAGTTATAATTAACTTGGTTGCGGTGGCTCCCTGACTCTTATGGGCCGTCCTGTAATTTACCTGCCCGCCTAAATGTTTTTTGGCCCCATTTGGTCCACCCCCAATGCGGACTCTCTCCCATATGCACCTTTTTTATCTTTTGTCTTTAGTTCCTTTACGGAGTTCATGATCCTTGATGGATCATTTTTCTTGGTGCTTGGGAATACATCTGTTTAATTGGATAAATATAGATTAGACCACTGAGGATCCGATATAGACAGACCTTGTTTCTGGTGGTGTTAGAAATATTTTGTTTATTTGTTTTGAGCTCTGGACATACAATGGCGTTTGTATTGGGTGATAATTTAGATGCTGAGATCAAAGCCACCTTTGATAAGAATGCATCAGGTGTGGAGGCCACTGGGGATAATTTGAAAAATCTTTTTAAAGAACATAAGCGTCTATTAATCAGATCATTAAATCGAAGATGAGACGTTTTGTCCCTTGAATCATATATAGAACAAGTTATTATCCCGAGGGGTCTAAGGGAAAGCGTTTTCCCAGCCACTCACATGCAAACAAGTGGAAGGCAGTTTGTATCAAACATGGGATAGAAATTATGAAGCTTATCGTAGAGGAGGAGAAAGTTCAGCTAGAACAGTTACAGGAAGAGATCAAATCAACACTAGAGAAGCTGGAACCATTTAAGGACCTAGAAGAATTTGTGAGACAGAATGAGTTACCAAAGAAAGAAATTGACAGGGTACAGAGGGGGTTGAAAAATACCAAACAGTCCAAATTCCAACGGGATTTGGATGATTGGTCGAAAGGGGAAATTTTTGATTTAACTTCTAGAAATAGGAGGAGCAGGTCACGTAGGAGAGGTGGTACATCGAGAAATCAGTCCTGGAATGAATCAACTCAATCAGGAAGTGATGAAGAAAGATCTGTAACTTTTTTAGGAGGAAATCCACCAGGGGAGACAATGTCCCCTCCTACCCCCAACAGCATCTTAAAGAACCCCATAAAAAGGAAAGGAAGAAAAAGAGACAAAGAAAAGGAAGGGCCCCAAGGGGAGGCAGGGAACAGAGGATCAGAACGAGGAATCGGAAATAGAAAATATAGACCAAATAGACCCCCCGTCAAACTTAACCGAGCCCCTAAAAATAATACAAATGGATGATCAGAAAAGTGATCAATCTTTCAAAATTTCCCCCAATGAAACTCACAATAAATTACTTCAGAAGGGCCTTTCTTTTTCCCCTATGGACGGCATGGACCACTTTGAGGTCTATAAGGACCTTTGTCTCTGAGGAATGTCTACTACAGACTCCTCTATTCAGAGGATTGAGGTATGAATGCCAGTAATCAAACTTCTGGACATGATGAGCAGGAAGCCCTTGACATTCTAAACTCTCTTCTGGCAGAAGGTGGTGAGGTGTCTGAGGATGAGGAACTCCCTGCTGGGACAGACACAATTAGGAAGTGTCCCATTAATATACGATCTACGGCGATACCAAAGTTTCGTACTAACAAATGGCTCAATATCTTCCTCACTTTAGTTGAGGAGGACCTTAAACAGATAGACTGGAGCTCCTCATCCACAGACAACCTGTAAGAGACTCTCAGTTGGATCCAAACGGACGTTTGTGCGCATGCCCAGATAAACAGGAAGGAATGTGCGAATGTGCATGCACCAATGCGCGAACGTGCGTACGCAACGTGCGCACGCAATTGGCGCCAAATGTCCTATTTATACTGAGCGGTGACAGGAGCACATTGCTGAGTGATCTTTCAGCTTATTCCTGTTTACCTGTGCCCTGACCTGCTTCTGGATTTCCTGTTATACCGACTCGGCTTGCCTTTGACTCTCCTTTGGATTCCTGCCTGCCTGCCTACCTGTGACCTCAGCTTGTGTTTGACCCTGCCTTTGCCTTATGCCTTTGTACCTTGCTGCCAGACTGTGTACCGACTTCGGCTTGTATCCTGACTCCGCTTTCTCACATTCCTGTACCCGTGCTGTCCGGCTGTTGACAACTCCTTGGCT
The DNA here is from genome assembly GCF_965119305.1 of Pelophylax lessonae. Lineage (NCBI taxonomy): Eukaryota > Metazoa > Chordata > Amphibia > Anura > Ranidae > Pelophylax > Pelophylax lessonae. The sequence continues at coordinate 871,178,232 of NC_138768.1, forward strand.
TGTGTTCCGACTTCGCTCCTGCCTTCTCATCCAGCATCACCGAATTCCAGTTCCAGGTGTTCATCCGGTGATCCACAGCCATCAGTCTTCTGCCAAGACATCACCTGCTACACCGGCCCTCGTGCCACTCTGTGTCCTACACCGCCTGTCATCTCTATCAGGGGTGTTGAACAGGAGGTGTAAGAGAAGCCGTCTCCACCAGGTACGTGATACAACCTTTCACATAAGGAAGACAGGCACTTAAGGAATTTAAAACAAGCTAGGGAGATAGTGATAAAGTAAAGTGATAAATGAGGCAATGTGGTATTAATGTCGGAGGAGAGTTATGAGAAAGAAATTATCAGACTCCTGTCTGACATTCAAACCTATAGCAGACTCTGAGATAATCCCTTTCCGGGCCTTATCCTTAAAATGAATGAGAAACTAAATGTCTCAGCGGTAGGTGGACCTCTGGAAAGGGTGGGTAAATATTTTGATTAATTGATTAAAGAATTTGTCTTAGACTTACCATCGTATGTGAGAGATACGGGAGATGTCCTAAATAAGATCAAGGGTTTAGAATTTACTCATGAAGTCCTACTCCTCGGTATTGACGTTGAGTCTCTATACACTTCAATACCCCATGAATGGGGTATTCTGGCGGTATATCATTTTCTGGATCAAAAATTTCCTATGAATGGACCACAAAATGAATTTCTCATTGAGATACTCGAGTTGGCACTCAACAATAATTTCTTTCAGTTTTTAGGGAACTATTATCAACAGATCAGAGGCACCGCAATGGGCACCCCTTGGGCACCCTCCTATGCCTGCTTACACCTTGGCCTCTGGGAGGAGGAGACGGTGTACACCTCACCTATGTACCTCAGCCATGCCTTGACCTGGCTGAGGTACATAGATGATGTGTTCCTAGTGTGGGGCGGTACACCATCTTAGCTTGAGGAATTTATGAGAGAATTAAATCATAACAGGAGAAACATACATCTCACCTTCACAATGGATCGAAAACAGATCTCGTTCCTGGACCTCAACATTGAACTAAGAAACAGTACACTTCTAACATCTACCTATAGAAAAAGCACGGCAGCCAATACATTACTTAGAGCGGATAGCTATCACCCCGATTCACTTAAGAAGGGTATACTGGTAGGCCAATTTATTAGGCTGAAGCGCAACTGCTCTAGCTATAGTGAGGCTAAGGATCTGTACAGACGGTTTAGGGAACTTGGTAATTCACACTGCACACTTAGGAAGGCCAAATGGAGAGCGGGACAGAAAAGTAGACAGAAACTTCTAACTCCTAATAAAAATACTCGAGAGAAATCTAATACACCACCGAGATTGATTACAAAATATGGAAGCCATTGGCAGGAGGTGAGGAGGGTGTTGGAATCCCACTGGCATATTTTACAGAAATCCGAGCGACTGAAAAGCATCGTTGGTCCTAGACCTCTGATGGTGGCAAAGAGAGCAACAAATCTAGGTGACCATCTAGTTCACTCTGAATTTAAATAGAAGTCCAATCGGAACTGGCTAACGGACCTTTCAAAACTTAAAGGTATGTTTCCCTGCGGGCACTGTAATATCTGTAAATTTGTAGAAAAATCTCATTCTTTCAGCGATTCTAATGGTAGCACAGTCTATGGAATTAATTCTTTCATCAATTGTGCCACCTCACGCCTGCTGTACATAATTGAATGCCCGTGCCACAAGTTCTACATTGGCAAAACCAAAAGGCAACTCAGGGTTAGAATCGGTGAACACCTCAAAAGCATACGCCTTAAAGAGGAGACACCTATAGGTATACACTTTGCTGAAAAACACGACAGTAACCCCAAGGGATTAAAAGTAAAGGGATTTTGGGCCTTAAATATATCCTCAAGAAGAGGGGACTATGATAAGGTGCTCTTAAGGGAAGAAAAAGCATGGATTTTTAGATTACAAACTTTATTTCCACTGGGACTTAATACAGAAATGAGTCTAAAGGTCTTCTTGGAACCATAAATCCATTGTGGACGTTCTTAATTATAACCTTTTCCCCTCTTTTTCTCTTGCTAGCGGTGTCATAGTCTACTCTTCTGTATTCCTTCCTGCCTTTACTAGGTGGGAGAGTTCTGTGGCCATTAAATGGTTAACTATTGGACTAATGAATGATACCGGTAGGTGCAAATATTATTCTGTATCAATTGGACTTTTAACCGGGTTGGGGGCTTTTGATAAACTCCTATATGACTACTTTGTAGTCAATTATATATATATATATATATATAGAAACTGAAGGGAGTTTGCTTTACATTGCACCCAATATTGTATTCTTTTACTGCCCTCTGACGGACTCTATTACTATGACTTTGACTCTAAGCCCTGGCTTTGTGTGCTATATCTAAGCGACATCCACTCTAGGATATTTCCATCTTAGATGTGTCACCTGCCCATAGGACCTGTATATAATATGTACATGGTTGAATGCATTCATATATTGGTCATCAACCTAATGGTATTTCATATCATAATACTTTTATGGTCTGGCTGACCTTTAATGTCTCCTCCTCCCTATGAGATCTTCATGGATATAATTCTATAAAATTGTATGATGGGAAAAAATATATATCCCTTGTTCTTACAATTTAAACACCCAGTGCATTTAATATTGTTTAAAATTTAGGCTATTGTTTGTCCAGACGCTTCAATGTATCCTACTAGAGAGGATATCTGTGGGATTTTACGGTATCTAGTCTCTGGGTTCTTTTCCCCCTTTCTAAATTTCACAATATTGATGTATTACTGGTAAACAACCACAAGACGGCGTATTAAATGGAGCCCGCCGTCATTGGATTCTTCATTCTTCCTTGACCAATCAATGATTTTCAGTCACTATAAATAGGGATGTTGGCGGGTGTGATGACGTCCTGAAGAAGCGTGCGTCGCGCACGCGTTGACGTCACGCGCCACGATCCACCCCAACAGTGAGCCTAATCCATGCCTGTTTGACCACGGCGGAGCATTATTGCGGAAGTCAGGAGGAGCATTTCCGGTTTGATGGGGAGGTGCGATGGGACCATGGGAGGAAGTTCAAACATGATGGCGCGGTTTGTACTCGATTCCAAGCGGTAGAAGAACTTGGTGATGCTGCGGGACTGTTATACCCACAAGTGCACAGGAGATAGAGGTTTAGCAAGCAAACAGTGGCGGTCTGCCTCTAATGTCTACGGAAGCTCGGTAAGATTGTTCCTTTTCATCTACAGAGGGATGTCTGTGCCATGACTGCTTGGACTTTTCAAGCCTATGTATACCCATTGAGGCTTAGCCACGCTTACCTCTCTCCTGATAGACCACCTTGGGTAGCATCTACACCGCATATATCCATTCCCTCCTCATACTGGTCCCCCCTCCCCTTACACACCCAAGGGACTACCAATGTTTAACTGTTGCATTTGAAGATAATCCCTTGAAATTCTGGTGCTTTCAATCCGGTCTTCCGATCCGCAGTGAAATACTCATCCTCACTATAAGCTCTGCCATCAGATTTTGAATCCAGAATCATACAGTCTCAACCGACCATCTTTCTCATAATTGTATGACGGCCTTGGTATTGGTGACACTAAGGACTTTATTTCTTCCTATATTTTTACTTCATGGCACAATTTCCAGAAATCACTGAGTAGATATATGGTCTGTTCTGGAATATCATACAAGGACTTTTGTTATTCATGAATTTTTGATTTTGGTGCTCCTTTTTGCTACCATGTTAGTACACCTTAATTGGTGTCCCTGGATATCTTTATAGATTTGGCATGCCTGCATATGTCTAGTGTCTAGTTAGTAGTGATTTAAGTTAGGTTTTGACTAATCACTCTCATTCACTGGGCAGTATGCAACCCTGGTTCATGGGTTTGGGTGGGATCTGTGTCGTGTGTGTCTGTGTTTTTATGCTGTCTGTGTTATTTGTCAGTCTGTCCGCACCCTCACTGGTCTGAATCATTTGCCACATTGATGGTGTATGGTGTTCATTTTGTATGAATTTTAGACTTCAATAAAGTATTTTTCTAAATTTTCAATATATCAGAGTTGAGCTTCCCTTTATGCAACCTTTCTGAGGTTTTATCTTATTATTTCGTCATCCCCTTCCTTTTTGCTGGTATATTAGTACCTCCTCATCAGTGCCCATAAGTGCCACCTCATCAGTGCCCATCAGTGCCACCTCATCAGCGCACATCAGTAAAGGAGAAAAAAAATATTTTCAAAATTTACCCACAGAAAATAAGAAAAGCTTTTTATTTTTTTCAAAATTTTCTGTCTTTTTTCTTTTTTGTAAGAAATCATTCAAAATGTGAGAGCGCTGAAAGATGAAAATTGGCCTGGGCAGGAAGGAGGTGAAAGTGCACTGTAGGCAAGTGGTTAAAGAAGCTGTACCAGTTTTACCAGCATTCACCCAAGAGAATGCGACAGCTAAAGCAGGTAGTTGAAAGTTTTCACGAAAAAATCCAGAAATTTCATTACTTGCATAACATAAGATGGGTGTCAAGCAAAGTCCGTGCTCTCTCCGCACTTGTCAAAGATTGCAAATGTGTGACAGTCCACCTTGAAAGTGTTGCTGAAAAAGACAGCGCTTCTGCAGTTGCACATGGTTTGTAGAAAAAAAAAAAAACAGATTTTAATTTGTTCACATGCTCCATTTTCTACTTGACTACCTAGAAATTATTAGGAACCTCTCCCTTTTATTTCAAAGGGAAGAGCTTATAAACTCTATTTCTTCTTTAAAATCCCTCAAAGATGTGTAAAAACAGTATGAGGAGATATTTCTAACTGGAGCATCACTCAAAGGACAATATCAAGAAGTACAGCTTTATGGACTCCGTAATACTGCAACTTCTGTGCTCCAGCATGAAAAGGACAAATCGATTCAGTATGGTGTAAAATATCTAGAAGAGTGATTTCTCATTCAAAGGAATATTGAACATTCCACTCCAGTGTTTGATACCTTTGCCTGGCCATCGGGAAAAGCACTACAAGACTATGGTATTAATGACATTACAACATTGGCTCAGCATTTCCAGATACAACTCTCACTGCCTGAAATGCATGATAAATGCATGCATGCAATCCACAATGAGTGGTATGAATTTAAAGTCATTGGAAAAGGAAATAAACTGAATGAACTTCTGGATTTGGCATATGCAAAAATTGAGACTTGGTCCTAGATAAAGTGGTGCCTTATCCAATAATATAGAGAATGATAATATAGAGGCAAAAAAAAGGTGGAGGGCAGTGGTAGCCCCCAAGATTAGTAGGACTTTAAAGGCATCCACAGATTGATCTCATAAGAAAACGAAAAATCCTTAATAGTATAAATACATACAAAATGTATTGCTATAAAAGTTCTGAATACATAAAAGCCATCACAAAAGTGAATAACTACAGCAGTGCAATAAAATGCTCCTGAGCCAAAAGAACACCAAATCTAGGAGCATAACAATGCAGAAGGGACACTGACGGATACACAAACAGTGGTGCCTAATGTTTTCTCTTTTAAAAATACTACAGGTATTGGTGCTCCTCTGTTTGGTGGTGGATCCTCCTCTTCTCAGTGACAGAAGACCAAAGATGGTAGAACGAGCAACGTGAATGGTATAAGATATCACTAAAACACAGTCTCCAAAAACACAAGGGCCCCTCCCTTTAGGGGTCAGCAAAAAACAGGGCAACCTAGAACCCTTTGTGATAAAACTTAATTAAACACAGGTGAAATGCAAACCAATCAATCAATCTCTCCTCAAATTCACTATCTGCAGATGAGACCAGGGTGCTCCAATTGGGCCTTAGTTTGTGTCCCTATGAAAATATCAATAAATTTGAAGTCAATAAAGATATTAATCTTTTCGCTAGAAAACTTTTATTACATGTAATGCATGATAAGGACCTTAACCTCTTTGGTGGAAAACTTACATATAAATTTCTCTTTGATGAAGAAAGGAAAAAGAAAAAAGATGAACAGGCCCTTAGGGAACAATGGAAGGACTTCAAAGTCCGAGATTTTTGGGCCCTTAAGGACCTGATGGATCTATTAGATGAAAATGAAGCACATGAAAATACCAGCCAAGTAACTTTAGACACCTCCATGCCCTCAGACACAAAAATCAACCACCCTATTGAAGTCCCCTCAGTCAAGAAAAAATCTGATAAATTTCGATCACATCATACTAACCCCAATATTTCAGCCTTTATCACACAAGTATTTAGACAAATAGAATCCATACAAACTCAGGGCCATAGAATGGGCAACCTGACATATGAACAAAAACAGGCCCTAATTGCTCTTAGTCAGAATGAAAATATCATAATAAAACCTTCTGATAAGGGGGGTAATGTAGTCCTAATGGACATCCAACAGTATAGAGACATGTGCCTCAATAGCCTTAACAACAAGGAATGGTATAGAAAGATTTCTCAGGATGTTGTCGTTGGTCTTCAGAGAAACTTTACACAATTATTAATACCTACCAGAGGGGAATTATTAATAAGGATACATACGATGAAGTTCTAGTAAAAAATCCTCGGATACCTACCCTATATGCATTGCCTAAAACCAATAAGAACATTAGCACACCTCCAGGCAGACCGAGTCTCGGTAGTAGGCTCACATACAGAACCAATGAGCCAATACATTGATATGTACTTGAGACCCCATGTGACAGCACTACCATCACATATTCGGGACACTCCCGACCTTCTAAAATATTTAGAGGGGATTCAAGTCCCACATAATACTAGACTAGTAGTCATCGACATAGAGGCTCTGTACAGCAGCATTCCTACCTCTAAAGGTTTGTCAATTGTTAGGGAGTTTTTATTCGAATGTCCTTGAGAGTGCCATGATCACAACAAGTATTTTTTAGAGGCTTTGGAGCATATTCTTACCGGCAACGTTTTCACCTTTGATGGTTCCCACTACATCCAGGTACAGGGAGTGGCGATGGGGAATTCTTATGCACCATCATACACTAACCTGTACCTGGGGGGTTTGGGGGGAGGGGGGTGGGAACATATGATTTTCTCCAATGACAGGTTTGGAGAATTCTGTCCAGTGAGTCTCCTCTGGCTCCGATACATAGATGATGTTTTCATGCTGTGGTCGGGGTCAGAGAAGAGTTTGAACGGATTTATGGCCCTTTTGAGAGACAACGACTTCAACCTCAGATTTACGATCCAACATGAAAGTAAGACCATATAGTTTTTGGACATACATATTCTGATAGAGAATGGTGGTAGGATAGGAACTACACTATATCAAAAAACAACTGCTGGGAATATACAGTCTTACACATTACCAGTTTCCACCCAAAGCCACTAGTTAAGAGTATACCTACTCTCAATATTTGAGGTTACGTCGTATGTGATCCAATGAGGAGCACTTTAAACAAGAATCTGACTCCCTTCGTGACTGATTGCTCCAAAGTGGCTATACTAAGACCACTTTGCGTAAAGCATATAATTAGGCTTGTAAATGTACAAGGGAGGACATTATGTATCAAATCAAAATAGAGAAAAAGCAGGACTTTACAGAGACCAATGTGGAAGGGATGGTTACAATTAAAGCACAATTTTCTAATATAAAAAAGACAAGTTTATTAATTCAAAATTGTAAAAACTTTTACATATACATAATAAAAACATTTGTAGAGAAATACTCCATATAAGAGCACCGATACATAAGTACCACATTGGTAACCGTGGTCTTGGTTGAGACACAGTCTAACGGTCACCGGTAAGCCGACGCGTTTCTCACTAAGGATTCCTCAGGGCCAAAGAGACCAAAAAGACCGACATTCTACAAAAATATATACAACAAAAGCATGTTATAACAACTGTACAAACAGAAGAATATATCAGCGCAAGCAAAGAAACAAATATTACACAGCAGCTGACACCAAGGTAAAAATACAGAAAACCTTAAAAAGTACAAGAAAAAAAAAAAAAAAAAAAGATGTTTATAAGATGTTCATATTTGTACACAGAGACTGCGGGTGACATATCATGATCCCCTCTTTTTTTCATGTAAATTATATGTGAATGTTTATGCAAATTTTTATGTATGGTTTTTCATGATTTTAAATTTGACTCTTTATAGTGCTTTTACCCTTATTTCATATGTGAACATATTTTATGCACTATTGAATTATATATAGGGTTAGCACTTTTTAATAATAATCGTATTGCATTTCTCCCTTTACGCATTATTGACAGTTTTTAGACAGTGTATATTGTTTTGTTTCCGGGTTTACCACTAGCCGGTATTCAGTTTCCGGAATTAATTGTAGCCGTCTTCTGAGCCGGTTTCCGCAGATATAAAAAGGTGACGTCCGTCCCTCCGCCCATACGCTGAAGAAGTCCCGCCCACGGACGTAACGCGTGCGGAAGGGGGAGGAGATTGTGACGTCACCCGCAGTCCCTGTCAGCAGAGCGTGGCTCTGTTCATCTTGTATGCTGATATCGCTGTTTTTTCTCCTGAATGAAGTAAGAGGCTGTCTTGTTTTTTCAAATAAATGTGGTATTACATGCATAATACGCTATGATCCGACTTTTGCTTTTTCTGGGGAATATCTTTACCTGAACCTGTGAGAAGGGGATACATGTTAAGGTCGGAGGATCCAGTGTGGAGATTTTACTGTGCTGATTGTTGAATAAGGCTGCTTACTCTCAGCCTTCAGGTGAGAGGCTAGAACCACTGGTGGAGGATATTTGCACTGAGTGTGAGCACCTTGCGGCAGCAACTACTGAGATTATGGACAATATGGATGTGTTCAATTATGTTGAGAAAAGGGAAATTAATTTAGGAGATATTTTTTCCAGTAATCCCTTACCCAAAATAGAAGGGGACGTAGCATCACTTTTCAAGCGATTGAGTTATGCGCTCGAAAAGAAAATGAAATTGTGGTGGGCCATTACCTCTTTTGAGCACTATCTTATTGCCAAAATTATTCCAAGAAGCCTGAGATGGGATGTCCCACCCAAAGACGGCCTCTTGGATAAAGAATCCATAGATGAATGGAGGGACTTTTTTTTACTAGGAAGGGTCTGGAACTCATTAATTTTTTGCTTCAGAGAAAGAAAAGAAAAATTAAAGTTGTGGAAAAACCGATTAAGGAGATCCAGTCCCTACTAGAAAATCATAAAGAGTCAGATGAGTATAGTAGGTTATCTGGTATCCTTAAAAATAGGTTGGCCAAGTGGGATCAAGAAAATCAGACTAAAAAAAGAAAGAAGTTTATTAGAGATCTCACAGATTTAAGCACAGAGAGTGTTTTTAAATGACAAAAAAACATTACTGGCGTAAATAATAATATGGAGGCTGAGGAGCCTGACCCACCTCAGACTCCGGTGGTTGTTCCAGCAAGACCTCCTGTGCGGCCACCCCCGGTCTATTACCATGAATCACAGGAATATGTCCCTGTTAATAATAGAGGTAAAAAGAAAAGGGGAGGCAGAGGGGGTAGAGGTACTAATCCTGAAGGAGGAAGAGGGAGAGGCCAATATCATCATGGTAATCAAGGAGGTAATTATGGTCAGTCTGATTTTTATCAGGGTGATCATTATTATACATATGCACCCAGCCCTAGGAAAGGGGGTAATAGAGGTAGAGGTAGACCTCCCTCTAGACCTCCGTATAGATCTGGTAACCCCACTATCAATACTTATAATAGGTTTGAACCCTTACAGGAAAATTTTTTAGGGTATCAGGGGGGTTGGGAGAGACCACCTTCCACCCCCTTTCCCCCCTCCACATCGAGTTGTGTCAGAGAACGGATGGAGAGGGTACCACAGTCCGGGGCCTGCCAGTCCGTTCCCAGGAAAAAGAAAAAATTCAGAGGCAACAGGGGAGGAAGGAGATTACAAAAGAAAAAAAATCCGGATAGGTACAGGAATTTTTAATTTGAGTGGAGTTCCTTTAGATCCAAATGAAATTAGGGTTTTGGATAAGGGTCTCAAATTTGCCCCCGTTGGAAACCTTAATAAGTTTCAGACTTATGTGGGGATAAAGAAATTTGTCAGAAACCTTAATATAAAGAAATATTACCTTTCAAACCCCATATTACGGAACTCTGATCAAAGTGTGAGTGCTGTGCCAACGCCAGTTACTCAGACATTTACTAAGCTCAAAAACAAGTCTACTTTTAACCCGGTCAACAAAGGTAATACGTTTTTAGATGTTTTTAAAAATTTGGTGTGTGATGACATGGAGAAATTGAAGATCAAGTCCTATACTGATCCCATGTCAAAGCAGGGATTAAATCCCTGGAAGCCAATAAAAATATTGTAATCAGACCCGCCGACAAGGGCGGAGGTCTTGTTGTACTCAGTAAAGACTATTATCAGAAAGAAATGAATAGGCTTCTTTCCGATGAGGAGACATACAAAATACTACCGGGTGATCCCCTTTTAAAATATAAAGGAGAATTACAAAAATTGGTAAAATCAGGGAAAGAGAGAGGCATTTTAAACAAAAAAGAGTCGTTATACCTGGATCCATTGTTCTGTCGTACACCTGTAGTGTATTTTTTACCCAAAATACATAAGAACAGTGAGGTTCCTCCGGGTAGACCAACAGTCAATGGTATTAACTCAGTCTCATCGAGACTGGGTCAGTACATTGAACTTCACCTCCAACCCTTAGTTGTCTCCACAAAAGCCTATTTAAAGGATACGAAGCATGTGATTCAATTATTGAAAGACCTCCCATGTAGCCCCACATTATTTTTAGTAACAGCAGACGTTGGTTCGCTTTATACGATTATCAACCATGAGGAAGCTCAGGAGGCAGTAAAATGGGCTTTTGGCCATTCTGACCTACCTAGGAAAAAACAAAGTTTTCTCTCGAGTAGTCTCTTTTTTTGTTTATCAAAAAACTATTTTTGGTTTGATAATAAGTATTACCTACAGTCTAGAAGCGTGGCAATGGGCGCTCGCTTTGCTCCCAGTGTGGCCAATTTGTTTATGGCCCACTGGGAGGAAGAAGTAATTTTTAAAGAGCGCCCGTCCGAGTTACTATGTTACAAGAGATACATAGACAATGTGTTGCTTATATGGGAGGGGAGTATGGACACTCTGGAGACCTTCATGGCCAAATTGAACAATAATGATAAGAACATCGTTCTTACATGGACCGTCAGTAAGAGTAATATAGTGTTTTTAGATCTAGTTATCTCCAAGGATGAAGATCGTTTTAAAACGCACACGCACTTTAAACCCACTGATTGGAATTCTTATATTCCATTAGACAGTTGCCACCATAAAAATTGGTTATGCAACATTCCCAAAGGGCAATTTGTGCGTTTAAGGGGAAATAGCACATCAATCGGTGATTATGAGGCACAAACGCAAGTTTTAAAAAAACGGTTTGAGGAAAAGGGATACGATGAAAATAAGTTAGACAAAGAAATTCTGGAGGTCAAAAATAATGAAAGGTCTAGTTTATTGAGTAATAAGGCACCTGTAGCACTTTATGACAATGGAGGTTGTAGAATTATCATGGAGTATAATGCCCAATATAAAAAAGTAGAAAAAATGATTACGAAGCACTGGCCGATACTCAAGCAAGACAAGGTATTAGGCCCGACCTTACCAACAAAACCAGTATTTGTATATAAAAAAGCCCCCACAATAAGGAGTTTGTTGGCACCAGGGGTAATTGATCCCCCCATTGTTGGTGAAAAAAATTGTTCTCCTTCTTATCTGGTTTCCACGCTTGTGGTAGATGTGTGGCTTGTAGGACTTCAAAACTTAATAAAAAGAGAAAAGATTTTACAGCCCACACTACAGGCTTACATTACAAGATAAAGGATTTGATTACCTGTGCGTCCACGGGGGTGGTCTACATGATGGAGTGTAAATGTGGACTCCAGTATGTGGGCTGAACCACACGGACGTTACAGGTTAGAATAGGAGAACACATGAGTAGTATTAGAAAGGGCACTTCAAGCACTTTCATAATAAGGATCCCAGCGGGTTAAAATTTTGGGGGATTGAGAAGGTAAAAAGACACTGGAGGGGAGGCAATTTTGCATGTCAATTAAGTAAAAGAGAATCCTTCTGGATTTTCAAAACTAGAGTTGGGGTGCCGAGGGGTCTTAATGTGGATTTCGACCTCAATTGTTTTATCTCAGACCGTTAAAAATTGCTTTATTTTAGATTTTTAATCTTTTTTATATGTTTAAAGAGGTTTATAAGATGTTCATATTTGTACACAGAGACTGCGGGTGACATATCATGATCCCCTATGTTTTTCATGTAAATTATATGTAAATTGTTATGCAAATTTTTATGTATGGTTTTTCATGATTTTAAAATTGACTCTTTATAGTGTTTTTACCCATATTTCATATGTGAACATATTTTATGCACTATTGAATTATATATAGGGTTAGCACTTTTTAATAATAATAATCGTATTGCATTTCTCCCTTTACGCATTATGGACAGTTTTTAGACAGTGTATATTGTTTTGGTTCCGGGTTTACCACTAGCCGGTATTCAGTTTCCGGAATTAATTGTAGCCGTCTTCTGAGCCGGTTTCCGCGGTACTTCCGGTCCGGCGTCCTGTGCTGTGAATGCAGCAATAAGCGTATTGGATAAGAAAACTGGTATGCAGATATAAAAAGGTGACGTCCGTCCCTCCGCCCATACGCTGAAGAAGTCCCGCCCACGGACGTAACGCGTGCGGAAGGGGGAGGGGATTGTGACGTCACCCGCAGTCCCTGTCAGCAGAGCATGGCTCTGTTCATCTTGTATGCTGATATCGCTGTTTTTTCTCCTGAATGAAGTAAGAGACTTGTCTTGTTTTTTACAAATAAATGTGGTATTACATGCATAATACGCTATGATCCGCCTTTTGCTTTTTTCTGGGGAATATCTTTACCTGAACCTGTGAGAAGGGGATACATGTTAAGGTCCGAGGATCCAGTGTGGAGATTTTACTGTGCTGATTGTTGTATATAGCTGCTTACTCTCAGCCTTCAGGTGAGAGGCTAGAACCACTGGTGGAGGATATTTGCACTGAGTGTGAGCACCTTGTATCTGGATATTGTCAAGCACTGTGCACTTTTTCCCTTGGACTCTCTTGGACTTTTTTAACTCCTTTCTACCTTGGTTTTAGGATGTACCACAGCAATTTTTTATGAATGATCTTTTATGGATGATTTTTAGATATTTAATGACCATTTGAGCGCTGCACTTTTTTCTTGTTATAACAACTGTACAGACATTATAACTCAGCAATTATAACACATATGAAAAGCAACATCATGTATTATACCTTTTCCTAACCCAACGAGGTCAAGGGCAGGTTAAACAGATATCCCTGGGCAGGCGACATAACCATATATGGCAGGGGCAGCTATATCGTATAGAAATTGTACCCACAAATTGGAACTACCAAGAAATCTAACAACCTCTGCCAAGCTGGAAGGTATAAGTATCAGGATAATGGGTCACCTACTAGAGTAATATAATACTCTTCCAGAGTCACGGTGCCTATAGTCCACGTGGGGATATTGTTCTTTGACGATATGATTAATGCTGAAGATCTAAAATATAAGACACAAAGAGAAGGTAGTGTAGGGGAAGAACATTACAAGACCTCATATGGCAAAATGCTAAATTATTAAATAGATCCCCATCCTGAAGTACCTACCATTTATAGCTGTAGGCGTCAATAAGTCATACGGTCTCAACAGGGCAGGTAGTTAATATCAATTCCCCAGATACCAGGATGCAGGAACATAGCAGATTCCCCTAAGGAATCATTGAATAATGTGAGCTATGGCCATGTTGTATATATTCTCTCTGTTTTTTCCTATCCATGATATCATATGAAGGGATAATTACAAATTGAATGTTATAATTATACCTTGTATAGTTTATTCTATACATGAGCATCATGACAGAATATTTAGGCAATGAGTGGGAAGAATATATGCTTAAAATCCAAAAGGAATGTTCAGATTCCATAGGAGGAGATGTGGAACTCAATGTGGTCATTCAGAAACTGCAACGAGCCCTTGAACGTGAAGACGGATTATTCTGGCACATTAAGTACTTTGAACGGTATATTGCTGAGGGCCTGAAACCTAAAAGGTCTGCAGGTTCAGGTCTTCCCCAATATTTGGGAAACGAGCCCGGATTTCAAAAATCAATGGGAATCGAACTTAAAATCATGTTCGATTAAGAGGATGGAACTATTGAGGGGTTACTAAAAACAACAGATGGAATCCATCAATAGAGAAATTAATACTATGCAATTGGAGTATAAACAAATATTTGCTAAAACATTGTTTAACCGCTTCCATACAGAGCAGTTAGACACCCTTCTTGCCCAGACCAATTTTCAGCTTTCAGCACTCTCACACTTTGAATGACAATTGCTCAGTCATGCTACACTGTAACCAAACAAAATTTTTATCATTTTTTTCACACAAATAGAGCTTTCTTTTGGTGGTATTTGATCACAACTGGGGTTTTTTTTCGTGATATATGCAAAAAAAGAGCAAAAATTTTGAAAAAAAAAACACTTTTTTTTTAGTTTCAATTATGAAATTTTGCAAAAAATAAATTTTTCTTCATACATTTGGGCCAAAATGTATACTGCTACATGTCTCTGGTAAAATTAACCCAAATTAGTGTATATTATTTAGTCTGTGTGAAAGTTATTGAGTCTAGAAGCTATGGTACCAATTACTGAAAATTGATCACACCAGATGTACTGACGGCCTATCTCCTTTCTTGAGGCCCTGAAATGTCAGGACAGTACAAATACCGACCAAATGACCCCTTTTTGTAAAGTAGACAGTCCAAGGTATTTAGTAAGAGGCATTGTGAGTTTTTTGAAGTTGTAATTTTTTCCCACAATTCTTGGGAAAATGAAGAAAAAAATTGTTTTTTCTTTTTTTTCCCACAAAGTTGTCAATTTATAAGCTATTTCTAACACATAGCATGTACACAGCAAAAATTACACCCAAAAATACATTCTGCTACTCCTTCCGAGTATGGCAATACCACATGTGTGAGACTTTTACACAGCCTGGCCACAAAAAGAGACTCCACGTCCAAGAAGCACATTCAGGCGTTCTAGGAGCATAAATACACATAAAACTTTCTTACTACCTATCACACTTTTCAAGGCCCTAGAGCACCAATACAATGGAAAAGTCCACAAAATGACCCCATTTTGGAAAGCAAACACTCCAACGTATATTCTATGAGGCATTATGGGTTGTTTGAACATATTTTTTTCCACAGGTTTTTGGAAAATGTGGGAAAAAAATGAAAACTTTTTTTTTTTACACAAAGTTGTCAATTTATAGGATATTCCTAACACATAGCATGTACACAGCAAAAATGACACCCCAAAATACATTTTGCCACTCCTCCTGAGTATGGCAATACCACATGTGTGAGACTTTTTCACAGCCTAGCCATATAGAGGGGCCTAACATCCAAGGAGCATCATCATGCATCCTAGCCACTTGCCTAGGCCTATTTTTGACATTTGGTGTTTACAAGCTAAAATCAGTTGTTTTGCTAGAAAACTGCTTAGAACCCCCAAACATTATATATTTTTTTTTAGCAGAGACCCTAGAGAATAAAATGGAGATTATTGCAATATTTTTTATCACACCGTATTTGCGTAGCGGTCTTCCAAACGCAATTTTTTTGGAAAAAATTCACTTTTTTTTAATTAAAAAATAAGAAACCAGTAAAGTTAGCCCAATTTTTTTCCATAATGTGAAAGATAATGTTACGCTGAGTAAATAGATACCGAACATGCCATGTTTCAAAATTGCGCACGCTCACGGAATGGTGACAAACTTTGGTACTTAAAAATCCCCATAGGCGACAATTTAAAAATTTCTACAGGTTGCCATCTTTGAGTTACAGAGGAGGTCTAGGGCTCAAATTATTCCCCTTGCTCTAACGATTGCGGCGATACCTCACATGTGTGGTTTGAACACCGTTTACATATGTGGGCGGGGTTTCTGTATGCATTCGCTTCTGCGCGCGAGCTAACGGGGACAGGGCGCTTTAATTTTTTTTTTTTTTTTTTTACTATTTATTTTATTTATTATTTTTTATTTTTACACCGTTTAAAAAAAAAAAAATTGATCATTTTTATTTCTATTAAAAGAAATGTAAATATTCCTCGTAATAGAAATAGGCACGACAGGACCTCTTTTTTGTGAGATCTGGGGTCAAAAAGTCCTCAGATCTCACAAGTACACTAAAAGATAGAAAAAAAAAAAAAAAAAATAATTATAATATAAAATGAAAAAAAAAAAAAAAGGACCTTTAAACCGGTTGCTAGGCAACAACATTTTCCGTAGCTCCGGTCCTCCAAGACCATAGAGTCAAGTGAGGGCAAGCTTGCCCTCACTCGACATCCTGTCTGTGAGGATTCGGGACCGGATCGTTTTCCCCGCTGCCGGCGGGTCCGGTAAGCGGGGAAAAGGACCGGAACGCGTCAGGAGGGGGGCGCCTCTTCCGCCATCCCGGAAGGGTGATCCCACGGCGAATCCGCCGCTGGGACCACCCTTATCGGAAAGCCAACCGTCCACCGTTTAAAAAAATACCAGGGTTATGGCAGCTATCTGCTGCCATAACACCGGTATTTAGGTTTAAACGGAGGACGTATATAAACCTTTTTGGACTTGGACATGGTGGCTGTATGAAGGGTGACAGGTACTCGGGTACTTTGTTGGGCAGGTGACAGGTACTCTGGTACTGATGAGCATGTGGCAGGTACTCGGGTACTCTGATGGGCAGGTGACAGGCAGGTGATAGGTACTGATGAGTAGTACTCACTGACTGATAGGTGATAGGTGATACTGTACTGATGGGTACTGATGATCAGTACTGATACGTGATAGGTACTGATGAGTACTGATGAGTAGTGATGGGTACTGATGAGCAGGCGGCAAGTACTTGGGTACTTCAGGCGTCAGGTACTCTGATGAGCAGGTGGAAGGTACTCGGGTACTCTGATGGGTAGGTGACAGGTACTCAGGTACTCTGATGACGGGTACTCCGTTGACAGGTACTCAAAGTACCCGAGTACCTGTCATCAGAGTACCCGAGTACCTGTCATCAGAGTACCCGAGTACCCGTCATCAGAGTACCCGAGTACCCGTCATCAGAGTACCCGAGTACCTGTCATCAGAGTACCCGAGTACCTGTCAGAGTACCCGAGTACCCGTCATCAGAGTACTCGAGTACCTGTCATCAGAGTACCCGTCATCAGAGTACCTGAGTACCCGTCATGAGAATTCCTCGAGTACCCATCATCAGAGTACCCGAGTACCTGTCATCAGAGTACCCGAGTACCTGTCATCAGAGTACCCGAGTACCCGTCATCAGAGTACCCGAGTACCTGTCAGAATACCCGAGTACCCGTCATCAGAGTACCCGAGTACCCGTCATCAGAGTACCCGAGTACCTGTCATCAGAGTACCCGAGTACCTGTCAGAATACCCGAGTACCCGTCATCAGAGTACCCGAGTACCCGTCATCAGAGTACTCGAGTACCTGTCAGAGTACCCGTCATCAGAGTACCCGAGTACCTGTCATCAGAGTACCCGAGTACCTGTCATCAGAGTACCCGAGTACCCGTCATCAGAGTACCCGAGTACCTGTCATCAGAGTACCCGAGTACCCGAGTACCTGTCATCAGAGTACCCGAGTACCTGTCATCAGAGTATCCGTCATCAGAGTACCTGTCATCAGAGTACCCGAATACCTGTCACCAGCTGTCAGGATCTGTGTCATTACATGGGTCACCTGCTGGTGGCACTGTTGTTCCTGGAACTGAGAGGCGCAGTTCCAGGGCCCACCAGCGGGTGTCTCCCAGCAGCTGGACTGTTCTTTTAATTAAGCTGCACCTGAGGAGGACTGCTGAGGGAATATAAGCCCGCCCTTCACTGAGGCTCAGTGCTTCAGTATTTTCTCTGCTAGCCGTGTCCCTGTCTGAACCTGTATCCTGAAACCTGTATCCTGAAACCTGTATCCTGAAACCTGTATCCTGAAACCTGTATCCTGAAACCTGTATCCTGATCCTGAGTCCTGTTCCCTGCATCCTGCTTCCTGTACCTGGCTCCCTGCTTTCCTTGTCTCCTGTCCCTGTCCTGTCCTGCTATTGTTTGCTCCATCCCTTTGTATATAGTTTGTTAGGTTCTATTGGGGTTTTGTACTGTTATCATTTATATTTTGTTTACTTGTTTATGGTCACTGGTGTTGGTATTGGAGTGTGTCATTTTGCTTAATAAACTTATTTACATCTTTATCCATCTGGGTCCTGATTCCTTGGTGCAGCCAACTGATCTGATCACCCTTGCTGGATGCCTGCATGTGGTATCCTTGACAGAATACTGAAGCCACTAACGATCAGATCGGTTGCACCTGGGAATTAGGAATTTTCTGGTTGTTGCAAGATGCAGTCAGAGGAGGTCTTTTATTTTTCTTTGCTTGTAACAGAAGACAGGGAATATTGTCGCCAAATTTTGAAAACTTACACTAGCGAGCAGTTGTTGGAATGCATCCGTCTGGCCCACTCGTTTGTTGACAAAGGCAGAGTTTTGTTCAAAGAGATTCAGCCACTTATTCAGCTCTGTGCAGAGTTGGCTTTATCTAATACCCCTAAGGGTGGTGATGATTATTCTCCTCCTTTTAGTGTCTCTCAGGTGGTATCTCTTGTGTGGCTCTTGGAAGATGATAAACCCTATTTTATTGAACATTATTCAGTGTATTCTCCAGAGGCCCTGTTGGATTGCATGAATGCTGTATATTCTCTAATCAGACAAGGGGGTTGTAAATTGAGTTTTGTTCAGGCCTTATTGCAAACCTGGTCAGATCTTTCCAATTTAGCATCAGCTAACTCACACCAATCCACTTCTGCCTCTGGACACCAGTTTTCTCAAAGTTTATCCTCTCCGTTACCCGTAGCAACCACAGCTGCAGTTAGGTATGGTTTGCTTTCCACTGCTTGTTCATATCCTGGCTTAACGAGTTGCACTTTTCCTGCATTTAACTCTGTGAAAACTTCCTCTACTACTCTGTTGCCTCTAGCAACCTCTCAGAAATTCTCCTCTGTAACTGTCTCTCCTTTTCCACCATCTCCCAATACTGCCATTTCGCTTCCATCTACTTCACAATCTATTCATAGCCCTGCAACCACTAGCAAGATTTCTGTATCTAAACCTAAAAAGAAAAGGAGATTTTTCCCAACACATACAATTATACCTGTTACCCAGCCTGCTGATCCAGTGCCCGCTGATCTGGTGCCTCCTACTGAGCCTGTTGATCCAGTGCCCACTGATCCGGTGCCTCCTACTGAGCCTGCTGATCCAGTGCCCGCTGTTCTGATGCCTGTTGTTCCAGTGCCTGCTGATCCAGTGCCCACTGATCCGGTGCCTCCTACTGAGCCTGCTGATCCAGTGCCCACTGTTCTGATGCCTGCTGTTCCAGTGCCCGCTGATCTGGTGCCTCCTACTGAGCCCGCTGATCCAGTACCTGCTGTTCCGGTGCCCGCTGATCCGGTGCCTCCTACTGAGCCTGCTGATCCAGTGCCCACTGATCCGTTGCCTTCTACTGAGCCTGCTGATCCAGTGCCCGCTGTTCTGATGCCTGTTGTTCCAGTGCCCGCTGATCCAGTGCCCACTGATCTGGTGCCTCCTACTGTGCCTGCTGATCCAGTGCCCACTGTTCTGATGCCTGCTGTTACAGTGCCCGCTGATCCAGTGCCTGCTGTTCTGATGCCTTCTGATCTAGTGCCCGCTGATCTGGTGCCTCTTACTGAGCCTGTTGATCCAGTGCCTGCTGTTCTGATGCCTGCTGATCCAGTGCCCGCTGATCTGGTGCCTCTTACTGAGCCTGTTGATCCAGTGCCCACTGATCCGGTGCCTCCTACTGAGCCTGCTGATCCAGTGCCCGCTGTTCTGATGCCTGTTGTTCCAGTGCCTGCTGATCCAGTGCCCACTGATCCGGTGCCTCCTACTGAGCCTGCTGATCCAGTGCCCACTGTTCTGATGCCTGCTGTTCCAGTGCCCGCTGATCTGGTGCCTCCTACTGAGCCCGCTGATCCAGTGCCTGCTGTTCCGGTGCCCGCTGATCCAGTGCCTCCTACTGAGCCTGCTGACCCAGTGCCCACTGATCCGGTACCTTCTACTGAGCCTGCTGATCCAGTGCCCGCTGTTCTGACGCCTGTTGTTCCAGTGCCCACTGATCCGGTGCCTCCTACTGAGCCTGCTGATCCAGTGCCCACTGTTCTGATGCCTGCTGTTACAGTGCCCGCTTGTCTGGTGCCTCCGACTGAGCCTGCTGTTCTGATGCCTGCTGATCCAGTGCCCGCTGATCTGGTGCCTCTTAATGAGCCTGTTGATCCAGTGCCCACTGATCCGGTGCCTCCTACCGAGCCTGCTGATCCAGTACTCGCTGTTCTGATGCCTGTTGTTCCAGTGCCCACTGATCCGGTGCCTCCTACTGAGCCTGCTGATCCAGTGCCCACTGTTCTGATGCCTGCTGTTCCAGTGCCCGCTGATCTGGTGCCTCCTACTGAGCCCGCTGATCCAGTGCCTTCTATTCCGGTGCCCTCTGATCCAGTGCCTCCTACTGAGCCTGCTGATCCAGTGCCCTTTGATCCGGTGCCTTCTACTGAGCCTGCTGATCCAGTGCCCGCTGTTCTGATGCCTGTTGTTCCAGTGCCCACTGATCCGGTGCCTCCTACTGAGCCTGCTGATCCAGTGCCTGCTGTTACATTGCCCGCTGATCTGGTGCCTTCTACTGAGCCTGCTGATCCAGTGCCCACTGATCTGGTGCCTCCTACTGAGCCTGCTGATCCAGTGCCTGCTGTTCTAATGCCTGCTGGTCCAGTGCCCGCTGATCCGGTGCCTCCTACTGAGCCTGCTGATCCAGTGCCCGCTGTTCTGGTGCCCGCTGTTCTGGTGACCACTACCCAGTCTGCTGACCCAGTGCTTGCTGTTCCAGTGCCCGCTGACCCAGTGCCTGCTGTTCCGGTGCCTGCTGATCCGGTGTCTCTTACTCAGCCCGCTGATCCGGTGCCAGCTGATCCCGTGCCCGCTGTTCTGGTGACCACTACTGTGCCTGCTGATCCTGTGCCTGCTGATCCTGTGCCTGCTGATCATGTGTCTGCTGATCCTGTGCCTGCTGATCCTTTGCCTGCTGACCCAGTGCTTGCTGTTCCAGTGCCCGCTGACCCAGTGCTTGCTGTTCCGGTGCCTGCTGACCCAGTGTTTGCTGATCCAGTGCCTGCTGAGCCACGGTCTGCCGCCCTGTTTGATGTGCCACTGTCTGTTGCCCAGCCTGGTGTGCCACTGCCGGATATCCTGCATGCCGCTGGCACTCCCCTGCTTGATGTCCAGCTTGCCTTCAGTCCCAGTGTTGGGACATGTGTTGCAATGAGGGCAGGTGTATCCCTAATGTTACGCCTCTTCAGGAACTTGACCGGTGGGGTGCCAAGACGGCTTCCAGACCCTGGTGGTGGGGCGCATGATCAATTGCTGGACTCTGGTGGCACGCCTTCCGGCAAGTTAAAGGACTTTGGCCTAGAGAGTGCTAAAAGACCCGCAGACATGGAGGGGAGACCTTTTTGGACTTTTGGGGTAGAAGCACAATGGAGCGTCCGGAGGCCGCTCCTTAAAGGGGGGGAACTGTCAGGATCTGTGTCATTACATGGGTCACCTGCTGGTGGCACTGTTGTTCCTGGAACTGAGAGGCGCAGTTCCAGGGCCCACCAGCGGGTGTCTCCCAGCAGCTGGACTGTTCTTTTAATTAAGCTGCACCTGAGGAGGACTGCTGAGGGAATATAAGCCCGCCCTTCACTGAGGCTCAGTGCTTCAGTATTTTCTCTGCTAGCCGTGTCCCTGTCTGAACCTGTATCCTGAAACCTGTATCCTGAAACCTGTATCCTGAAACCTGTATCCTGAAACCTGTATCCTGAAACCTGTATCCTGAAACCTGTATCCTGATCCTGAGTCCTGTTCCCTGCATCCTGCTTCCTGTACCTGGCTCCCTGCTTTCCTTGTCTCCTGTCCCTGTCCTGTCCTGCTATTGTTTGCTCCATCCCTTTGTATATAGTTTGTTAGGTTCTATTGGGGTTTTGTACTGTTATCATTTATATTTTGTTTACTTGTTTATGGTCACTGGTGTTGGTATTGGAGTGTGTCATTTTGCTTAATAAACCTATTTACATCTTTATCCATCTGGGTCCTGATTCCTTGGTGCAGCCAACTGATCTGATCACCCTTGCTGGATGCCTGCATGTGGTATCCTTGACACCAGCCCATCAGAGTACCTGTCATCTGAGTACCTGATGGGCTGGTGACAGGTACTCGGGTACTTTGATGGGCTAGTGACAGGTGCTCTTTATTGGGGGGGGGGGCAATCAGTGTGTTTAGGGTGCACTGTAGTTGGTAACTAGCTGTTACCACAATCTCCTCCTCACACAGGATCAGTGTGTGAGGAGGAGAACACGGTGACAGCTAGTTACCGTGTTCTCTGTTGACATTTGTGACCGGCTGTGATTGGACACAGCTGGTCACGTGGTAAAGAGCCAATTTCATTGGCTCTTTACCTAGATCGGGGATCGACTCTGTCCGAGGGACGAGCCTCGTCCCCAATCGCTGCTCTGCGCGCCCCCGGGGGAGCGCATTGCAGAGAGAACGAGCGGCTCATGCTGGAGCCGCTCATGTGATCGGCTGTGATTGACACAGCCGATCACGTGGTAAACAGCCAATTTCTATTGGCTGTTTACCTTGATCAGGGATGGGCTATGTCCGAGGGACGAGCCTCATCCCTGATCGCGCCGCTGCGCGCCGCCGGGGGCGCGCAGTAGCAGCTAGAACGGGCCGACGTCATATGACGGCGGCCCGGATCTAGACAACCACTTTGCCGACGTCATTTTACATGACTCAGTATGGAAGTGGTTAAAGAGAGGGAAAGAGAACTGAAAGATCAACTGGACATTTCACTAAAGATTTAATTCAAAAGGAAAGAACAGAAGTTCTCTAGGGACAAATTAGCTTTTGGAGGAGGATACGCATGCTGTATATGTGGCCCCAAAACTACAATAACAGAAAACCATGGAAAAGACAAAACAACAAAAGGAATTATTATGGTAAAGAACTTGATAGTGAATCGGATTCTAATGTCTCACAGTCTTCTTATTCCTCTCGTTTTTCTGACTATCCACGCTCTAGGAAAAGAACAAAAACCCATGATGATCACGGTGGTATGGACAAAAAAAAAAGAATGGTGGAGGGTGCTACTCTTTCTCAAACTTCTAATAACTCTGGTGATGGTTCTACCCTATCTATATTTACTTTGAATTCACTGTCTTTATCTTAACCTACTACTGTGGAAACATGCAATGCAAATAAAAATAGAAACACATAGGTGTCCATTTAGTAAGCAGTGATATTTCACTGCTGCTGCATTCACAGGTCTTCTCGGAGAAATCTGCTCTCCTCCTTGTAACAGTTTAGAAAGCAGTGTAAATGGCTTCTCCCACTGTGAATAGAAGTGATCTACAAACGCTTTGAGAACTGTAAAACGGCTTCTGTTGCTGTAATCTCGCGGTACGTCGTATCAGAACCAGAAAGTTAAACACGAAGCACTGCACATATTAACTAAATAATAAAGTTAAAATCTCTATGCCCAATAAACAGACACCCCAGAAGTGTAAAACATTATTATGATTATTATATAATCATCACACATGTGTATGTTATGTGAATGGTATATCCTGAAATGGTTGTAACTACATTTATCATGCAGGTATGCACGATTCATAAAACAAAAAAAAAAAAACATTAAATAATTGAAAATCATTTTTGTATAACAAAAAAAATATTGAATTAATAATTCAAGAAAATCGTATAACTAATGAGAAACCCTGTATAACAGAAATAGAACAGTCCATGAGCTGAACCACATTTTAGGTTTAAAATAAATAAAAAATAAAAAAAAATAAAAAATAAAAAATAGAAAAATTTATTTAAATAATACCAGTTTAAAGGAAATGGTTTAATTTAAAAAAAAAAACATTGAAATGAATTGATAAAAAAAGTGATTTTATATATACATATATATATATATATATATATATGTTGTGTAAATCAAACCCCCATGATATTGCAAAAATGGTGCACTCCTTATAAAAGAAGTTACTGTTAAAATATAAAGCACTAGATATTAAGCCCGTTATATTAACGGGCGCTAGAACATATGGCTGACTGAGCGGCTCTCGCTTATCTCTTTTTTTTTTCTAACAACGCGAGAGCCGCATGACATAGCCAGCTCAGCACATAGCATCCCTGTTGCCCTAGCAACAGAGACACACGCAGAGCTGACCGAGCGGCTCTCGCGTGCGAGCGCGTGCCCGCGCACACCCGCCGCTTCAAGAGTTTTGGCCCGGCTGCCCGACTGGGGTGTATGTAGGATATCTAGTCTATATTAATAATATGCAAGTTTCTCTGCGTCCGTCCCTGTGTCTGTGGGATTGCGCTACTGCGCATGTGCCCCACGGACAGCCGTTGGGACTGGGGGCGGGCACCATGTCAGGGGCCCCAGAAGTAAGTCACACTGACCTGTGTAGGATGGGGAAGCTCCTCGGTTTCGGAGGCCGGGTCCCGGGTGTTGGGGGTTACCCCGATAATGGTGCTCTTCAGGGAAGTTCCTCTGAGCAGGCGGCTACGGACCAGATCCATATTCCCCGGAGAGTCTACACTCACCCGCATGCTGGAGCCGGGCAGGAGCACCCCGTCATGGGTCAGGAGAAGAGGCAGGCGCCAGGTAATCTGGATAGAGCCGCTAGAAGCCATGACCGGCCACACACACAATCCGCACACCGACCGACCAAACTCACTGACAGCTCCGAGTCCGGGCAAAGAGCAGCAAGACTAAAACTACGGAGAGCGGCCGGAGACAAATCATCTCGGGAAAGCTCGAATACGTGCGCAGTGACATGTTGGCGCCGGGTAGCGCCATTTTTAAATCTAAGGCAACTGATCGGAACTCCGCCTCCCGCCTCCCCAGCACATACGAATTCAGAACGGTGGCTACTAAAACTATCGGCAGTAAAACGGCCCTCACACCGCACCATTATCGGGGGTGACCCCCAACACACGACCTCCGACACTGAGGAGCTCCCCCAGCCTACACAGGTCAGTGCCCGCCCCCAACCCGCCCCCAGTCCCAACGGCTGTCCTGTGGCATATGCGCAGTAGCGCATTTCCACGGACACAGGGAATCTGGAATGTGGACGCAGGGACACATGGGTTTTATTAATATAGATTTGAGGGTATAGGATTGGAAGCAGGATGGAGGGCCATAAAAAAAGAATGTAGCAAAATTTACTTATGCACAAAATTGCGTGCTTGTTTCAAGGCTAGTGAGCAATTGGGATCGCCTCTTTGGTCCCAGGTCGCGAATGTTGTCCCATTCCAAAAAAGATTCCATATGGAATAGCATAGTGGAGGCAGTATATGCCTCAGGGGATACTATCCGAAGTATCGAGACTTGAAAACGTCGGATCGTGGACATAAAAGGGCAAATTAAAAAAAATAAATAAAAAATGTGCATAATCGCAAAACATCGAAGAGGTACAGGAGGAGGCCCACCGGCGGCTGTAAATTTCAATCCCTATGAGGAGGAGCTAAAGGGGTGCCTCGGACCGGATAACATCCTCGGAGTACCCGGACAGCACGACTCTGATGGCCATAGTAAGTAATCTTTTTTTAACCACCTCCCAACCGGCCACTGTACATACACGCCCAGGTGGGAGTGCCTCGTCTTTCTGATCGGACGTTCCTGAACGTCCTGCAGAAGGAGAGAGATTGCGCCGCCGCGGGCACGTGCAGCGGCGCAATCTCAATGTGCCTGTGTCCCTCGGACACATAGCAACAAGTTGTGGCAGGAGGGCCCTGTGATTGGCCCTACTGATCACATGACGGCTGTGTCCAATCTTCTCCTCACACAGATCCTGTCAGTGAGGAGAAGAAGAAACAATCATCTGTGCTGCAGCCAGGGGATCAGTGAGTTTGAAGCATTTTTTTTGCTAATTACACACTGATCACTCTGCTAGTGTCCCCAAAACACAGTGTCACCAACACCGATATAAACATCTGTCCGTGATCATCCAGCGCACATCTGTCCGTGATCATCCGGCGCACATCCCAGTGTCCCCAAAACAGTGTCACCAACACCGATATAAACGTCTGTCCCTGATCATCAGGCGCACATCTGTCTGATCATCCAGCGCACATCTGTCTGATCATCCAAGCGCACATCTGTCTGTGATCATCCAGCACACATCTGTCTGATCATCCAAGCGCACATCTGTCTGTGATCATCCAGCGCACATCTGTCCGCACACATCTGGCACACATCGTCACCTGTCTGTGATCTGACACACCTGTCTGTGATCTGACACACCTGTCCGTGATCTACCACACCTGTCCCAGTGAACATCTGCCGCATCTCAGTTCAACATCTCACACATCTGTCCCAGAAATCATCTGTGCACATCTGTCCACATGGCTAAAAAATTATATAGCTGTGAGGAGGCTCTCCATATTCTCCAGAGTATGTCGGATGAGAGTAGCCGGGAACTCAGTGGCAGTGGCTCTGAAATGGAAACGGAGGATGACAGAATCCTAACAAAGAGGCTCAGGAGATTTAAGCAGGCGCAGGCTTCCACCAACAGGGCAACACATCC
Organism: Pelophylax lessonae; assembly: GCF_965119305.1. Taxonomy (NCBI): domain Eukaryota; kingdom Metazoa; phylum Chordata; class Amphibia; order Anura; family Ranidae; genus Pelophylax; species Pelophylax lessonae. The sequence continues at coordinate 871,205,005 of NC_138768.1, forward strand.
TGAGGCATCCACCAGCAGCGCAACAACTCCAGAGGCATCCACCAGCAGCGCAGCACTCCACGTCCACGATTATACGCAGGCATCCACCAGCAGTTCTGCAAGTCCTTGTGCAGTGGCAAGCGCAAGCAGGGCATCATTCCTACATGACAGTCTAGCTGCTGGTAACGGGGCGTCCCAACCACAACGAGGCAGGGCCAATACTAGCCTTCTGGATGTTCTATTATATCCTACATGGCTCCCTGATACTTCAGCAGAACTTGTAATTCCCCCTTTTACAGCACAGCCAGGCCCTCAAATCCAATCGGATAATGTAACCCCACTTTATTATTTTCATTTGATTTTCATGGATGATCTGCTGAACTACATCGTGGAGCAGTGTAATCTGTACGCCAGCCAACATATTGCCAGCAATCCTGATTCATCCTATGCCCGCCCTTTTGTTTGGAAACCCCTATCCGTGGAAGAATTTTAAATTTTCCTTGGGCTGACCCTCAACATGGGTCTGACAAAAAAAAATGAACTCCATTCCTACTGGTCTACCCTACCTTGCCATCTTATGCCAGTCTACTCCTCTTTGATGCCCAGAACCCGTTACGAAATAATAATGTAATTTTTACATTTCAACAGCAATGCCCAGTGCCTCCCCCGAAATCATCCAAATTACGATAAATTATTCAAAATTCGGCCCCTAATCAATTTTTTTTGCTCCAGCTTCAAGCAAATGTTTACCCCTGATAAAAATATTTGTGTGGATGAATCCCTAGTCCACTTCACCGGAAGGCTTGGAATAAAACAATACCTCCCAAGTAAACGGGCCAAATATGGGGTAAAATTTTACAAGGGCCACGGGCTATATCTATAATTTCCAAATTTATGAGGGGAAGGACAGTCAGCTAAACCCCCTTGGGTGCCCTACCTATATGGGGACAAGTGGCAAAATCGTCTGGCAGCTGATAGAACCACTGTTTGGGAAGGGTTACCACCTATATGTAGACAATTTCTACACAAGTCTCCCACTTTTCCGCCATCTCTACCTTAAAAAGACTGTGGCCTGCGGAACAGCACGGTCCAACTGCAAGGGCTTCCCACAGAGATTAATCATACAAAAATTATATCGGGGGGAAAAAGCCAGGATGCGTAATGAAGAGGTACTAGCTCTGAAGTGGAGAGATAAAAGGGACGTCTACATCCTTTCCACAATACACGACGACACCCTGGTGGAACTTCAGACAAGACGAGGTCCCATCCAGAAGCCAAAAAGCATTCATGAATATAACCTATTCATGGGGGGGGGGGGTGTATATGAGCAACCAGCTGATGCAGCCCTACTTGGCCACCAGGAGATCACTGTTCTGGTATAAAAAAAAGTCATCATTTATATAATTCAGCTAGCCCTGTTCAATTCTTATGTTAGTTTTTCCAAGTGTACCCAAGGATCCCTAACCTATCTAAAATTTCAAGAGGACGTTATCATGGCCCTTCTCTATCCCCATGGCCATCCCCCTGAACAAATTCGCTCTGATGCATTAGCCAGACTTCATGAAAGGCACCTCCCTCCTACCCACACAGGCCGCAAACCCCCAAAAAAATGTTGTGTATGTTCAGGTAGAGGAATTCGCAGCGACAACCGATACTACTGTCTCAAATGTCCCTCCCAATCAGGCCTCTGTATTGTAGGGTGCTATTGTGTTTATCACACTTCAGTACACTATTAGTATAGTAAAGACATTTTCCACTATCTGCTATTTCTGTGTATGACCCAGACTGTTTATTGACTATGCCTCTGCCAACCATGTTTCTGCCTAACACATGAATTGATCTCGGCCTGTTGAATGACCATGCTTTTTGCCTGCCTCCTGGAACTGATAAGGGCTATAAAAATGGCATACTAGACAAGAAGGAAAAAGCTTTCCTAGTTCCTTCAGCACCTAGAATCCCCATTTTATACTATTTGCCAAAAGTGCATAAAAATCCCATTCAGCCACCTGGACGCCCCATTGTCAGTGGGATAAATTCTGTGACATCCAAAATAGGTAAATATATTGCTCATTACTTGCAGCCATTAGTCTGCAAGAACTGTTCATATATTAAAGACACCAAAGATACGATTAACATCTTGAATAATGTCCAATTAGACGGTCATTGTCTGATTGTTACAGCAGATGTTAATTCACTATACACCTGTATACCTCATCATTTGGGCCTAAGTGCAGTGGAACATTTTTTACGAGGTGATCTAACAATACCACCTTTACAACGGAAATTTTTTTTGTAACTTTTATCATTTGCCACCGGACACAATTATTTATGGTTTGGGGGCCAGTATTTTCTTCAACAAAGGGGCGTGGCGATGGGGGCTAAATTCGCCCCAGCCCAGCCAATCTTTTTATGGCCCAATGGGAGGAGGATGTCGTATATCCGTTACAACGACCAGAGTTGATTCTTTGGGTTCGTTACATAGACGACATCCTCCTCCTATGAAAAGGTGACCCTACTTCTTTAGGTTTGTTCATGACACACTTAAACCAAAATGACCGCGGTATATCACTTACCTATGAATTCAGTGAAACAAACATCCACTTTCTAGACCTGGAAATCATTAGAGATAACAACTGTTTAATTACCAATACATATTTCAAATCTACCGATCGCAATTCATATTTGCCGATCAATAGTTGCCACCATAAGCCATGGCTCACAGGGATACCAAAAAGTCAATTAATTCGCCTTAGGCGTAATTGCACTAGAGATATAGATTTTTTCAAACAATCTTCCATTTTTAAAGACAGATTTGACCATCGCAGAGGTTGCTCAAAAAGACAGATCCCAATTACTTACCAATTCAAAATCCAGTGGTACTGGCTCTTCTGATTTCACTAAATGGTCTCTATTTACGGAGTATTCAATTCATCACAGACATATCAAACAAATTTTTGGCAAGCACTGGAACATATTAAAAAATGACAGGATCCGTGGTCCTATTATTCCAGATAAACCCGTTGTCACTTTTAGAGGGGCTCCATCTCTTAAAAAGAAATTAGCCCCAAATGTCCTTGACCCCCCTACAAACCTCAATTTTTTATGGATTTGGTTGGCTATTTTCCTTGCCGCAAATGCAGGGTATGCCAATTAAACTGTGACAAACGCAGAAAATTCATTTCTTTCCAGTCAACAGTTACCCAATCTGTATATGACATTTCTTTTTTTTTCCACTTGCACTACAACTCACGTTGTATATCTTCTCACATGTCCTTGCAATAAACAATACATTGGCCGTACCAAGAGACAATTTTATGTCCTTGTAAATGAACATATCACCAATATCATTAAAAACAAAAATAATCATAATGTGCCCAAACACTACTCTGGATATCATCATAATGATCCGACCAGCACACGGTTCCAAATCATCGATCAATATATAGCACCTTGGAGGTACAGATTTGGATGATTTGAATGGGGATAACGTATACTTAGTGACTGCGGATGTCGCGTCACTGTATACAGTTATACAACATGACGACGCCCTCTTGGCCCTGAATTGGGCATTCAGCCAGAGGGATGACATCCCCGACCCCCAGAAGAGGTTCCTCAACCAGGTGTTGTGCTACTGCCTTACACATAACTACTTCTGGTATAGTGGGAACTACTATACCCAGAAGAGGGGCGTAGCCATGGGGGCAAAATATGCCCCTAGCCTGGCGAACCTTTTTACATATGTGAAACCAGAGCGCTAAAAACCTCCAACACAGGGGATGGGTATGATGAGTCAATTAAAAAAGCAAGGAGAAGGGGGAGGGGGGGGGAGGGGGAGGGAAAAGGACAAAAGCAAAACACTAAATAAAGCTGATGGAATAAATTTACTGTATTGTATGGGATCGACGTGTAGTCAGAAAGGAGTAGTCCATAAACACTGAGCCGCTCTTCCACAGACCAAGAGGAGATTCTGTTAGAGCAAAAAAACAAAAAGGAGAAGCGCTCTAAGTGTAGACAGTTTAATAATACATAAGAAGCAATGTGTGTAGTAACTCACAAGACATAAGTGAAAGTCAGGCTGTGTAACATCATCAGATCTTTAAAGCATCCTCTGGGGGGAGGGAGGTGGTGATGTCCAATCCAAAGCGCCGTCCGTGGCTGAGTAGATGTTTAATGGGAGGAAATAAAGCCGGCAGCCTCCCGCCTCAGTGTACGATGAGCGGTCAGATGGAAGTGACCGACGGCTGCAAGGTTCCGTGGATGGATGGACGCTCTCCCGTCACCAGGGGTGATGAGTTCAAACAGCAAAGGAACGGCAGGCACGACGCGTTTCTGAGCATGCGCGGGGTCGATGTACCCGGCGCGCTCTTTCCTCAGGTGCTGGAGAGCCGTGGACTCTACAAGGTTTATATCTAGCTCAGTTAATTAGTGATTCACCGCAGCTGGAACAAAAGGGGAATGCCTCGGGATAAAAAGGATTTGGAACCAGAGCTGAAAGCAACCAGTTCATGGAAGGACAACAACTTTAAAATCAATTATACTTGAATGTACAGCATTAAAAACATAAACAATTAAAAGCATATGTTAAAGGTGGATTGTACTCGATTGGCTGGCCACAAATTCACATGTATGGGGCTGAAACAATAATTTCTCATAAGAATCAGATATATATCAAAAATGGATGATAGGAGATAATCAGTGATAATATTCAAAGTTAGACAAATGAGCATGAACTGATCATGACTCCTAAACATGATAATAAAGATAAAATTACAAATATATATGTACATGAAAAATCATGACTTTAATGAAATTATGAATGTTTTAGAGGTGAAATACACTCTAAACCTATGGACACTAGGTATGTGGAAGGGGAAAAGGGGGACAAAAAAATTGTGATATTAATGTATTTATGACTAATAGTCCAAGGAGACATCATGTAACATAATAAATTGTTATGACATGATGGAACATGCATCAAGCAGCACAATACACAAAAAGTATCGTAAAGGATCTATATAAATCTATAACAACCTATAAATGTAAGGTATGTAAAAAAAAAAAAAAAAAATATAAAAAAAATATATAAATATATAAAAATATATATATATATATATATATATAAAATGTGAATACATACATCTATGAGAAAACTATCTGGTTGAAAGGGTATAAACGGCTCAAATTAAAAGATCCATGTGTGTAGATGGATAAAGGGAAAAAGAAAACTAATAAAGGCGACATATCATACAAGGGACCCAAGTCTGTATGTGATTGTTGACAAATAGATATGTCAAAATGGAAGATGTATATATATATAAGGTTATCAAAAAAAGGGGGGGGGGGGAAAGAGAATAACCTATTGTGCTATTTGGGACAAAAGAGGAAGAGGAGGAAGAAAGGAACCTCAATTATAGAATAGTGTGTACATCTAGTTCCTCGTTCAATCCTCGAGGGGCGAGAACGTCTAGCGTGTATATCCAAAAGGTTTCACGCATACATAATTTGGAAAAACGTTCTCCTTCTGGCAAATCTTTCGAAATGGATTCAATGACCCAAATTTCAAGTCCCTCAGTCGATTTTCCATGGACTTCTGAGAAGTGTCGCGGGACACTATGAAGGTCACTCCCACCTTCAATGAGACGGCGGTGTTTTCCAAACCGCTGTCTTACCGGTCTGATGGTGCGACCCACATAAAGAAACTGACACGGGCATATTAAACAATAGACAACATACTCAGTAGAGCAGTTGTAGAAGTTATCCAAGACATAGGTTTTTCCATTATGTGTGAAGTCTTTTTGGCCATGTCTCACAAAGGTGCACATTTTGCATAGTTTTTTCTTGCATGCGTACATGCCTTTCAGAGGGATCATCCAGGGCAGGTGATTGGTAGCCTTGATGTTTTTCAATTTGCTTGGCGCAATCTTGTTTTTTAGAGTAGTGGCCCTCCTGTATGTCACTTTTGGTTTCTCTAAGATGACAGAATTGAGATGAGGGTCCTGTTTTAAAATGCCCCAATGTTTGGATAGAATTTTTTCCATTTTTTTGTAATGGCAATGGAACCTAGTGATAAAACGAACCGGATGTTGCTCATCTCTGGCTTTGAAGCTGGGGGGTTTCCCTGGAAGATAAGCTTCATAAGCTGAATTAACCAAGTCGTCGGGGTAGCCTTTTTCAGAAAATTTTTTCTTTAGATGTTCGCTTTGGGCTACATAATCCAAGTCCCTAGTGCAGTTCTGTCTCAATCGACAGAACTGACCTTTGGGTATATTATTTGTCCATTGAGGGTGATGGCAACTATTGTAATGAAGATAGGAGTTTCCGCTGGTGGGTTTATTGTAGTTTTTGGCATATATATGATGTGACTCATGTCCAAGTTCCAAATCTAGAAACGGCATGGAGTCTGGATGTGAAACGGAGGTGAAGGAAAGGCCTAGGGTGTTATTGTTGCAGTGGGAGACAAAATCGTCAATTTGGGAGGCGGAGCCATCCCAAATGACGATAATATCGTCTATGTACCGCCCAAAGAAAACAATGTGCTGGGCAAAAGGGTTATTCCGCCAGATGTATCTTAACTCCCAGAGACCCATGGTCAGATTTGCATAAGACGGAGCAAAATTAGCTCCCATAGCTGTCCCGTTTATCTGTAAATAAAAAGTGTCCTCAAACTGAAAATAATTATGTGTTAAACAAAATTGTGTTGCTTCCAAAATAAAAGACACTTGATCATGGTGTAAGGAGGAGTCTTGGAGAAGAAAATGTTGTATGGCTTGTAAGCCTATATTGTGGGGAATGGAGGTATATAACGAACTAACGTCCAATGATAGCCAGGTATAACTATTTTCCCATCTATACGGAATGATTTGTTCTAATAAGTGACCTGAATCACGTATATAAGATTGTAAATTTTGGGCCAAGGGTTGCAGGAAGACGTCAATGAACTGTGAGAGGCCGCTGGTCACACTGTCCATTGCTGCTACAATGGGTCTACCTGGGGGATGTAGAGGGTCTTTGTGGACCTTTGGTAAGTGATAAAAGTAAGGGGTTTTGTAATGGTCCTTTTTTAAGAAAGCTGCCTCATTTTTATTTATCACTTTATTCAGTAGCGCCGATTGTACCAATTGTTCAACCTCAATTTTGAACGCTGGTAATGGATCTTTATGGAGTCTCATGTATGTTTTGTTGTCATTTAGTAGTCGACAGGCTTCGTTGATGTAATCGGTCTTGTTTAATAAAACAATACCACCTCCTTTGTCCGCGGATCTTATAATAAGATTGGGGTTGTCAGATAAACGCTTAAGGGCCTGAGATTCACCATGATTCAGATTAGAATGGGAGTATTTGATATGTTTGGACGTGTCTGCACACATGGTTTGAAGATCAGCAAAAACCGTCCTGTAAAAAGACTCTAGATATGGGCCTTTTGAGCGAGTAGGGTAAAAAACAGATTTAGGACGTAGGTCAGTATGAACAAAGCGTGGCGACTCTGGGAGATGCTGTGTGAATAGCAACATATCCAAATCAGAATCTTCACTCTCACCGGGGTCATAAGTGCTAAAGGGACTTCCAGGGATGGCTTCCTCTATGAAAGTGGATACATTATTTTCCACATTATCCATGAGGGGGTTATTGTCCACTTGTTTGGATTTGATATTAAAGTAGCGTTTTAATGTGAGGTTCCTTATGAATTTGTTCAGGTCTCTAAATAATTGAAAAGAATTGGGAAAGGAGGTAGGAGCAAAACTTAAGCCTTTACGTAGGAGAGATAGGTCATCTGGATTTAATGGGACAGAAGACAAATTAAAAATCTTTATAGTCTCCGCTGTTTGGTGTTTATGTTTGGTAATTCGCTTACCTCCTCTACATCCTCGTCTAATAGTTTTCTTTTTTTCTTTCTGATTTTGGTCAGTAGACTCCCCTCTAAAAAAGACACAGGAGGGAGGGCTGATGCAAGGGAAACCGTCTCGAGTTCATTAACCATAACAGGGAAGGATATTTCCTTGCTACCTTCAAGTGATGTAGGGGTGGCTTTTACCTGACTGGCCATAAAAGGACTTATACCCTCTGGCTGATAGGCACCAGAAGGGATCTGGGCTGGAGAAAGGCTCATAACCTCCCCAGTGGTGACTGGGAGGTTAGAGCTGCTAGGGGGTCTGTCGTTTGTAATGTTATTGCAAATGGCGGAAGCATTCTCGGTTTTATTGATGTTTTTCTTATTGGTCTTAGTAGACCTCTGTAATTTGTTGGGTGATTTGTTGGTTGGACGACTGAAAGGGGGATTTCTCATATTCTGTGAGCCACCAGCTCTATCTCCCTTAAAAGTCTGGTTTCTAACTGTAGGTTTTGGTCCATGTCTGGAGATAGGTGGTGGGTGGCCTGCCCTACGAGGGGGGAGAGCTCTGATGGGTGGGACTGGATGAACCTCTAGAGACATCAGTGGAGGTATGTGATGGTTCTGTTTCCATAGAAAAACTTTATCATTACTATAGTCGTCTAAGTCTCTCCTGAATTTGTCTAATTTCGTGTGTATGAGTTGGTCCTCTTTTCTTTTTGTATTCCTTTTGAGGGTGTCTAACCACCCAAGGGGGATATGGATATGAAAATCCTCAATGTCCTGTATCAGGATTTGTATGTTATGTACAAGTGTGTCATATTTGATATGTCGCTGAGAGGCAAGGAGCCCTAACCACTTGGTTGTGCAGAACTCTGCAATGCCCCGCCACTCTTTTAGGTGGACAGGGTCCAAAAACGAACAGGTTTGTGTGATCCTAAGTCCCCTAGGGGAGATTTTGGCTGATAGATATTTGTTCAGAAAAAATTCATCCCACCACTGGGTGTTGGCTGAATGCATGAGTCTCTCTAATTTCTTAAACATACCACATAAAACATAACGATCAGCTCGTTTTCTGATGGGTTCCTCAGAAAACAGATCTGTGGAAAAAATGGAATATAATGTATCTAGAATATCATATTTGTGCGACTCAACATCACTGATAAGATCCATAATAGCACAACTCTGATCAAATGAGAAATGAATCAACCAAGATACTGCTGAAAAATAAATGAAACTAAAATAAAGAATAAAAAGGGTATATATGGATGCACAGCTGTTAAAAATAAAAATGAACATAAATATGAAAAAATAGATTAAATTAAATGTAAAAAACCAAAGGGTGAACAGGTGCTGCTGACATATGAATGAATGGTGACAGACCAACAGAGACAGTATCCACCTCTAAAAATATGTAAGCATACAATGATAAATGCAAAAGATGGTAAAGGACGGTAAAGGATGGTAAAGGATGGTAAAGGACCATTACAAAACCCCTTACTTTTATCACTTACCAAAGGTCCACAAAGACCCTCTACATCCCCCAGGTAGACCCATTGTAGCAGCAATGGACAGTGTGACCAGCGGCCTCTCACAGTTCATTGACGTCTTCCTGCAACCCTTGGCCCAAAATTTACAATCTTATATACGTGATTCAGGTCACTTATTAGAACAAATCATTCCGTATAGATGGGAAAATAGTTATACCTGGCTATCATTGGACGTTAGTTCGTTATATACCTCCATTCCCCACAATATAGGCTTACAAGCCATACAACATTTTCTTCTCCAAGACTCCTCCTTACACCATGATCAAGTGTCTTTTATTTTGGAAGCAACACAATTTTGTTTAACACATAATTATTTTCAGTTTGAGGACACTTTTTATTTACAGATAAACGGGACAGCTATGGGAGCTAATTTTGCTCCGTCTTATGCAAATCTGACCATGGGTCTCTGGGAGTTAAGATACATCTGGCGGAATAACCCTTTTGCCCAGCACATTGTTTTCTTTGGGCGGTACATAGACGATATTATCGTCATTTGGGATGGCTCCGCCTCCCAAATTGACGATTTTGTCTCCCACTGCAACAATAACACCCTAGGCCTTTCCTTCACCTCCGTTTCACATCCAGACTCCATGCCGTTTCTAGATTTGGAACTTGGACATGAGTCACATCATATATATGCCAAAAACTACAATAAACCCACCAGCGGAAACTCCTATCTTCATTACAATAGTTGCCATCACCCTCAATGGACAAATAATATACCCAAAGGTCAGTTCTGTCGATTGAGACAGAACTGCACTAGGGACTTGGATTATGTAGCCCAAAGCGAACATCTAAAGAAAAAATTTTCTGAAAAAGGCTACCCCGACGACTTGGTTAATTCAGCTTATGAAGCTTATCTTCCAGGGAAACCCCCCAGCTTCAAAGCCAGAGATGAGCAACATCCGGTTCGTTTTATCACTAGGTTCCATTGCCATTACAAAAAAATGGAAAAAATTCTATCCAAACATTGGGGCATTTTAAAACAGGACCCTCATCTCAATTCTGTCATCTTAGAGAAACCAAAAGTGACATACAGGAGGGCCACTACTCTAAAAAACAAGATTGCGCCAAGCAAATTGAAAAACATCAAGGCTACCAATCACCTGCCCTGGATGATCCCTCTGAAAGGCATGTACGCATGCAAGAAAAAACTATGCAAAATGTGCACCTTTGTGAGACATGGCCAAAAAGACTTCACACATAATGGAAAAACCTATGTCTTGGATAACTTCTACAACTGCTCTACTGAGTATGTTGTCTATTGTTTAATATGCCCGTGTCAGTTTCTTTATGTGGGTCGCACCATCAGACCGGTAAGACAGCGGTTTGGAAAACACCGCCGTCTCATTGAAGGTGGGAGTGACCTTCATAGTGTCCCGCGACACTTCTCAGAAGTCCATGGAAAATCGACTGAGGGACTTGAAATTTGGGTCATTGAATCCATTTCGAAAGATTTGCCAGAAGGAGAACGTTTTTCCAAATTATGTATGCGTGAAACCTTTTGGATATACACGCTAGACGTTCTCGCCCCTCGAGGATTGAACGAGGAACTAGATGTACACACTATTCTATAATTGAGGTTCCTTTCTTCCTCCTCTTCCTCTTTTGTCCCAAATAGCACAATAGGTTATTCTCTTTCCCCCCCCCCCCCCTTTTTTTGATAACCTTATATATATATACATCTTCCATTTTGACATATCTATTTGTCAACAATCACATACAGACTTGGGTCCCTTGTATGATATGTCGCCTTTATTAGTTTTCTTTTTCCCTTTATCCATCTACACACATGGATCTTTTAATTTGAGCCGTTTATACCCTTTCAACCAGATAGTTTTCTCATAGATGTATGTATTCACATTTTATATATATATATATATATATATATTTTTATATATTTTTATATTTTTATATATTTATATATTTTTTTTATATATTTTTTTTTTTTTTTTACATACCTTACATTTATAGGTTGTTATAGATTTATATAGATCCTTTACGATACTTTTTGTGTATTGTGCTGCTTGATGCATGTTCCATCATGTCATAACAATTTATTATGTTACATGATGTCTCCTTGGACTATTAGTCATAAATACATTAATATCACAATTTTTTTGTCCCCCTTTTCCCCTTCCACATACCTAGTGTCCATAGGTTTAGAGTGTATTTCACCTCTAAAACATTCATAATTTCATTAAAGTCATGATTTTTCATGTACATATATATTTGTAATTTTATCTTTATTATCATGTTTAGGAGTCATGATCAGTTCATGCTCATTTGTCTAACTTTGAATATTATCACTGATTATCTCCTATCATCCATTTTTGATATATATCTGATTCTTATGAGAAATTATTGTTTCAGCCCCATACATGTGAATTTGTGGCCAGCCAATCGAGTACAATCCACCTTTAACATATGCTTTTAATTGTTTATGTTTTTAATGCTGTACATTCAAGTATAATTGATTTTAAAGTTGTTGTCCTTCCATGAACTGGTTGCTTTCAGCTCTGGTTCCAAATCCTTTTTATCCCGAGGCATTCCCCTTTTGTTCCAGCTGCGGTGAATCACTAATTAACTGAGCTAGATATAAACCTTGTAGAGTCCACGGCTCTCCAGCACCTGAGGAAAGAGCGCGCCGGGTACATCGACCCCGCGCATGCTCAGAAACGCGTCGTGCCTGCCGTTCCTTTGCTGTTTGAACTCATCACCCCTGGTGACGGGAGAGCGTCCATCCATCCACGGAACCTTGCAGCCGTCGGTCACTTCCATCTGACCGCTCATCGTACACTGAGGCGGGAGGCTGCCGGCTTTATTTCCTCCCATTAAACATCTACTCAGCCACGGACGGCGCTTTGGATTGGACATCACCACCTCCCTCCCCCCAGAGGATGCTTTAAAGATCTGATGATGTTACACAGCCTGACTTTCACTTATGTCTTGTGAGTTACTACACACATTGCTTCTTATGTATTATTAAACTGTCTACACTTAGAGCGCTTCTCCTTTTTGTTTTTTTGGCGAACCTTTTTATGGGGGAGTGGGAAGATCGTTTTATATATGCTAACCAGAGATAGGAGTTAGTTATGTACAAAAGATATATAGACGATTTGTTCTTCGTCTGGAAAGGGGCCGAATCATCTCTCCAGTCCTTCATGCACCATCTGAACTCCAACAATAATAACATCAAGTTGGACTTCAGCTGGAGCAAGGACAATATACACTATCTAGACGTGGAGATTTTCTTGGAAGATGGTAAAATCTGCACTAAGGCCTACTTCAAGCCGACAGATCGGAACGGCTACCTTCCGATGCATAGTGGGCATCACCCGCAATGGTTAAAAAATATCCCCAAGAGTCAGTTCCTCTGTATTAGGAGAAACTGTACTAAAGAATCTGACTTCCTCAAGCAGGCAGAAATCATAAAAAATCGGTTTGTGGAGAAAGGATACAATGCCTCAATATTGCAGAGAGGTATCCAAGAAGTAAAAGATCTGACACAAGATGTATGCTTAGAGGATAAAGTTGAAGTCCGCAATGGAAGTAATAAACACGAATGGGGATTTATTACCAGTTTCAATGAGCAGTATAAGGAGATAGAAGAGGTCTTCAGAAGGCACTGGGGAGTATTATGTATGGACAAAATACTGGGTAAGGTCATTCCCAGAGACCCAGTATTCATTTACAGAAAAGGTCCCTCTTTTGGGGACAGAGTGGTCCATAAAGTTCTAGATCCGCCTGTTAAACCCAAGATGTTTTGGGATAGGGCAGGTTTTTACGTGTGCCGCAGGTTTAAATCCTACAGGCAGGTCAGGGAACATCCGAGGGGTAAGGTCTCTTTTACATCTAGTGCTAATGGTAGGCTGTTCGAGATTAAGGATTTTATCTCAAGCAGCACCACACATGTAGTGTATGGTCTTGAGTGCCCCTGTGGCCTCATTTATATTGGACGTACCAAAAGGATGCTCACTAAGCGTGTGTCTGAGTATATCTCTAATATAATTAAGGGCTACAAGGATCACAGTGTGTCCCTTCATTTCAAAAAAGTACACAACCGAGACCCATCTGGACTCAAGTTCTGAGGGATTGAGAGAGTGTACCCGCAGTGGTGTGGATCCAATATAGTGAGAGAGCTCTCAAAAAGAGAGACCCATTGGATATATCTCACTAGCGCCTTATATCCCAAGGGTTTAAATGTCGAGCTAGATGTCAACTGTTTTATAAGCGATTATTAATGTGACATACTTGGGATATGGGGTCTTGTCTTGGTTTAGTCTCCAATGGGGATTGGACACTGTTCCTCGATTGTTGCCGGGATGAGTACTCTGCTGTGCGATGCGATTTTTTATTTTTTTTTGGCTGCTGTACAATTTTAGTACTCTGAGTGTATTTTTAGTTATTTTAGCTAAAAGGTGTTCTTGGAAAGGATATAATGGGTCCTCGACATATTACTTACATTTTAGCAGCGCAGCAGGTATGTTGTTGCTGCGATTTGTAGTGCTTTTAAACAACAGAGGGGTGGGTATGGTGTTCCCCTTCTCTGTTATTTTATATCTGTATTTTATGAGATTATGCCTAATTATATGCATATGTCTTTGAGCGGAGATATGTGCATCACAATTAATTTGGGTTTAGACAGCATCAGAAAGTTTGCGGTGCTGTGCTTTTTTGTAGAATAGTGGCCCGATTGACAGTCATTGAAATATATGATATATGTTTTTCAGGCAATTTTTAACAATACATTTTTAATTATACATTTATATTCATGTTTGCTGGGTTTTATGTATGTTTTTATGTATTGATTTATTATAGATGTACACTGTTATGTGATTATATTATGATTTGATGCTCGTTGCCTGTAAGGGTGATGTTATTCTGCATAGGATTTAGTATCACTGATCACCTGTGATGCCGATCTTCTTGTGATGCAGAAATTGCAGCAAGGGGTTAACTATTGAGGGGCGGAGGTTTGAGATAAATAATGGTGCCGTAGCCGTGTGCTCGCTCCCTCTGCTGAAGTCTTGTAAGACAAAACCGGTCAGGGCACGAGCTACACGGTCACCTAGGAAGCAGGACGCCAAGTGGGAGACTCGGTACATTCTGTGGGCTTCCGGATGCTGACGAGTATGACGGAGGTCTGGTAGGCTCCCTAATGCGGCTGTCACTGTCTTCAGTTATGCATAAGATTCTACGCTGTTTTTACTCTGTCTTGTTGTAAGTGCAATTGTGAAGGGGGGGTCGGCCTCAATAAATATGTGCATTAGCAATACTGCTCTATGTGCTCCTTATGTTTCCTCCCATGCACTACACCTGAGTGTTACATGTTCGGGTGAGCAGCCTGAAGGCCCGTACACACGTACCGATCGTCGGCATACAAACGTCGGTGGACGAAGGATCTGCCGATTGTACGCGTGTTAGTATGGTGCCTCCGACAGATGTCTGCGCACAACCCGCGGACAAAAGTCTTTCTTGCAAACATGAAAATATTTGTATGCCGACACCAGAACGGACGATTGTTCGCCTGTCAGTACACAATTCGGCCGACAGACCGCAGATTTGCAAGACTGGGCATGCTCAGAAAATAGAAAACACAGGGAAAGTTAACCATTACATGACATCACTTCTGCAGTCGGCGGACAAAATTCTTGTGCTGTCCTTGTGCTGTCTTTGCACTTTTCAGCAGACACCGACATCCCGGGGAGAAAAGAGGAACATTTGTAAGCCGACCATCGGTACGTGTGTACGGGGCTTTATGCATCAGAGTGTACATCTGAGACGGTGGTCCGGATACTAGAGATTGGGAACCTGTTTGTCTTTGGGCTGTTTATTTGCCAGTCTTCTGCTAAGTGCGATTCCCTGGGGAGAGGTTTCACATGGTGAGGTGAAGGGATTGATTCCTGTTCGGCTCTAACACTGGTGTTACTTCCCGCTGTGGACTTCACCGAGACTTTCCCATTATCCTAATATATATATATATATATGGACTCTATGGACCCTGTTTCTTTTGCAAGTTTTCTTCACATTTTTTCATGTTTAGTCATGACATTTCTCAGCGCTGCTTGTGTATATGACCCTTATTCTAGTAGGAGGTAGTATGCACCTTTTAATAGATGTTATAGCATGCTTTCCTGTCAAACTGAACCCTACAGAGCTGCACTGAAATTAATCCGGCAGTTCCCAGAGGCTTCCATCTTCGCCCAGTCCTACTTCCATATTCTGTCCCTTCAGACGATTTAATGACCGGACCGCGGTGATGTTACTCCTGAGTATGAGGTTGGTAGTCCCATCACAGCGACATAGATTGGGGCTGTAAATGGACTTTGAGCTGTGCATGCACGGATATATTTACATGACGGATGACAAGCAGGAGGATGGATTTATGGCAGAAGAGACTGCTAGGGTCTCTTCTTTCATAAATATCCTGTCTGTCAGCAGTTTCTTAAAAACAGTTTCTTCAAACCAAAGTTTACTACTAGTGTTGTTTTTTATTAATTAGCTCCTAAGGAACTTCAACGTGATGAAGACCCACAACCAGGACCGTCACATACTGCTAAATGTAAAGATGTCTTTATCTGTTTCCCCCTTATTGTGACAAAATAACTAACAGTGTCATTTTTCAAGCAGATGAGCAAAAAAATGTTATCGCAAATGAGGATGGAGGAATGGATGCTCTACCACAAACAAGTAAACCTACAAACCACCAAAACTTTTCTTTATAGATTTTTTAAATATATATTTGATTTTAAGAATTTTGTTTTCATAATTTTTTATTTATTGTTTTATAGATCAAAAGAAAGATGAATGGTACCACCAATTGAACATGTACCAGCTAACAATTCTTTTTCTTCTTCTTGCCCTATACGGGTTCCCAGAGGAAGGAGAAGAAGGGAATTGTTAGCTGATATAGTTGAGGCAGCTGGTAGTGCCTCTGTTCAATTAGGGCAGACTTTAAATTTATTCACAGAAAGCCTTAAGGATCGACAAACTTTACAGGATTCTATAATGACCTCCGTTGTTTCTGAAATGAGACGATCCAACGACAACTTAGAGCGTCTTACTACAGAAATTTGTAATATAGGATCCACCCTTTTGCAGCAGCAAAATACCCCAAGTAACATTTTAGAAGAGCATAAAAAGATTTCCCTTGCTCTTCTGCATCTAGTTGGCCATGTTACACTTCCTAGCCAACAACTAGCCCCCATGGATGAATTCAATTATGGGATGGCTCCCACCAACCCTTGAGAAGCACATCTACAGTTTGTTAATTCAAAATAGTGTATTTGTCCATTATGTAGTAACATAATGATGCTCCTTGTTCTTTTTTGTTGCTGATTGCGCCATTATTTATTCTTCTTTTCAATAATAATAATAAAAAAAAAAAAAAAAAAAAATACTGTTACTATATTGTCAAAATCAAACATGTGGAGTGGGCAATGGAGGTAGATAAAATTAAAGCTATGGAACGACTTCTTGCACAAGAACTTGGTGATTTGGAACATTACCAGAATACTTGGTCCTTTTGGCTGGAGTTTCGAAACTCAGCAGAGTTTGTCGATTGGGTTTCTGATACACCCATTGAGGGTGGACAAGGATCATAGCGGAGTACATATTTAATACTTATTTAATATGAAACACAAACTTCTTTGCATATTTTTGGTACGCCATTTTTGTTATCTTATTTATTTTACTTTTTTTCTTTTTCTTTTCTCTATTCTCTTTCTCCCCTCTAAACTTCTACCTTCTTCGATCCTCTTCCTTCAAAATTAGTTGGAAAAGAAGGGAAGGAAAAAGGACCCACACAAATTAAGTACTTTGATGTAATGATTTTGTAAGCCTCTTGAGGATGGTCTTGATGCTTTAGAAAAGCGTCAGAACGTTGTAATACGTCCTGCAGATAAAGGGGGAGGCGTGGTAATTCTTGATAAGGATTTTTACCATGGACAATTGTTGGCTATGTTATCAGATACTTCCACCTACCAACAGTTGGAAGGGGACCTAATCAAGCAGTCTCATAAGGAGCTCAATTTGCTTGTTAGTTATGGGTATGATAAATATATATTATCCAAAAAAGAAAAAAGATATCTGGTACCGAGTTTCAGTCGGATTCCAACAATATACACCTTGCCAAAGGTTCACAAGGATATAACAAATCCCCCAGCACGTCCAATAGTGAACAGTATAAATTCTGTTACATCTAGAATTGGTGAATACCTAGATTACTTTCTGCAAGAAAGTGTGGTCCGGACAAGATCATACCTTAAGGACACCAAGGATTTTTTGAAGTCTTTGAAGGATTTGGATGTTTTGAATGGGGATAACGTATACTTAGTGACTGCGGATGTCGTGTCACTGTATACAGTTATACAACATGACAACGCCCTCTTGGCCCTGAATTGGGCCTTTAGCCAGAGGGATGACATCCCCGACCCCCAGAAGTGGTTCCTCAACCAGGTGTTGTGCTACTGCCATTTGAACTGTCATTTTCTTCAGCATATCACCCACAGACCAACGGTCAAACGGAAAGGACCAATCAGACACTGGAACAGTATCTACGCAGTTTTTCGTCCTTTTCCCAGGATGATTGGGTGACGCTATTGCCACTAGCGGAGTTCGCATACAACAACTCTGAACATTCGGCTACCAAGCAGACTCCATTTTTTGCCAATTATGGTTACCATCCCTCTTTTCTGATCACCACAGTACCTGAATGCCCTGTCCCTGCTGTCCAGGACACAGTAAACTTTTTTGAGTTACTTCAGGAAACCATGGCGAAGGCTCAGGAAAATAATAAAAAATTATTTGACAGGAAAAGAAAGGGAGAGTTGATATTGGAACCGGGTGATCAGGTATGGTTGGCCACAACCAATTTGAAACTTACCTGTCCCTCAAGAAAACTTGGACCTAAATTTGTGGGTCCCTTTCCTGTTAAAAGAAGAATCAATGACGTCTCTTATGAACTGGTACTACCTGATTCCTTCAAAATCCACCCTGTTTTCCACGTGTCTCTGTTAAAGCCTGCATTATCGAACCCCTTTCCTGAAAGGGACAATGGTTCCCCCTGAACCTGTGGTGGTCAACGGTGAAGAAGAGTTTGAGGTCGAAGCCATTGTTGATTGCAGAAGAAGGGGTAATCAAATCAAATATTTGATTAAATGGAAGGGTTATGGACCTGAGGAGAACTCTTGGGAGCCAGTGGACAATATCCATGCAAAGGACTTAATTCAAGCTTTCAAGCGTAATCACCCAGAGAAGTTAGCCCGGTTGGGCATCCGGAGGCTGCCCATTGGGAGGGGGCAATGTAAGAGAACGTCTGCTGTTCAAAGATATGTTCCTGTCAGAAACCGGACAATGGCCAATGCGCGAACTCGCACACTGCGCACGCACGTTCGCGGGGACGCGAACGTGCTTTAGACATTGGCACCAAAGGGACTATTTAAACCCAGCCATTGCACTGCTCTAGTGCTGCTTTGTCTTCAGCCTTGGATACCTGTTACCTGTTTATCTGCACCTTGTTCCTAGTTCCAGACCCGGCTTGTCCTCACGATTCTCTGATCTCTACCTGCACCGACCTTGGCTTGTCCCGTGACCTCTCTTCCTGTCTGCTCCTACTAGCTTCTACGTTACCGATTGGCTCCTGACCCGACTTGTCTTACTACGCTTCTGTCATTCCCAGATCCGTCCCCCCTGCCTGGGAAGCTCCTCCTGTTACCCAGGAACACCTGCTTCCAGCACCAGCTGCCTGCTCAACACCCTGCTCATCGGACTTCTCTGGCAACCTTCACCAATAGCCATCGTCCGCTTCAAGCAAACCTCCAGGCACTCGTGCTACTCTACACTCCGGTGTCCCCTGTCTGCACTATCAGGGGTCCCGAGTCGGAGGCGCAAGGGAGGCCTTCCTCACAGTGTCAGGCTCATCTCCAGGTACGTGATATCTGGAGGTTATTCCTGTCCTGAATGTAAACAAAGCTCCAAGAAACGTCCTGTCCTTCAGAGAAATCTGAAATTACATAACATAGTGGAGAATTTCCAGTCCACCCACCCAGATCAGGAGGAGTCCGGGGTCTTCTGTACTTACTGTTACTATATTGTCAAAGTCAAACATGTGGAGTGGGCAATGGAGGTAGATAAAATTAAAGCTCTGGAACGACTTCTTGCACAAGAACTTGGTGATTTGGAACATTACCAGAATACTTGGTCCTTTTGGCTGGAGTTTCGAAACTCAGCAGAGTTTGTCGATTGGGTTTCTGATACACCCATTGAGGGTGGACAAGGATCATAGCGGAGTACATATTTAATACTTATTTAATATGAAACACAAACTTCTTTGCATATTTTTGGTACGCCACTTTTGTTATTATCTTATTTATTTTACTTTTTTTCCTTTTTCTTTTCTCTATTCTCTTTCTCCCCTCTAATCTTCTCCCTTCCTCGATCCTCTTCCTTCAAAATTAGTTGGAAAAGAAGGGAAGGAAAAAGGACCCACACGAATTAAGTACTTTGATGTAATGATTTTGTAAGCCTCTTGAGGATGGTCTTGATGCTTTAGAAAAGCGTCAGAACGTTGTAATACGTCCTGCAGATAAAGGGGGAGGCGTGGTAATTCTTGATAAGGATTTTTACCATGGACAATTGTTGGATATGTTATCAGATACTTCCACCTACCAACAGTTGTAAGGGGACCCAACCAAGCAGTCCCGTAAGGAGCTCAATTTGCTTGTTAGTTATGGGTATGATAAATGTATATTATCCAAAAAAGAAAAAAGATATCTGGTACCAAGTTTCAGTCGGATTCCGACAATATACACCTTGCCAAAGGTTCACAAGGATATAACAAATCCCCCAGCACGTCCAATAGTGAACAGTATAAATTCTGTTACATCTAGAATTGGTGAATACCTAGATTACTTTCTGCAAGAAAGTGTGGTCCAGACAAGATCATACCTTAAGGACACCAAGGATTTTTTGAAGTCTTTGAAGGATTTGGATGTTTTGAATGGGGATAACGTATACTTAGTGACTGCGGATGTCGCGTCACTGTATACAGTTATACAACATGACGACGCCCTCTTTGCCCTGAATTGGGCCTTCAGCCAGAGGGATGACATCCCCGACCCCCAGAAGAGGTTCCTCAACCAGGTGTTGTGCTACTGCCTTACGCATAACTACTTCTGGTATAGTGGGAAATACTATACCCAGAAGAGGGGCGTAGCCATGGGGGCAAAATATGCCCCTAGCCTGGCGAACCTTTTTATGGGGGAGTGGGAAGATTATTTTATATATGCTAACCAGAGATAGGAGTTATGTACAAAAGATATATAGACGATCTGTTCTTCGTCTGGAAAGGGGCCGAATCATCTCTCCAGTCCTTCATGCACCATCTGAACTCCAACAATAATAACATCAAGTTGGACTTCAGCTGGAGCAAGGACAATATACACTATCTAGACGTGGAGATTTTCTTGGAAGATGGTAAAATCTGCACTAAGGCCTACTTCAAGCCGACAGATCGGAACGGCTACCTTCCGATGCATAGTGGGCATCACCCGCGATGGTTAAAAAATATCCCCAAGATTCAGTTCCTCCGTATTAGGAGAAACTGTACTAAAGAATCTGACTTCCTCAAGCAGGCAGAAATCATAAAAAATCGGTTTGTGGAGAAAGGATACAATGCCTCAATATTGCAGAGAGGTACCCAAGAAGTAAAAGATCTGACATAAGATGTATGCTTAGAGGATAAAGTTGAAGTCTGCAATGGAAGTAATAAACATGAATGGGGATTTATTACCAGTTTCAATGAGCAGTATAAGGAGATAGAAGAGGTCTTCAGAAGGCACTGGGGAGTATTATGTATGGACAAAATACTGGGTAAGGTCATTCCCAGTGACCCAGTATTCATATACAGAAAAGGTCCCTCTTTTGGGGACAGAGTGGTCCATAAAGTTCTAGATCCGCCTGTTAAACCCAAGATGTTTTGGGATAGGGCAGGTTTTTACGCGTGCCGCAGGTTTAAATCCTACAGGCAGGTCAGGGAACATCCGAGGGGTAAGGTCTCTTTTACATCTAGTGCTAATGGTAGGCTGTTCGAGATTAAGGATTTTATCTCATGCAGCACCACGCATGTAGTGTATGGTTTTGAGTGCCCCTGTGGCCTCATTTATATTGGACATACCAAAAGGACTCTCACTAAGCGTGTGTCTGAGCATATCTCCAATATAATTAAGGGCTACAAGGATCACAGTGTGTCCCTTCATTTCAAAAAAGTACACAACCGAGACCCATCTGGACTCAAGTTCTGAGGGATTGAGAAAGTGTACCCGCAGTGGCGTGGATCCAATATAGTGAGAGAGCTCTCAAAAAGAGAGACCCATTGTATATGTCTCACTAGCGCCTTATATCCCAAGGGTTTAAATGTCGAGCTAGATGTCAACTGTTTTATAAGAGATTATTAATGTGACATACTTGGGATATGGGGTCTTGTCTTGGTTTAGTCTCCAATGGGGATTGGACACTGGCCCTCGATTGTTGCCGGGATGAGTACTCTGCTGTGCGATGGGATTTTTTTATTTTTTTTGGCTGCTGTACAATTTTAGTACTCTGAGTGTATTTTTAGTTATTTTAGTTATAAGGTGTTCTTGGAGAGGGTATAATAGGTCCTCGACATATTACTTACATTTTAGCAGTGCAGCAGGTATGTTGTTGCTGCGATTTGTAGTGCTTTTAAACAACAGAGGGGTGGGTATGGTGTTCCCCTTCTCTGTTATTTTATATCTGTATTTTATGAGATTATGCCTAATTATATGCATATGTCTTTGAGCAGAGATATGTGCATCACAATTAATTTGGGTTTAGACAGCATCAGAAAGTTTGCGGTGCTGTGCTTTTTTGTAGAATAGTGGCCCGATTGACAGTCATTGAAATATATGATATATGTTTTTCAGGCAATTTTTAACAATACATTTTTAATTATACATTTATATTCATGTTTGCTGGGTTTTATGTATGTTTTTATGTATTGATTTATTATAGATGTACACTGTTATGTGATTATATTATGATTTGATGCTCGTTGCCTGTAAGGGTGATGTTATTCTGCATAGGATTTAGTATCACTGATCACCTGTGATGCCGATCTTCTTGTGATGCAGAAATTGCAGCAAGGGGTTAACTATTGAGGGGCGGAGGTTTGAGATAAATAATGGTGCCGTAGCCGTGTGCTCGCTCCCTCTGCTGAAGTCTTGTAAGACGAAACCGGTCAGGGCACGAGCTACACGGTCATCTAGGAAGCAGGACGCCAAGTGGGAGACTCGGTACATTCCGTGGGCTTCCGGATGCTGACGAGTATGACGGAGGTCTGGTAGGCTCCCTAATGCGGCTGTCACTGTCTTCAGTTATGCATAAGATTCTACGCTGTTTTTACTCTGTCTTGTTGTAAGTGCAATTGTGAAGGGGGGTCGGCCTCAATAAATATGTGCATTAGCTATACTGCTCTATGTGCTCCTTATGTTTCCTCCCATGCACTACACCTGAGTGTTACATGTTCGGGTGAGCAGCCTTATGCATCAGAGTGTACATCTGAGACGGTGGTCCGGATACTAGAGATTGGGAACCTGTTTGTCTTTGGGCTGTTTATTTGCCAGTCTTCTGCTAAGTGTGATTCCCTGGGGAGAGGTTTCACATGGTGAGGTGAAGGGATTGATTCCTGTTCGGCTCTAACACTGGTGTTACTTCCCGCTGTGGACTTCACCGAGACTTTCCCATTATCCTAATATATATATATATATATGGACTCTATGGACCCTGTTTCTTTTGCAAGTTTTCTTCACATTTTTTCATGTTTAGTCATGACATTTCTCAGCGCTGCTTGTGTATATGACCCTTATTCTAGTAGGAGGTAGTATGCACCTTTTAATAGATGTTATAGCATGCTTTCCTGTCAAACTGAACCCTACAGAGCTGCACTGAAATTAATCCGGCAGTTCCCAGAGGCTTCCATCTTCGCCCAGTCCTACTTCCATATTCTGTCCCTTCAGACGATTTAATGACCGGACCGCGGTAATGTTACTCCTGAGTATGAGGTTGGTAGTCCCATCACAGTGACATAGATTGGGGCTGTAAATGGACTTTGAGCTGTGCATGCACGGATATATTTACATGACGGGTGACAAGCAGGAGGATGGATTTACGGCAGAAGAGACCGCTAGGGTCTCTTCTTTCATAAATATCCTGTCTGTCAGCAGTTTCTTAAAAACAGTTTCTTCAAACCAAAGTTTACTACTAGTGTTGTTTTTTATTAATTAGCTCCTAAGGAACTTCAACGTGATGAAGACCGACAACCAGGACCGTCACATACTGGTAAATGTAAAGATGTCTTTATCTGTTTCCCCCTTATTGTGACAAAATAACTAACAGTGTAATTTTTCAAGCAGATGAGCAAGAAAATGTTATTGCAAATGAGGATGGAGGAATGGATGCTCTACCACAAACAAGTAAACCTACAAACCACCAAAACTTTTCTTTATAGATTTTTTAACCATATATTTGATTTTAAGAATTTTGTTTTCATAATTTTTTATTTATTGTTTTATAGATCAAAAAGAAAGATGAGTGGTACCACCAATTGAACATGTACCAGCTAACAATTCTTCTTCTGGCCCTATACGGGTTCCCAGAGGAAGGAGAAGAAGGTGTGACGGCATTGCCATGAAATCTGTAATTACTAAATGCTGTGTATATTACATATCTTTCAATGTCAGACAGGTTCCTTTTGTTGTGTTTTGGGAGGGAATGTGGGTTGCCTTGTCTCATTGTTAAGTGCTAATGACCTACCATTGTTCTGTCTGTCTGCCTTAAGAGAAACGTATTATGGGATGTATAAAGATATGTGGATTGGATGCTAAGGGGGAGGGGGGATTGTCCCACATTGTATATTTTTGTGTACACTGTAGGAGAGTGTAAAACTCTGTTCCGATTGGATGGTGAATGTTGAGTACAGCCTTCAACAAGGTCCACCTGGGTGGTACCTTGTGGGTGTAAACTGTATATAAGTCTGTTCAATAAAGTTGTTCGAGAGTTCCTTCACCCTCATCTACAGTCCTGTCCCTTATTAGTGGAATCTGCTGCAAGGGATTGCTATGGTCTTCCATACTCCCTTAGAGAATCACTGAGCTCTTGTAAGAGCTTGTGTAGAGCTTGTTCTGCTGCACTCTGGGGAAAGAGAGGTTCACCCACAGGAACCTGGAGCCTTGTCGTAGGTCCAGGGTGGGTAGGAGATTGCGAGACCCTAACCAAGCTGTGGCGGTTCGTGGGGTCTGAAGTGGTTACGGTGTCTGGTGGAGTGCTTGGAGCCCTTGGAAAGCACTAGGAGCATCTGTCAACGGAGGTACCCGGTCTGGGGTGCCCTGATCCATTACAGAATGGAATTGTTAGCTGATAGAGTTGAGGCAGCTCTGAATAGGAAGTCTGTTCAAATAGGGCAGACTTTGAATTTATTGACAGAAAGCCTTAAGGATCGACAAACTTTGCAGGATTCTATTATGACCTCCGTTGTTTCTGAAGTGAGACGATCCAACGACAACTTAGAGCGTCTCACTATAGAAATTTGTAATATAGGATCCACCCTTTTGCAGCAGCAAAACACCCTAAGTAACATTTTAGAAGAGCATAAAAAGATTTCCCTTGCTCTTCTGCATCTAGTTGGCCATGTTACACTTCCTAGCCAACAACTGGCCCCCATGGATGAATTCAACTATGGGATGGCTCCCACCAACCCTTGAGAAGCACATCTACAGTTTGTTAATTCAAAATAGTGTATTTGTCCATTATGTAGGAACATAATGATGCTCCTTGTTCTTTTTTGTTGCTGATTGCACCATTATTTATTCTTCTTTTCAATAATAATAATAAAAAAAAAAAAATTACTGTTACTATATTGTCAAAATCAAACATGTGTAGTGGGCAATGGAGGTCGATAAAATTAAAGCTATGGAACGACTTCTTGCACAAGAACTTGGTGATTTGGAACATTACCAGAATACTTGGTCCTTTTGGCTGGAGTTTCGAAACTCAGCAGAGTTTGTTGATTGGGTTTCTGATACACCCGTTGAGGGTGGACAAGGATCATAGCGGAGTACATATTTAATACTTATTTAATATGAAACACAAACTTCTTTGCTTTGGTACGCCACTTTTGTTATTATCTTATTTATTTTACTACTTTTCTTTTACTTTTCTCTATTCTCTTTCTCCCCCCTAACCTTCTCCCTTCCTTCAACATTAGTTGGAAAAGAAGGGAAGGAAAAAGGACCCACACGAAATAAGTACTTTGATGGAATGATTTTGTAAGCCTGGATTAGGTGTTTTATTTAGAGGAGTACTAGGTCATGAAGTCCCTGAATTATATTATAGATATGAGTTAGTCTCACTAAGAATATATAAAGGTTTAGTCAACTTAACCATTCCCTTTTTTTTTATTTTTATTTTCCCCTTAAAGTTATTAAAGTATTCATCTAACACTGAATGTTCGGTAGTTACACTCTGACTTTAAAATGTTGTGCACTAAGAAAATTGGTAATAAGCAAGAGGGTTTTTGGGGGAACTTTTGTTTTTATATTGTTTTTTCCTTTTTTACTTCTTCTCTGTATACTTGTACCTTATAAACTAAATTAATAAAAAATAAGATTGAAAACAAAATCAAACATGTTCTGGTTCTAATAATAATATATAACTATTATTTTTATTTTTTTTCTGCAGAATAAATTATCAGAAATCCAGTGTGTGTGATTTGTGATTATTTTTAATTTACATTTAGTAATGGGAACAGTAGAACAATCTAACATAAAGCTTCATGTGGTTTCAATAGCATTAGCCATCATAACAGCATTACCTTTTACACCTGCATTTTTTTGACACTTGCACATAGGGGCAGGTGTATGATTAACCAATTCTAAAAACCAGGTGCCAATGGACAACAATTATAGAGGAAGTAAACCCTCCTCTGACACTTGTACCTATAGGTAAGCCTATATTAAGGCTTACCTATAGGTACTGTAAATATCTCCTAAACATGTACCGTTTAGGAGATATTTACATTTCATGCAGCCAGTGACGTCACTGGCACATGCGCTCTGAAGGAATGGCCGATCGTGCCGTTCCTTCAGAGCCCCGTGCCGTGACCGTCGGCTCCCGCGCGCGGGAGTGACGTCACCGCGGCTCCGGCCAATTAGATGGCCGGATGCCGCGATCCCGGAAGACGGGCGACTGGACATGTCGCCCGTCATAGAGGTAAGAGAGCGGCACGGCGGGGGCTCGTTCTAAGGTAAGTATTTGATAATGAGCTAGTATGCGATGCATACTAGCTCATTATGTCTTTCTCTTTCAGGATGTAAAGAAAAAAAAATGTTTTTCTCGGTTTACAACCTCTTTAAGTAGTAAAGGCCCGTACGAGTCGAAATTTTCGTCTGACGATTTCCGGCTTGTTAGTATAAGGCTTCCGACAACCGACTGACTTTTCAGCCGAAAAAAATCTGGTGTGCAGGCTATAAAATTTTTGTCCTCCGTCAAAACACGTCCGATTTTTGTGCAGTCAGTACAGATTTCGACAGGGAAAAATCTTATGAGCAAGACTGGGCATGCTCAGAGAAGAAAGAACACAAGGAAAGCAAACCAACACATGACATCACTTCTGAAGTCTGTTGTCGTGCGGGAAAATTCGTGTGCAGTCTAGGCACATTCCAACCAACAAAACACCACTCTGGACAAAAGATGGACGACCGGTTGGCGGAAATTCGTTGCGTGTGTACTAGGCTTTATAAAGATCATCTTTAATGAGTGAAACAGAAATAGTTGTGTAGGAGGTTGAAAATTGGGTAATGATAGTATGCTATTAGGGTAACTTTTTTGAAAACTGTCGGAAGTCACTGGTCACAGGTGTACCCGAGGACTATGGGCACAATCATCTCTGGCCTGCTTCAGGCTTCACAAATAACATGAGAGTGTAGAGGTAACTCTGTGAAGGTAACGGAAAATTGATTACATGTTAGCAAAAATTAGAATTTTTAGTCGGTTAAATAAAAAAAACATTATTTGAACAAAAATTATTAAAAATTGATCAGATGCTTCAACTGTCCCCTACAGGCTATAATCCATAGAATTGACCAATAACATAAATGGTGATCACTCATTTCTCAATCAGCATTGAACATTGTAAACTGTAAGTCCATGCTCTCTACCCTTCCTCACCAGCTTTTTATTTAAGGCCATGCGTGATACAGGCGAGAGCCCCTAGATCAGGCTCACATTCACCTGTAGAGGGGCAGAGACAGGAGCTAATCAGGCCTTTGGGTGGATTCTGGCAATATTGACAATATAGAGTCAGGAGATGCTCTTTGAGACAGAAATCAGTGTGATTGAATTTCTCCGGAGAGCACAAGTAGTGCAATTCTGTAAACGAAAAGAAGTTATGGCCAATAAGTAATTTGTAGCCAAGTTTCTCTTTCGGTGACTTACCTGAAAACGAAGACCTCCAGCGGTGCACTGTCACCACTGCAGGCGCTTCCATCTTCACCCAGTCTTTCTTTCATGTTCGGTGACTCTGGGCATCTGATTGACCCAGTCGGGCGATGACGTCACTCCCACGCATGTATGCGTAAGTCGCTGTTTGTGGCACAACTCTGGCGGAATGGCACAGGTATGCCCTTCCTAGACAGTGCATGAGCCGTTGACGTCACCAGCTGCATCGATAGTAAATATCTCCTAAACGGCTCATGTTTAGGAGATATTTATTGCACCTATAAGTAAGCCTTATTGTAGGCTTACCTATAGTTAAAGTAATACATAAGAGTTAAAGTACTACCATTTAAAAAAACAAAATTATACTTATCTAGGTGAATGCAGCAGCTGTACCTATACTACTTGTTTCCCCCACCTTTTCTAGTACAAGAAATGAGCAATCAGTGACTGCTTTTCGCACAGCTCTTTTTCTCACCAGCTTCCTAAGAGGCTGAGCCAGCTGCCAGTGAAAGCATCTCAGTGGATCATAACATTGTGCACAGTTACTCCTCTCTATGAACTGGGTGGTGCTCTTGATTTTTCCCTGTACAGAAAAATACATGTTGATCCTACCAGAAATCCGGTGAGCACCTAAATTCTTGTTTGAGCCAACAAAACTTTTTCTGCTACATTGAAATTTCAAGCAGTGTTGTCAGCCAGGTTTAGGACATGCTGTACTCTGGCATGTAGGAAGATATATATGGGTAAGTCAACCACTTTGCCATTAGGTTCATCAGTGACTACTTACTTATATCAGTACATTCTTCTCTTTCTTTCTCTGTCAACCCACCAGATTGTGTAGGACAGTCAGGTACATAGCATCTTCAGAATTAACCACTTTACCACCGGAGGATTTTGCTGTCTTCCGTCCAGGCCACTTTTTGCCATTCGGCACTGTGCAACTTCAACTGACAATTGCGCGGTCGTGCGACGCCGTACCCAAACGAAATTTACGTCCTTTTTTTCCCACAAACAGAGCTTTCTTTTGGTGGTATTTGATCACCTGTGCGATTTTTACTTTTTGCGCTATAAACAAAAAAAGAGCGTTTATTTTGAAAAAATAACAATATTTTTAACATTTTTTTATATGAAATTCCCCCCAAAAAAGATGTAAAAACCAATTTTTTAAAAAATTTTTGGCCAATTTGTTTTCTGCTACCTATGTTTGGTAAAAAAAATCGCAATAAGCGCATTTTGATTGGTTTGCGCAAAAGTTATTGCGTTTACTAACAAAGGGAAAGATTTCTGTCATTTTTGGTGTTTTTTATTTTAACGCGTAATGGCGGCGATCTGCGATTTTTTTTGCGGGACTGCAACATTGCGGCGGACAGATCGGACCCTTGACTGACATTTTTGACACTTTTGGGGGTACCAGTGACATTACTGCAGTAATCAGTGCTATATATATGCACTGTTACTGTAAAAATGACACTGGCAGGGAAGGGGTTAATTTTATTGGAGAGGGAGGGGTTAATGTATGCCTGGTGCTTACTGACGTGTAGGGGGGAGGTGACTGTGTGAGTCATGGACAGATCGGATGTCCAGCTATGCTGAACAGTCCGATCTGTCACTCCCTGTCACTGTGGAGATCCGCCCGCTGTGTTTACACACAGCGGGCGGATCTCCAGACTCGATCCCCGACGATCGGGTAAGAGCAGCGGCGATCGCCGCTGCTCCTCCCCTGGCCCGACTCCCGCTGTGAATGAAAACAGCGGGAGCGAGCCTCCGGCGGCGCGCAAGCGCCGCCCAGAAGGGGGAGTGTCTGACGACGTTAATACTACGTCGTCAGACGATAACGAGCCACTCTGCCGCAGTAGTATTACTGTGAGCAGACGCAAAGTGGTTAAAGGTCATCAGTGACTCTATATTTATCTCATTAGAGGTTGTTCTCTCTCACACTCTCCTCTTCCTTTCCTCCCTCTCCTTCTGCCCCCTTCCCCTTCATCCCATTTCTTTCTCTTCCTCTCCTCCCATCTGTTGTGGAAATTTTTTAATTTTATTGATATTTGTGTGGACATTTTTCAGGAAGTGTTTTAGTAAAATTGCCATTATGTCTCCCAATGTCAGTGCACCGGTAATGGCTATGCACAGCGAATATGGTTATAACTGACATTGAGGAAAGACCTGTAGTTGTGGAAACTTTCCATTAAATGGAGACTGCATATCACTCACCTGATCTCCCGAACGGCAGGCACACTGAGCGGCTACCACTGGAGAGAACGCCGATCCGGATCTATGGCAGTGTGATGCAAACTCCACTGCGGAAATGTTTATCAGCCAGCCAGGGCCCCGGTATTCACTGGCAGAGATATGTTTGCCCTTTTACTGGAATAATGGCTGGTAGCTTTCTATTATGCTTGATCCGCATGATTGAAATACTGCTGCTGTTTTCCTATGCAGATATCGTCCCATTTACTGGAATAGTAGCAAATTCACTATCAAATATGGTTTTTAGGAACTATATTATATAGGATTCACTCTAACAGGTTATGACGGGAGTGCATGCTTATGAATTGGTGTGGCCGAATACATGAGAATCCACAATAGGGTTTGGCAGCCATGTTTAGTAATAGTGCTTTTTTCCGCTTTCACTTGACAGTTGGAATATCATGCACACGGCCGTGTTTCTCCATAAACATACTCTCCCCTTTTCCTATTGTACTTTTAAAAGTATAAATGTCTGTGATTGCTTGTGTTGACACCACCACCCCTGTAACCCCCTTTTGTTCTCTGACTATACATAAACCAGGGCTCTCCTCTAAAGGCAGATAATTCCTCAGTTGGCATCAATTTGACACAACGTGTGCCTGTTTCCTTCTTTGTTTCCGAGCGCTTGGATTTCTTTATACAAAAGAGCTGTACATTGTACTTTTCAGTACACTGGATTAATGGTGCTTGGCGCGTATTAATATCCACAGGTGCGCTTTTCAGCGCAGCAAAGGTTTAAGCGCACGAGCAAATTTTGTATGCTCCAAACCTCATTAATTTCCATAACACCATCCCATCTCTTTCTTATTCTTCCTCCCTCTTTCTCTCTCTTGTCCTCTCCCATCCATGTCTCTCAATTCATTTCAATTAAATTAATGTTCCTGTGTGACCAGTCTTCCAAGTCAGCAAACTTCAATTTCGGGTCCTTTAGTTCACTATCATGGTCAGCATGAGAATTTATGAGTTCATTGTGTGCAGAAAACAACACCTCCATTTTGGATTCAATATGGGTGACCCACTGTTCACGGTTCTGTGATGCATATGAGAGAGAAGATGATTTACTATAGAACCTTTATGGTCATGTTTTAAGATTGTACAATAATAGCATCTGTTATACATTCTATTTTTTCTATCTGCCTCTAAAGTCCCGATTGGGGTAATACTGTTTACGATTTGAGTTGTTCCGACATGTTGAAAAAATCCTTTACTTTGGACATAGACCGGTACCTAGTCAGTCTTTTCCCCAATATAAAATATGTGAGAGAAGAAACCACAGCTGAAACCTTAGAATGGAGGGTCTGTCGTATAGATAGAAGCATATTTTTCATAGTTTGCTGCAACATTGGTTGGGGTTATGCTGAGAAGGTGACTATTGCTAATGGACGCTGATTAGCAGTGAGAGAGGTCAAGGGCCACCATATTAAGGATGGCCCGTGTTGGCTCATCTTTCCTGTATCTGGATTTAGCAGGGCTGGCTGTTGTAGGTATGGTGGAGAAGACTCGCCATTGTCTGCTGGTAGAGAGGAAACAGGGTGCTGTGCAGGCTCGGGGACACCAGGCGATGAGTAGAGCCATGTAATGCCTCAGTAATATCTGCTGTTGCCATCTTGGCTAGATCAGGAACCCGCTCCTGAGAAGAATGCCATGAGCTTCTGCGGCATTCTGTCACTTTTCCTCCACTTGGACATGCCAGCAGGAAGTGATGAGAGAGTGGGGCAGAAGTGCTTTTAAGCAGCCTGTGCTCTCTGTCATAGTAAAGCTGCGGTACAGCAGGGGACCGAGCGGAGCTCCGGAGCTGGACGGCCATTCTTTAGAGCTGGCACACCATACCCTTCTAACAAATACCTAGGACTGTATACTTTCTAGAAAAGGTCCATTTAGGGGATATTTGTATGGTCCTGACATTTTAGGTCCCTTACAAAAAAAAAAAAAAAGGAGGCTATAAGTACATGAAAAAAGATAAATTTTTTTAAATATTTGGGTATAAGTAATAAAATGCTGCTGCGCCCCCCCCCCCAATAGCACTAATTTAACACAACCAGAGGATGATCCCTTTCCGAGGCAGCCTCTGCCTACAGTTAGTTGGAAGCC
Organism: Pelophylax lessonae; assembly: GCF_965119305.1. Lineage (NCBI taxonomy): Eukaryota > Metazoa > Chordata > Amphibia > Anura > Ranidae > Pelophylax > Pelophylax lessonae. The sequence goes on from NC_138768.1 coordinate 871,237,216, forward strand.
ACTGTGGCCGTGCCCCCAACCCACCTTCCTTCCTCAACGAAAAAAAAAAAAAATAGTCAGGGTGCAGTGGGCCGCATTGCGTGCGGTTCTGGGCCGCAGGTTGGACAAGCCTGGTCTAATCCATCCCATCATATCTATATCCAATCACTGATCAATATTCTCATATACAGAGCCAAGGATCCCTACTTCCTAAAACAGTATCCCCCCCCCCCCCATCACCTGTCCACACTACACCCCACAGAACACAGCTCAAAATAAAAAATCGCTAATCACTGACTTCTGTTAATCGTTTATCATAGAAAGAAAATAACATTGTTAGTGACAGATATTAAACTCCTCCCCCAGTACATCAAACCAATAGCAACACGACTAGCACTGGCTATATTAATAGTGACAATTATTACAACCAGTCACAGTGAAGTGGAGGAGCAATTCCAGAGAAATAGATTTGTAATGTGTAAAAAAAAAAAAAACCCATGGAGGGCAGACATTTAGGATTTATCATTGTGGATATTAAGGGGTGTGTCTAAACAAAACCTATTTTTCTAGTTTTGGATGGGGGGGGGGGGATTAGAACCCATGTCAACATTCTAACATATCGTATAGAAAAGAACGTCTACAACAGGGGGCACAAAGAACTAAAAATCTGACTAAGGTTCTAATCCTTCCAAAGTCAAAACAAATTGACTTCTGATCAAATGAAAAGGTGCAGGCTTCAGGGCTGTCATCTCAATCCTGACTATATTACTTCGAGTTTCACTCACCCAGAACAAGCACGGAGCAAATGAAGCCTAACAAATCTGACCTCCCGTATACTTGGTCAGTGACACACTACAGTAGGCGGTGAAGTGAGGTTTAGGATGAAGAGGACGGCCCCGGAGCCTGCAGCTTTAGAGAAATCAGACATGTTGCTTCTTATCCACTGCTTCCAGCTATCAGTACTACACCCATCAGATTCTCAGCCCTGTGATGTCACCAGTGGGCAGATTTCTCACATCTGATTCCCCCCAGATAACTTTATACAGGAACCTAACCCTACCCATATCCCAGCATGGAGGGGCTCAGTGAAGGTGGCGGTGAAGGTGTGGAGGTGTTGGATCGGGTCACATAATTCATAAAAGGAGATCCGCCCAGCCTCATAATCCAAATATATCCTGACTTTGTTACTGGAGACATTCCAGGGCAATTTGATCTTCTTACTGTCATATATCACTGAGTACTGATTATCAAATCTCCTCAAACCCCATGACTTCCTATTAGACCCAATCCATGAATGAACTCCTCTCCTATCCATACTGGGGTAACACATCCCGACTCTCCAGTACGCTGACCCCCTGACATCGACTTCCCAGTAATGTCTCCCTGAGGAGAAACTCTGACTGCTCATCACCTGAGAATGCTGAAATCTCTCTGGCGTTTCTGGGTAAATCTGACGTGATGACCAGGATGCAGTTTTCCTGTCCTCTGATACATGTAGAAGACTACCAGCTGTACTTAAATCCAGCAATATGTTTGTAACCCCTGACACACCCAATGTTTGCTGTACAGCCCCAATATTTGGTCCTCCAGCCTGGCCGTGTGAGCGTTGTATGGTGGGGCTAGGTTGGGGAAGTCTTCTGGACGGTTCAGCATTGATGTGGACTTTTTCCTTTGTAGAAGAATGTGTATAGACATGTGTGCCTGTATATTTCTGTACATTTATCCCAGACATGATATCAGATAAACCTGTGTGTAAGAGCCATGCCACATCCAGATTGCCTCCATCATGGAGGAGTTTATCATGTCTCTCTGTCCTCATCTCCATCCTCCGTATCACAGAAGTCATCTGTGTCTGATTCCTGTAGGAAAGTCAGGGGATCCGTCATGTTACACAGCTCCTCAATTTCACCCATCTTCCTGGTCATCTCCCCCTCCTTTATTTCCAGCTGTTGGATCATATCAGACAGTGATCGAGAGACCCGCTCTGCCTGCCAGAAGATCTCACTCAGGACTCTCTTCTCCAGGTCTTCCAGACATCTCCTCAGGTCCCTGAACAGAGTAGTGACTCTCTCGGTTTCATCTTCTGCTTTTCCTTGCACTCTCCTCCTGCGTTCCTGCAGACTCTGGACTCTCTTCTCCATCTCCTCTCTCTCTGTCATCAGTTTCTGCAGAACATTTCTCAGTTTCCTCCTCTTCATCTTAGATGCCTCATCCAGAGTCTCCACCTGGTGTCCCCGATGTTCTCCAACCAAACTGCAGGACACACAGATACAGGTTGAGTCCTCATTGCAGTAATACTCCAGGATCTTCTTATGGACGGAGCATTTCCTGTTCTCCAGGAAAGTGGTGGGGTCACATAAAACATTTTCTGGTGACTTGCCTTGGACTGTAAGGTGACTGTTACACAGAGAAGCTTGACAATCCAGACCGAATTTTACAGCAGGTACAGGAGAGTGAATACAAAAAGTAGAGAAGACCCCGGACTGCTCCTGAGCTGGCTGAGCAGACAGGAAATTCTCCACAATGTTACGCAGTGTTAAGTTCCTCCGCAGTGCAGGCCGCTCCTGGAACTCTTCTTTACATTTAGGACAGGAATAACCTCCAGACCCCTCCTGGGTATCCAACACACGGCCAATACAGTCTCGGCAGAAGTTGTGTCCACATTTTAGGGTTACAGGATCTGTCGAAATGTTCAGACAAATGGAACATTCCAGCTCCTTCCTCAGATTAACAGATGCCATTGCTGAAAGCAGAAGAAAAATGACAATAAAAGTCTGACACTCAGTAACCAGTTCTGTATATTAATACACATGGTAAGACTGAATGTGGCCATAGATGGAACATTTGGCCATTGAACAGGGATTGGCTGAATTTTGATCAATCTATGGCTACTCCCACAAGAGAGAAGTCAGTCTAATGATCAGCTTCTCTTTAATGGGACTATTTATTGATCAATGTATTCTGATAGCAGAAGATTCCCCACTGTTACAATACAATAGCACGGCAGGGAAGATCCCTCCATCAACCTTGCTTGTGTGGATGGGGGAAATCACATTTTTTTCACATCAACCTGTTAGCTAAACAAAAAAAGAAACAAACACTATGTGTGGCCAGTCTGACATTCCCAGATACAAGCTATCCTGGTGGGAAGTTTAAGAGAAATATTGAATTCTAATATTCTTAGGCTGAAATGAACATTATATATTGAACTTTTTTTGTGACTCCAAAGCATCAGAACAGTCTGAAGGCAATCACTTGGAAGGAGCTTCGGGGGATGTGAGGGTGAACCAAAAACCTAATTAAACATTCTTTAAGCTGACCATTTGGTAATAGACTGTACTGGGGAGGAGGGGAGTTGAGAACAGGAAGTATGTGACCATAAATGGTAAATTAACTTTTTATGCTCAAAGGGAGGGGTCTTCACCAATAAAAAGGTTTGCGAAGACCACATGCTCTCTCTCTATTGCACTGAATGCTGACTAAGACACAAGATGGTAACATAGAAATTCTGTGTGTGTGGGGTAATTTTTGTCTTGTAATGTATCCTTTGTCTTGTGTATTGTTCTGTGCAACTTTGTCCATTTGCAACACTATTTGTAAAGATCACTGTTTTTAAGATTTTATCATCTATGTCATAATTGATTCATCTTAAATTTCTTCTCCATAAAATAAATTAGATCTTTATTTTTTAGCAGTTATTCATTATTGATTCTAATAGTAATAGCCTCAACAGCATTGGCTAGATTCTTTTATAGACAAAAAAGGTTATATTCACTTATTAGATTTATTAGACTGATGATCATTAAGTGGATAAGTGAGGTGAATAGAAACATTTCCATAACAGAAGCTGTCAAAGCTGACAGCCAGTCATAGGTAGTGGGGGAATTCCCTGCTCCTCAAAGCATACACATAATGTAAAGATAATCTCTAGTCATAGGAATCCTTATAGGGAAGAACACTGATGATACATGGGAGGATTCCTGACAATAGTCTCCCTATTTGGGGGAAAACATTGTTTAATCTACAAATACAATAATGTCATCATGTGCCTAATCCACCCAGGAGCAGCTGGCTTGTCTACCTCCCCTGAAATGATCAAATCAGATGAATTAAAAGTTCTAGAAGACCCTTTATGGGGATAAAGACTCCTGTCCACCTTATTTTGAATATCAGCTTCAATGATGGTACTCAGTAGAGTTACTCACTTATGCCTCGTACACACGCAACGATTGTTGGCCGTGAATTTTCGACCAACGTCCGATCGGCCGATTTTCGGCTTGTTAGTATGACGATTCCGACAACCGACTGAGACTTTTCGGCCGAACAAAATCTGGTGTGCATGCTATAAAATTTTTGTTGGCCATCAACAGAACGGCCGATTTTCCATCAGTCAGTACAGATTTCGGCAGACAAAAATCAGATGAGCAAGACTGGGCATGCTCAGAGAAGAAAGAAACAGCACATGACATCACTTCTGAAGTTGGTTGTTGGCTCAGAAAATTTGTGTGCAGTCTAGAGCACATTTCAACCAACACAACAATGGACAAAAGACGGCTGATCGGTTGACCGATAATCGTTGCGTGTGTACGAGGCATTAGGCTCCTTTCACACGGGCTTTCTGATCAGGTCCGCCTGTCAGTTTTTCAGGTGGACCTGATCGGATGCTCCATGTACCCCTATGGAGCAGCGGATGTCAGCGGTGACATATCCACTTACACCCGCTGCTATCCAACCCTGTCTGTGAAATCCAGATGGATCAGATGAAAACAGATAGGCGGTCCGTTTTCATCTGATCTCTCAGAGGAGAGCGGGGATCTGACAGGTCAGTCTCTGCACAGTGAGCGAAGACAGACCTGTCATCTGCCTGCTCCCCGACGGGCGGAAAGCCCATGTGAAAGGACCCAAACACTTCAGGATAATCAATCAAGATATGAGATATATAAAAAAAAAATAATAATTTGCACCCCTTATTTTACTTTTTACATTCGGATAAACCCCTCATCCCCAGTCCAGACAATGTATCTATCCTTAGACAGTATAGAACATACCAAACTCATCCTATATAGAACATTGTGTAGGACTCTCCTTATAAAAAAAATACAACCCTGAAGAGTTTGTCCTGCACTGTGTCTGGCTCACATCCCCCTTCTGCACAGACCACTTATGTTTCATTCTGAGTCCAACACTACTGGCTGAAGTTCACTTTTCCTTCTTCCTCCCAGAGCTCTCTCCAGTCTATGGGTTACTCCTCAGGTCAGAGCTCTCTCCAGTCTATGGATTACTCCTCAGATCAGAGCTCTCTCCAGTCTATGGATTACTCCTCAGGTCAGAGCTCTCTCCAGTCTATGGGTTACTCCTCAGGTCAGAGCTCTCTCCAGTCTATGGGTTACTCCTCAGGTCAGAGCTCTCTCCAGTCTATGGGTTACTCCTCAGGTCAGAGCTCTCTCCAGTCTATGGATTACTCCTCAGGTCAGCAATTAGCCCAACTCTGTTTTATACCAGATTGGGAAGGGAAGTTTCCTGTCTCATTGCCAGATCACAGCTCTGTATACTTTATATAGCTCAGGCTTCATACAGTTTATATAGCACACCCAGTGGGTGCAACCTCTAATATAGACCAGCCAGCTTGACCCAAATTGCCAATTTGACTAGTCTATCGTTCTTGCCCATCATCTTTAAAGCTAATCTCCAACTTTGCTATTTGATTTATGACAGCTGTCCATTCCTTTCAGAGGAAACTGGAATTGTTCAAAAGGATCTTCAATGAGAGTGTATGCATTTCAGTACCAGTCCATCAATGTTATGGCAAACAGGGGTGACTTTATCTGTGCTATTTCCCGTTGCCGCATCATGCTTCAGGAAAAAAAAAAAAAATGAAACTTTCAACAAAACCTAGCCACACATTGGTAATCCTAATTTATAGGCTGACCAAGCCTACTGACTGTCAGCCTACACATACACAGTTTTACCAACCTTTAGCTCCAACAGAGAACACCTGTTTCCTTCCTAGGCTGCAGAGTACTGACAGGGTGTGCCAGGTGAGACTAATTTGACTGAAAGGGAGAGGTGAAAATCCTGGAATAGACAGGAGGGATGTGAAGTCTTAAAGGTGCCTGGGGATATTTAAATCCTGAACAAGACCTTTCCAGTAGTGCCTGCTATATATATAGACCGTATATTAAACATTGTATAGGCACATAAGACAAGTGTCTAGGTTTGTTGCCTCCCAAATGGCATGGAAAACTACACCAGTTTTTGGTGTTTGTCGCAATTACCAAACCACTAAAAGTTTTGCAGCCTAGCTCTACTAGCATATATATACAATGTATTCCTTGTCATTTGCAGGATATCATATCCCTCTGGACACTATCGCTGGAGGCATGGGTGACTCTGCAACAAAACTACATGGGGGTGATTATGTGAGAATAGTGTAAAGGCCCTTTCACACCGGGCGCTTCTGTTTGGCGAAATCTGCTTGCTCCTCGGCAGGGATCGATTCACTGATCCCCGCTGAGCAGGTGGATGACAGGTTCGTCTCCACTAACTGTATTGAGACGAACCTGTCATAATCCCGCTCTTATCTATGGGGAGTTTGAATGAAAACGGACCACCTTTCCATTTTCATCCAATCTGAACCTCCAGAGAGATGGAAAATCAGGTTACCATCTGTCTGAATTTGGTGGAAAGGATCAAGTCAGATAGCCATAAGGGTGAATGAAGGGTCCCATCAGGTCCACCTGAAAAACTGATCGGAAAGGCCGTATGAAAGGGGCCTAACAGTGTATACTGCCTGATATATAATGGCCATGCCTTAAATATGAATTTTTTGTTTTGGCAGGGCTTTTCAGACATACCCTAGATTTCTATGTTGTGTCGCCGCCAACTGCACCTGAGTTACCAGAAAGTACGATAATGATTTTTTTCATATCCTAAACATTAACCGTAAATACCCCAGCATATCCAGACTCCCCACATTACTCAACACAAACTTGCTGTTGACCTTTGTCCGGACAAAGTGTTTTGTTTTTTTTGCATAATTTTTCAACCAAGATTGGATGCAGCTGGATCTGCACTCCTATCCTCATGCAGCCAAATTTTAAAAGGTCAGAGAAAGGCTGGCTGTCCAGGCAGAACAATTATGGGAGCAAAAGGGCAGAGATGTATAGTAACTAAGTAGAACTACTAAACTACTGTACTTAAGTACCGAAAGGCGGTATCTGTACTTTCCTAGAGTAGAATTTTTTTCTCCTACTTCCACTTTTACTTCACTACATTTTTTCAATGATTTCAATACTTCTACTCCGATATTTTTTTTTTTTGTGCTACAGAACAGTAGATGGCAGGTTTCATGAAGCTCAAAACATGTGTATTATCAGCGCATACGAAAATAAATGCTACTGTATGTATAAATAAAAGCTGCATTTGAAAGAATAAAAAACAATATGATTTTCAAACTTTTGACTTCTATCTTTAATAACTACATAACACAGTACTTGTACTTTTACTTTCAGTACTTGAGTAGCAATTTTTTTTTTCAAAACTACTGGTACTTTTACTTTCAGTACTTGAGTAGCAATTTTTAAAAAAAAACTACTTGCAATACTTAAGTACAAAAATTGTTGAATACTTTAGTACTTCTACTCAAGTCACTTTTTGATCGAGCACTTCTAATTCTACTCAAGTCACTTTTTGATCGAGCACTTGTACTTTTACTCAAGTATGGGTTTCGAGTACTTTATACAACTCTGTAAAAGGGGCCATACAATGAACAAAATACATTGGAATGGATACCGTTGCTCATACAGCAAGCCTTGGATGATCAAAGGCAGGAGAGCAGAGTATAGATCTGGCTCAACAACAACGTGCTGGGACCCATGAATTATGTTTAGTGACAGTACCAGCAGAAAAAAGACCAAGTGGTCCATCAAGTCTGCCTCTTTTTTTTTTTTGTTTACATGTTTTGTTTGCTTTTTTAGTCTGAGTATAGATCTGGGTGTGTCCCAAATATGTTTGAATCCAGTTACTATTTACTATTGACATCATATTGAAAATACTGCCCACCTGAACCTTATCAGACCTTTCACCACTTTTGTTGCCTGTCTTTGGACTGGCTCTATCTCATCAATATCTTTTGTAAGCGTGGTCTCAGAAATTGGACACAGTAAGTAAGATCTCCAAAATTGGACATAGTAACCTGGGTATAGACTGTCCTGTAGCAAATTTTTAGTGAAAATGCTAGAGTATCTTTTATAGTGGGTCTAGGCAGTAGAGTGTGAAACTTGTGGTGTAAAGCAAAACCCTGGTCATCCACCTGAGACTAATGCCTCGTACACACGTACCGATCGTCGGCCGAACGATCGGCCGTCTTTTGTCCAGGGCTGTCGTGTCTGTTGAAAACTGCAAAAGACTGCACACAAATTTTGTCGGCCAACAACAGGCGACTGCAGAAGTGATGCCATGTGATGGTTAACTTTCCGTGTGTTTTTTCTTTTCTGAGCATGCCCAGTCTTGCAAATCTGCTGATTGTCGGCCGAATTCTGTACTGACTGACGAACAATCGGCCGTTCTGGTGTTGGCCAACAAAAATTTTAAAGCCTACACGATAGATTATTTTCGGCCGAAAGTCCGCTGTCGGAAGCATCATACTAACAAGCCTACAATCGACCGATCGGTCGTCGGCCGAATATTTACAGCCGACAATCGGTTCGTGTGTACGGGGCTTAAAGGCCCGTACACACGATAAGAAAATCTGTAGGGAAATTTCGTCCGACGACCGATCTGCCGATTTTCGGATTGTTAGTATGGTGCTTTCGACAGCCGACTCCGACTTTTCGGCTGACAAAATCCTGATGTGCAGGCTATAAAATTTTTGTGGTCCGTAATACAACGTCCGATTTTCGTCTCATTAGTACAGATTTTGACGGAAAAAAATCTTAAGAGCAAGACTAGGCATGCTCAGAGACGAAAGAACACATAGAAAGCAATCCAACACATGACATCACTTCTGAAGTAGAATTCTGTCGTACGGGAAAATAACCTCTTCACTTTCCACATCAGACTAGCATGCCACCAGAAACGGACCACAGATCGTTCGATAATCTGATCGTGTGTACGGGGCTTAAGCACTGAGCGGTAGAGATAGGCTCGGGCATGCTCGAGATTGCACGTGCTCGATCCCGCCAGGGAGCCGACATTACTGCCTGTGATTAGCGGAGTGCGAGATATTTCCCGATCAACAGCTGCACAGATCGGGAAATGTCTCACTGCCTGTGATTAGCAGAGGGCAGTGTTGACTTCCTGGCAGGATCAGTCACGTGCAAACTCTAACACGCTTGAGCTCATGTCTACTGAGTGGTTACATTTTTAATGCTAAATTTGAAAAAGGATACACTGTAGTGAATACAATTCAAATATATTCCAGTATTTTACAGAATGGCCAGAAGCATACAGGGTGACCCTGTCCAAGAGGCTGGACTGAAAAGTCAAAACTTTCCGGTCTCAGTAGTCCTACCCCTAAAAGGGTCTTCAGGGACTGGGTTTCAGAGGGATGTCCCATGGCCCTGTATAGCACCCTGTGACTTCCTGCATGTGTTACACTAAGTGCCAAGGTAAGGACCCATGCAGGATCCAGTGCCCGGAGTAACATTACCAACCATCCCCACAGCATGGGGTTCGGGTATGGCTCCCAGAGTTTACCAAGGTTGCAGCAATCGGGATACACTGCTTCTCTCTCTGGCGTTAGAAGGCAGTGAGGAGCTGATTGAAGAATCAGAAATTTAAAAGAAAAATATAAATTGACCTCTTCTCTGTGCTAGCTAACAGTGTACCCAAAATAAAGTATATATATAATAACATTTCTCCTTATATGCCACGGCTGCGGCATTACAACACCAATAAATAATTTAAAAGGAATTTTCATACTACACATAAAAAAGCATATCAATTCATCTGTAGAGCTGTGCATTCATATATATATATAAATAAATATATATATACACAGTGGCTACAGAAAGTATTCAGACCCCCTTACATTTTTTCACTCTTTGTTATATTGCAGCCATTTGTTAAAATCATTTAAGTTCATTCTTCTTCCTCATGAATGTACACATAGCACCCCATACTGACAGAAAAACACAGAATTGTTGACATTGTTGCAGATTTATTAAAAAAGAAAAACTGAAATATCACATGGTCCTAAGTATTCAGACCCTTTGCTGTGACACTCCTATATTTAACTCAGGTGCTTTCCATTTCTTCTGATCATCCTTGAGATGGTTCTACACCTTCATTTGAGTCCAGCTGTGTTTGATTATACTGATTGGACTTGATTAGGAAAGCCACACACCTGTCTATATAAGACCTTCCAGATCACAATGCATGTCAGAGCAAATGAGAATCATGAGGTCAAAGGAACTGCCTGAAGAGCTCAGAGACAGAATTGTGGCAAGGCACAGATCTGGCCAAGGTTACAAAAAGATTTCTGCTGCACTTAAGGTTCCTAAGAGCACAGTGGCCTCCATAATCCTCAAATGGAAGACGTTTGGGACGACCAGAACCCTTCCTAGAGCTGGCCGTCTGGCCAAACTGAGCTATCGGGGGGAGAAGAGCCTTGGTGAGAGAGGTAAAGAAGAACCCAAAGATCACTGTGGCTGAGCTCCAGAGATGCAGTCAGGAGATGGGAGAAAGTTGTAGAAAGTCAACCATCACTGCAGCCCTCCACCAGTTGGGGCTTTATGGCAGAGTGGCCCGACAGAAGCCTCTCCTCAGTGTAAGACACATGAAAGCCCGCATGGAGTTTGCTAAAAAAACACCTGAAGGACTCCAAGATGGTGAGAAATAAGATTCTCTGGTCTGATGAGACCAAAATAGAACTTTTTGGCCTTAATTCTAAGCGGTATGTGTGGAGAAAACCAGGCACTGCTCATCACCTGTCCAATACAGTCCCAACAGTGAAGCATGGTGGTGGCAGCATCATGCTGTGGGGGTGTTTTTCAGCTGCAGGGACAGGACGACTGGTTGCAATCGAGGGAAAGATGAATGCGGCCAAGTACAGGGATATCCTGGACAAAAACCTTCTCCAGAGTGCTCTGGACCTCAGACTGGGCCGAAGGTTTACCTTCCAACAAGACAATGACCCTAAGCACACAGCTAAAATAACGAAGGAGTGGCTTCACAACAACTCCGTGACTGTTCTTGAATGGCCCAGCCAGAGCCCTGACTTAAACCCAATTGAGCATTTCTGTACCCACTGTATATATATATATATATATAAATTAACATAAAATGAAAATCAAATACAAGTCACAAAGACACCAAGTGCCCAGTTTATAAATAATCACTGTGGTCAAAGAAATACGAAATCTTAAAACTCCAATTCTCTGTGTTACAGTGTATTCAACAATCTTTACAGGCATCAGTGCTCCAACAACTAACAGCCACAATGGGCAAATGCATTCAGTGTATGACACATAGCTGTGAAATGTGGAAGTGTGTGAGTCAGCGCTGCTCAAAGTGCCAAAAAGTGCCACACACTTCCACATTTAAAAGGCACATACACCTTATTAGTCAGCAGCAGCCACCATTTTACCCATACTTATAGACCCATAAGCGCTAGGACCTTCCATTCATAGCTGTGAAATGCAAAGAATATTGTTGCAGCACATGTCCTCTGGAAACAGGATTCTCGTTGATGCTATGGGGGTGCAGATTCCATAATTCCTCCATCACATCTGTTAACAGTATTCCTCCTTACATCACTGCCTCCACACCTCCTCTGGTCCCTCCCTTAGCCTTCATGACACCCCTTGGTTCTAGCCCCAGTCAATCACTTCCCTCTTCCCTACACTTCCCTGCTTCTACTTCCCAGCCTCAAAGTGACCCCAGCATCCTTTGCCATGGCCAACCTTCATTGGCATGTAAAAAGTGCACAGTAACAAATGTGCAACCCTCAACACGGCAAAATGTCCCCATGAGCTACATTTCCACATGTAGTGCAGCCCATTGAATTCAAAGTATGATAAAAGAGGCACAACGGCAAATCTCCCTAAAGCCCCGTACACACGTACCGATCGTCGGCCGAACGATCGGCCGTCTTTTGTCCCCGGGCTGTCGTGTCTGTTGAAAAGTGCAAAAGACTGCACAAGAATTTTGTCCGCCGACTGCAGAAGTGATGTCATGTGATGGTTAACTTTCCGTGTGTTTATTCTTTTCTGAGCATGCTCAGTCTTGCAAATCTGCTGTCTGTCGGCCGAAATCTGTACTGACTGGCGAACAATCGGCCGTTCTGGTGTCGGCATACAAAAATTTTAATGCTTGCATGACAGATTCTTTTCGGCCGAATGTGCGCTGTCGGAGGCATCATACTAACAAGCCTACAATCGGCAGATTGGTCGTCGGCCGAAGCTTTTCGGCCGACGATCGGTACGTGTGTACGGGCCTTAAGAAACCACAAGACTGGAAGGTCATTAACAATCTCATCTCACTATTTGGGGAAAATTACACTTCTTACCCTATCGACCATATAGACTTGGAACCACTCATCCAACTGGTTGAACAGCCTTAAAGTAGCGTTTCACAAATTTTTGTGTTTATTAAAAGTCAGCAGCTACATAAGGCATAGCTGCTGGCTTTTAATAAACTGACACTCACCTGTCCCATGGTCTAGTGATGCAGCCGCCCAAAGCCTCACTTCTCTCCATCTGCGGCGCCAACATTGCAAGTTTAGGCACCTGGCTGTGACAGTTTGCAGCTTCACAGCTGCCTGCGCACTGTGCATGCGCGAGCTACACAGCGCCTCACTATTGGTTGGGCAATCTTCTGGGATCTGTGATGTGTCCCAGACGATTGCAAGAAGGGAGGGGGGGGGCGGAGGAGAATTTCCGCTCGAACAGACTGGGAGCAGGAACCTACCCCCCCCCAAAATAAAAAAGACATGCCAAATGTTTGGGGGGGGGGGGGTAATTAAAGCAGAACTTCCCATTTTGGGTGGAGCTTCGCTTTAACATGAGGTTTAAATCCCACCCCTTACAAGGAAAAATAAGAAGAAATCAGCTAAATTTCCCCCACTAAGGCTTAATTCGAACGTCGTTTATTTTACTTATGTCTAAGGAAATCATCAAAATTAGGGTCAAACACAACAAAGAAATAAATATCTCTATAGAAGAAAGCCAAGCTCTAATTGATCTATCTCATAATTCCCTGATAACGATAAATCCCTCCGATAATACAGACAATATCGTTGTCATGGATAATGACCAATCTGTTGAGATGTGCAATAAAAATTACAAAATATGGTATTATATCTGTAGTATCTAAATTTCATGAATATTTCTATGAACGAATAGACTTGGACTACTCAAACAGGATTATTTCTGAATCTAACTGGAAGTTTTTTGTACGAACTACATGTACACCCACTTTCTACTCATTACTAGGGATGAGCTTTGAGTTCATGTCAAACATTGGCTGTTAACTCGTTCGTCGAATGATGAACAAATGTGCTTCTTAGCGGGAAATTTGAGTGCCCGCATCCATCATGCACGGCGCGCGCCGTGCATTATGTGATTGGCCAAAGCATGCACCATGACCTCCATGTTTTGGCCAATAAAATCATCTCTGCCATGATTAGACAAAGGCAGGCTGCCTTTAGCCAATCATGGCTCAGTGGCTAAGTACACGCCCCACACTATATAAAGGCTGCATGGGACTCTGGTAAAGTGGTAGGCATTATGGCTGGAATTCACTGTATGTGATACACTCTGATTACAACCCTATAAAGCCGCTAACCATTTGACCCCAACTGGTGCGAGCCTGCGCAGTTCAACTTGAACGTAGCGTCTCTCCCTCATTCTCCTATAAAACTCCACACATCACTTTATGAGAGTACCATCATTTGTCCCTGGACGATCAGTATGGTCGGCTGCTTGATCTACCATGAATTAACACTCTTTGATTCCAGTTTGGCCATCCGTTACTTTTCACCAAAATTGGAGACTGGCAGCATATCTATTTCATCCATTACTTGATCACCTCCCCCCACCCAAGTTATCCCTTGATTCTAAAGTGAATTCAGCAGTTTGTGCATCTACATGACCGGAAGGACTCCAGTTGTCTATAATTGAGAGACATGCCCTGATTGCATACCAGTCACGAATCAGGATATGGTTAGTTGATAGGTAGCTCCCTGGCTGATTATCAGATTCCACAATAGACCAGAGAATATACTACATCGTTTCAACCCTACACCATACCCCATGTGACGGTTCATTCATGTGATGCATTCATGTTATATTTCATTTGGTATATGGTCACAATGTTGTCCTGATATTCCTCTGCAATTCTGGGTTTATGTGGCATGCCGATACACCTTCAATGGCTTTTTGCAGTATTAGATGGCTCCATTTGAGCTAAATACTGTGGGCCATTATTTAGTGTATCAATCAATCCTAATGGGTGTGTGGCCAGCTATATGTGTTGTTGTCATTGTATTGTTTTTAATGTTGTATCATGCCATTCATTGCAATTGATCCCATTTTGTGTACTATTATCCCCCTATTGAGGGGGGGGGGGGGGTTTACATTATGATATGCCTTGTATATTTAATAAAGTTTTCCATTTTTTGAACATAGCAGTTGTGAGCATCTCTCTATGCAACCACTTTTTGGGAACTGTTCTTTGGTTCCTTACCTTTTCTTTTTGAGTGCTCACACAGCAGCCACGTGCAGTGTGTCTGTGCGGGCGAGATAGGAAGTGGTTGAGGCAGGGGGAGGAAAGTGATTTGCAGTTTATCAGACAGTGTAGTCTAATTAGAGACATTGCTAGCAGTGAGTTAGGCAGGGAGAGGATCGTGATTGAGGCCGGGAGAGGAAAGTGATTTGCATTTTATCAGACATTGCTATTAGCAGTCAATTAGGTAGGGAGAGAGATCTGTGCTTTTTACAATTTAAGAGATCAGCTATGGAGATGTCCCGAACTATTCGCCGGTGAACATCGCTTGTTCGCATTCGCCGCGGCGGGCGAACATATGCGATATTCGGTCCGCCCCTATACATCATCATTGAGCAAACTTTGACCCTGTACCTCACAGTCAGCAGACACATTCCAGCCAATCAACATACCTCCCTCCCACCTCCTATAAAAAAAAGCAAGGACAGCATCCATCTTAGATTCATTCTGAAGCTGCAGTGTTAGTTAGAGCAGGGAGAGTGCTGCTGAATTAATAGCTAGACCAGTGTTCTGTGTCCACTCCAGTCCTCAAAGACTCATCTGCTGTAAGGACAGCGTCCTGACAGCACCCCAAAAAGCCCTTTTTAGGGCTGGTACATCAGTCTGCTTTTTCTATATATATATATATACATACACAGTGGGTACGAAAAGTATTCAGACCCCCTTAAATTTTTCACTCTTTGTTATATTGCAGCCATTTCATTCTTCTTCCTCATGAATGTACACATAGCACCCCATACTGACAGAAAAACACAGAATTGTTGACATTGTTGCAGATTTATTGAAAAAGAAAAACTGAACTATCACATGGTCCTAAGTATTCAGACCCTTTGCTGTGACACTCATATTTAACTCAGGTGCTTTCCATTTCTTCTGATCATCCTTGAGATGGTTCTACACCTTCATTTGAGTCCAGCTGTGTTGGATTATACTGATTGGACTTGATTAGGAAAGCCACACACCTGTCTATATAAGACCTTCCAGATCACAATGCATGTCAGAGCAAATGAGAATCATTAGGTCAAAGGAACTGCCTAAAGAGCTCAGAGACAGAATTGTGGCAAGGCACAGATCTGACCAAGGTTACAAAAAGATTTCTGCTGCACTTAATGTTCCTAAGAGCACAGTGGCCTCCATAATCCTCAAATGGAAGACGTTTGGGACGACCAGAACCCTTCCTAGAGCTGGTGGTCCGGCCAAACTGAGCTATTGGGGGAGAAGAGCCTTGGTGAGAGAGGTAAAGAAGAACTCAAAGATCACTGTGGCTGAGCTCCAGAGATGCAGTCAGGAGATGGGAGAAAGTTGTAGAAAGTCAACCATCACTGCAGCCCTCCACCAGTCGGGGCTTTATGGCAGAGTGGCCCGACGGAAGCCTCTCCTCAGTGTAAGACACATGAAAGCCTGCATGGAGTTTGCTAAAAAAACACCTGAAGGACTCCAAGATGGTGAGAAATAAGATTCTCTGGTCTGATGAGACCAACATAGAACTTTTTGGCCTTAATTCTAAGCGGTATGTGTGGAGAAAACCAGGCACTGCTTATCACCTGTCCAATACAGTCCCAACAGTGAAGCATGGTAGTGGCAGCATCATGCTGTGGGGGTGTTTTGCAGGGACAGGACGACTGGTTGCAATTGAGGGAAAGATGAATGCGGCCAAGTACAGGGATATCCTGGACAAAAACCTTCTCCAGAGTGCTCTGGACCTCAGACTGGGCCGAAGGTTTACCTTCCAACAAGACAATGACTCTGTGACTGTTCTTGAATGGCCCAGACAGAGCCCTGACTTAAACCCAATTGAGCATCTCTGGAGAGACCTAAAAATGGCTGTCCACCAACGTTTACCATCCAACCTGACAGGACTGGAAAGGATCTGCAAGGAGGAATGGCAGAGGATCCCCAAATCCAGGTGTGAAAGACTTGTTGCATCTTTCCCAAAAAGACTCCTGGCTGTATTAGATCAAAAGGGGGCTTCTACTAAATACTGAGCAAAGGGTCTGAATACTTAGGACCATGTGATATTTCAGTTTTTCTTTTTTAATAAATCTGCAACAATGTCAACAATTCTGTGTTTTTCTGTCAGTATGGGGTGCTATGTGTACATTCATTAGGAAGAAGAATGAACTTAAATGATTTTAGCAAATGGCTGCAATATAACAAAGAGTGAAAAATTTAAGGGGGTCTGAATACTTTTCATACCAACTGTATATATTGCAGTTGCCTGCCCGTGTGTGAGAGGCCACAGGCCCACAGACTGTACTGTGTGCACCCCACTCATATAGGGTGGCACAGCACCTTGCGCGCATAGTACCACTAATCTAAAAAAAAATTACAGGCAGAGGCAGGCCACCCCGCAGGGGCCGTCGTGGTCGTGGTGCTGTGATTTCCTTTGGCCCTAGAATAATGCCCAGTGTTCAGAGGCCAGGTACCATGAACTCTAAAAATTCTGAGGACATAGTTGACTGGCTTACACAGGACATCCAATCTTCTACAGCTTCCGCTCGGAACCTTGACGCACCATCCCCCTCCAGCTACCACTCGCCCACCACCAACACTAGCACCACAGCCGCTTCACTTGATCTGTCAGAGGAGTTATTTACACATCAGTTGGAAGAAATAAGTGATGCGCAACCATTAGTGCCAGAGGATGTAATATAACAGGGATATGTCTCAGTCAGGCAGCATTACACACATGGACGTACGGTGTGATGATGATGATGTTGTACCCACTGCTGCTTCCTTTGCTGAGTTGTCAAATACAAGTGAAGCGGTTAATGATGACGATGTGTCCGTGGATGTCACGTGGGTGCCTGCTCGAAGAGAAGAAGAACAGCGGGAAAGTTCAGATGGGGAGACAGAGAGGAGGAGGAGACGAGTTGGAAGCAGGTGGAGGTCGTCACAAGGAGCTAGTGGCACAGTCATGCAGCATGTATCGGCACCCGGGGTCAGCCAGACAGCATGCCAATCAACGCAAGCTGTTGCCACCACCAGAATGCCGTCATTGCAAAGCTCAGCAGTGTGGCATTTTTTTTGTGTGTCTGCCTCTGATAACAGCGATGACATTTGCAACCTGAGCCAAAAGAAACTGAGTCGTGGGAAGTCCAACACCCACCTAGGTACAACTGCTTTGCGAAGGCACATGATCTCACATCACAAACGCCTATGGGATCAACACATGATGAGTACAAGCAGCACACAAACTCAAAGCCACCATCCTCCTCCTGGTCCAGCATCTTCAGCCACGTCAACCACTGCTGTCCTCCTTGCCCCCTCTCAGCCACCCGCCAATCCACCTCTCACCTTCAGCAGTTCCTGGCCACAGTATGTTTGAGCGTAAGAAGCCAATGTCACAGAGTCACTCCCTTGCCCGGCGTCTGACAGCTGGCTTGTCGGAACTCTTAACCCGCCAGCTTTTACCATACAAGCTGGTGGAGTCTGAGGCCTTCAAAAAATTTGTAGCTATTGGGACACCGCAATGGAAGGTACCCGGCTGAAACTTTTTTTCACAAAAGGCAATCCTCAACCTGTACTCTATTATTGAAAAGGAAGTCATGGCATGTCTGGCACACAGTGTTGGGGCAAGGGTCCATCTGACCACTGATACCTGGTCTGCAAAGGACGTTCAGGGCAGGGATATCACGTACACTGCACATTGGGTAAACCTGCTGACGGCAGCCAAGCATGGAATGCATGGCTCTACAGAGGAGTTGGTGACACCACCATGACTTGCAGGCAGGCTTGTTGCCACCTCCTCTACTCGTCCTACTCCATCCTCTTCGCTAACCTCCTCAGCTGAGTCCTCTTCTGCTGCTGCATCTTGCTCCACATCAACTGCACCCCCCCCAGGGGCTATTCCACATCCCGGATACGACAGTGTCACGCCGTCTTGGGGGTTGACTTGCCTGAAAGCAGAGAGTCACACCATACCAGCACTCCTGTCCGCCCTGAACGCACAGGTGAATCACTTGACTATTTTGTCAAATAGGGAAGACACTTTGCATACTTTAACTGTACCTCCTTTGTGAATGTCAGTGCTTTTATGTTTGGAAAACAAAATTCTGGTGGAGGGCTTATAGACATATAGAGTATAAAAACATGTAATACGGAATTGCCCCTTGGAAGACATGGGACATCAGTGCATTGGGGAATGTTCCCTTGCATTCGTTTTACAAGAGTCCACATGGGGGAGATTGGAATAAATGTATCCTACAGCGTGAGCAACGTTGGATTTGTAGATTTTGAACGCCAATTCCCCTGAATTAATCTATATCGTTGAAGCCATTTTTGGAGAAGGTATTTTTAAGTGTCTGTCTCTCTTATTGAGTTGTTCATCTAGAAGCCCATGTATAGTTGGGTAACCAATTTTAAAGGTATAATTGGTTTAATTAAGTTCTTGTCATTCTTTATTTGGTCACTTTTCCCATCATTCTTTATTTGGTCACCTCTCCCTAGCATAGTAAACATGTAAAATCGATGTAGCTATTCAGAAATAATATACATTACAAAGTAAGTTACATATTTTATTATGTATTTTTTTCTTTGTTTTATGCAATTTC
Source organism: Pelophylax lessonae (assembly GCF_965119305.1). Lineage (NCBI taxonomy): Eukaryota > Metazoa > Chordata > Amphibia > Anura > Ranidae > Pelophylax > Pelophylax lessonae. The sequence continues at coordinate 871,256,472 of NC_138768.1, forward strand.
TGCTGTCTTTTCCTTATGGGAGCATAAGGATGCCTATTCCCTGTGCTGCACAGCGTCCCTGGTTGCCATGATGCTGCAGTGTGTGATGTCAGCAGGGCCTCGCTGTGCACCAGACACTCGGGGGACCAGATCCTGACTTCCATGCTGCACGCGTGTGAGATACATCGGCATTCTCAATCTGCCTACATAAGTGGTGAGAAGCCTGTCCTTTGCTCTTTTTGCTGCTGTGAATCCATCCGTCTTTGCTGAAGCATGCATACCAGGTAGAAGCAAGCCGATTCCCATACCCACTTTATGCCATATGCTATACAGAATAACGGTTTTGGAAATTGTTCTATACTGGTTTTTAGCTTTTTTTTTTTTTTTAGGGGGGGGGGGGGGCACTTATATGTACACTGCTCAAAAAATGAAAGGAACACTTTGAAAACACAACAGATCTCAATGGGGAAAAATATCATGCTGGATATCTATACTGGTATGGACTTGGTAATTTGTTAGGATGCCATTTTATTTGATGGCAATTAAAATGATCACCCTACAGAGGCCTGAAAATCAAAGTGAAAACATGATGCAGCAGGCTAGTCCATTTTGCTGAAATTTCATTGCAGCAACTCAAAATGGTCCTCGATAGTTTGTATGGCCCCCACATGCTTATATGCATGCCTGACAATGTCGGGGCATGCTCCTAATGAGACAACAGATGGTGTCCCTGGGTATTTCCTCCCAGATCTGGACCAGGGCATCACTTAGCTTCTGAACAGACTGAGGTGCAGAGATGTATAGTAACTAAGTAGAACTACTTCACAATTATAGGGGCGTGGCTAGGTCATGGCGGTGTGAGGACGTCTTCTCCTGGTGCTCCCGCTCCCTAGCCTCCCTGACCGGTTGTTATTAGCTATCCAGGCTGACATGAGCACCTACAAACGCCGCAAGACGAAGACTGCTTCAAGGGCTTCCTCCTCAGCTCCCATCCGCAACTTCTTTCAGGAATCCCCGGCGCAAGGGTCGCGGTCCCCAGTGGTAGGCCCGAGCCGCGGTCTTGCATCGGCCGCCGTATCCCCGCTATTGGCGGCTGCATCCACCCGACCCTCCACACCAGCGGCAATGTCCCAGGGCTCTCTGCAATCCCCGCTGCCCTCCTTGATGTCGGACCCGGTGGAGGAGCGGGACATTTGGGCTTTGCTCCGCTCCCTCCCTACCAAACAAGATATGGAGGCCATGGTGGCTCAAGTGACGGAGCAGCATCGCCGGGACTTCGCGGCGATCACAGCTGATGTATCGTTGGTGACTGCCCGGGTGACAGCTGGGGAAACGGTCATAGAAGATCTACAATCCCGGGTGGCCCATCTGGAGCGGGACCAGGCCTCCCACGCGGATGCTTTGGCGGAACAGCAGCTGCGTCTCGAGGACATGGAGAACCGGAGCCGCCGTAATAACCTGCGGCTCCGGGGCATTCCCGAGGCGACTGGCCGTGAAGACCTTTTGGCCACAGTTCGAGCCATCTTGTCCACCATTGTGCCGCAAGACCCCCCTGTGGAATTCATCTTCGATCGCCTGCATCGTGCCCTGGGCCCCCGCTCACAAGATGCCGCCAGACCGCGGGATGTCATCTGCCATTTACACCGCTTCACGGTGAAGGAACAGATCTTAAGGGCGGCGTGGTTGAAGGGCCCAGTGGACTTTGATGGGGCACAGGTCACCATCTTCCCGGACATCTCCAGGGGCACGCTGACCCGCAGGGCTATGCTAAAGCCTCTCCTGGAGCGGCTTAGATCTCAGGATGCCATCTACAGATGGGGATTTCCCCTTCAGCTCAACGTGCGGCGTAATGGCGCCTCCTTTACTCTTCGCAGACATGAAGATCTGCCAGCTTTGTGCCGGTTTGTCGACATGCCACCGCTTGATCTCCCGAACTGGCTGGCAAGACTTCCAGATCGAGATGTTCGTCCATCAGGCGGCAGCTCCTCGAGGCCCCGCTTCTCGGGGCAGCGGCGCTCACGAGGACTCTCGGGGTCCCGGCCCGCTGGTCCTGAGCTGGCTTTACCAGAACCCTGAAGTGTGCAGAAGGGGACTCCTACGGCCGTGAGTTGTGTTTTGGCCCTGTGCTGATTCCCTCAGGGGATCCCCCTCCTCTCTTCCTCTCCCCCCCCCCATTCTCCCCCCTTTTTGTTTCCAGAAGCACTGACCCCCCTCCACTTGTGCTGATCAATCCCGGCAGTTTATGGCGCTAGCCACGGAATAGGGGGTGCAGGTCCGCATCTGCCACCTATAGTTGTCTCACACTTGGCTCTGTGTGCCCATTGACCCTCAGGTACTCTGGAATCATTGAGGATCCCGCCGGGAGCAGCGGACGCTGGGGTCCTGGGGTGGATCTCCGTGTCTGCTGTCCCCTAGTTGGTGACTGACGGAGACCGTGCGGCGGACTGCCACGGCCGCTGGGGTTATCCCCCTGCTGCCAGGACCCTTCTTTGCTCTATCACGTTCACCAGCTGCCCTCAGCCTTCCTCCCGTGCGGATGCATCACTTGTTTGTGCTCACTGTCATGTACTTTGCACTCTAATATTAGTTGATGTCCCCACCCAGGGTGGTATCGATGGCTTTAGGGCTGTATTGCTCGGGTGCACTGTATTGTACTGTGGAAGATCTGCTCCCTCCCCACCCCTTCCCCCCCCTCTCTCCCTTCCCCCCCTCTCCCCTCTCTCCCTTCGCCCCCTCTCTCCCTTCCCCCCCTCTCCCCTCTCTCCCTTCCCCTCTCTCCCTTCCCCCCTCTCTCCCTTCCCCCCCTCTCCCCTCTCTCCCTTCCCCTCTCTCCCTTCCCCTCTCTCCCTTCCCCCCTCTCTCCCTTCTCCCCCCCCTCTCCCCTCTCCCCCCCCTTCCCCCCCCTTCCCCCCCCTTTTTCTCCCTCCCCCCCTTTTTCTCCCTCCCCCCTCTCTCTCCCTTCCCCCTCCCCCTTCTCCCCCCCTCTCCCTTCTCCCTCCCTCTCCCCTCTCCCTTCTCCCCCCCTTTTTCTCCCTCCCCGCCCTCCCCCCCCCCCTTTTTTTTTTTCCGCTTCCCTCCCACTTCCCTACCCCCTCCCTTTCCTCTCCCTCTCCCTTTCCTCTCCACCCTTATCTCCCCCTCTCCCACCCTCCCCCTCCTCCCACGTTTTCACTCTTATGTTTTGGCCATGTGGGGGTGGAGGGGATGGACGACGCGGTAGTGTCATGCCGCTGCGAGGGGTGCGAGTTAGCTTTCTCCATGCCTCAATTTAGTGCTGTCCTCATATCATGATGTTCTCGATCCTGCTCTTCTATATATGTATATGTGGCTGTGCATGTTCATTTCGCAGGATGGTGCACCGGAGGAGGGCGTGCGAGTGGACTGAGGTCAGACGGGCTAAGGTAATTTGGGGCTTCATACCGAGGCAGTATGGACTGTCTTCCTGTACTGGTACCCAGCATGCTGTCCTGGCGCCTTCTCTCTGCTGCCATATTGGGCGGGGGAGTTATACACAGATCTTTACATTGCTAAGCTTTCTTTGTCCATGAGGCACGTTTGCTTCCATGGAATGTAAGGGAAATGCCCGTCTGGCCTCACCCGCATCCCCTGCAGTTGGGTTGCAATGCGCACGTTGCCTGCGACATTCGGTGTGACAATATGACGGTTGTTCCATGTTTTTCCCCCCCTCCCTCTCTTTCCCTTCCTTCCCCCCCATGCCCTGTTTTCCCCCCCTCCTCCCCCTTGGGCCGTTGTTTGTTTTTTCATGTATCATTGCTCACGGTAACGGGGGTTCCTCTGCCCTCGCGGGTTCACATGCTACTGCTCTTAGATTGTTGCACTATGTCTTCCATTATATTGCCTGTATATTTATAAGTTGTTTCCAAGCTACCGGTTTGGGGGGTAGGGGGAGTGGTCACCTTCCTCTCCTTGTGGTGTCCCTCCTCGTTCCCCACATAGGGTGTTCCCTGAGGTCCCACCTGCTCTGCCCCCTATTTGGGCCCTGTGGGTCGAACTTCTCGGTTCCTAGAGACTAGGTCTCTCTAGTGCATTTGGCACTGTAGCACGTATCTCTGGTGCGCAGGTTGTGCACCTCCTTTCTCTCTTCTTTTCTCCATCTACTTTTCCCTCTTTTTTCTCTTCCCACTCTCCTCCCTATCTCCCCTTTTTCTTTCCCCTCCCCCCCCCCCTTTTTATTTTTTTTTGCTGTTGTGTGTCTGGGGTGGGAGGGGGATGGCTTCCCCCCGGGCGGACCCGATACGCTTGGTCTCTCTGAATGTTAAGGGCTTGAATACCCCTGAGAAACGTTCTGTAGTTCTCTCTGATCTTCATCGCCTTCGTGCCCGGGTTGGTTTTTTACAGGAGACTCATTTTAAGTCTAGCAAGATCCCTAAACTAGGAGATCGTCGGTTCCCAGTGGTCTATCACAGCTGCTCCTCCGATTCCAAGACTAAGGGGGTCTGTATACTGTTCCATAATCGCGTACCGTGGACGCTCTCGGACTCGTGGAGTGACGACTCGGGCCGTGCTCTTTTTGTGAAGGGGCGTTTGGGGAACAAGATGGTTACATTGGTTAACCTTTACTTTCCCAATACCAACCAGGTGTCGTTCTTCGAGTCTTTGCTCTCGAAGCTTGCAGACTTTGCAGAAGGGCAGATCATTCTTGGAGGAGATTTTAATTTGGCACTAGATCCGGTTGTGGATACCTCTAGAGGCTCCTCTCATCTCTCCTATACTGCTCTGAAGCGCTTCAAAAAGTTGTACTATGCCTTTCGTCTGGTGGACCCGTGGCGCATTCTCAACCCTGGGGCACGGGACTACACGTTCTACTCCCCTCCGCATGCGTCATACTCACGCATCGATTTCTTTTTACTGCCTCAGGCCTTGCTCCCTAACGTCCTTTCTGCATCTATTGGCTCCATTACCGTTTCTGACCACGCTCCGGTCATTGTGGACCTGGACTTAGGGTTGCCGGAGCGCCCACAATGGCAGTGGCGGCTGAACGACAGCCTCCTCCAGGATTCCGCTGTCCTGGAGGAACTGAGCTCGGAGCTTCGGAACTTTTTTGCCTCCAATGTTACCACCGAGAGCCTCCCTCTGATGGTGTGGGAGGCGCACAAGAGCTACATGCGTGGAGTTCTCATCAAGATCGGGTCACGTCGCAAGAAGGAGAGGGTCCAACAGATGTGTGACCTCCTGGCTAACATAGGCAGACTTGAATTGGTCCACAAGCGATCCCAGGCTCAGTCTACCCTTCGGGAACTCACTGCTCTCCGTGATCAACTCTGTTCCTTAGTCCTCTTTCGTGCGAAGGCTGCTTTGGCAAAGTGTCGACGGACGTTCTACGAACACGGGGACAAATGTGGGAAACTGCTGGCGCGGGCTCTTCGTAAGCAAAGGGCATTTACTTTTGTCCCGGAGATCTCGACCTCTTCGGGTCGGAGGGTGCACTCTACGGCAGATATTGCGGAAACCTTCCGACAGTACTATTCTACTCTCTATAATTTGTCACCTGCACTAGAGCCGTCCGCTAGGGATGCCAAACTTGCGGCGATCCGGTCCTACATCTCTAAGTCGGGCCTCCCTTCTATCCCGGAGGAGGAGGTGGAAAAACTGGATGAACCTATCAGATCTGATGAGCTTCTGATGGCTATGAAGTCGATGCAGTCGGGCAAGGCCCCGGGCCCAGACGGCTACTCCCTCCGTTACTATAAATGTTTTAGCGATCTCCTCTCCCCTCACTTCCTTGCCGCATACAACGCGGCGGGTGAAGGGGCGAGGTTCCCGACGGACTCGCTCCGGGCAAACATCACGGTTCTCGCCAAGGATGGGAAGGACCCCCTCCTTTGTACAAGTTATAGGCCGATCTCGCTTTTGAATGTTGACTTAAAACTCTTTACTAAAGTTTTGGCCTCTTGGCTGGCCCCGCTGCTCCCACAGCTAATCCATGACGATCAAGTGGGCTTTATCGCTTCGCGAGAGGCCCGAGACAATACTACTAAGGCGATTGACTTGGTTCACTTTGCCTGTTCCCGACGGGTCCCGACTCTAGTTTTGTCAACAGACGCCGAGAAGGCATTTGACCGGGTGAACTGGGACTTCCTTTTTGCCACGATGGAACATGTGGGGATGGGGGACCGCCTTATGTCCTGGATTAGAGCTATTTACTCTGCTCCATCAGCGAGAGTGCGAGTCAATGGTTCTTTATCTGAGCCCTTGGCTATCTCTAACGGTACTCGCCAGGGCTGTCCCCTCTCCCCACTGATCTTTGTTCTAACGCTGGAGCCGTTCCTGCGCTCGGTACGGGCCAATATGGACGTCGCTGGGTTGGAGGTGTCGGCGACGGAATCCCCGAAGGTGGCGGCGTACGCTGATGACCTCCTCTTTTTTCTCACTAAGCCTATTCTCTCCCTCCCCAACTTGATGCGCGAGTTTCAAAGTTACGAGTCTCTCTCATGTTATAAGATCAATCAAGCTAAATCCGAAGCACTAGCGGGGGCGATGCCGACCACTCTTGCCACTCTTCTTAGAACTGATTTCCCCTTTAAGTGGGGGTCATCGCATATTCAGTACCTGGGGATCTCTCTTCCAAATTGCCCTGAAAGAATCTATGACTGTAATTTTCCTCCCCTGATGGCTAGACTTAGAAAGGACCTGGACGAGTGGCGCACCGGCAGATTTTCGTGGTTTGGGCGCTGCAATGTTCTCAAAATGAACGTGATGCCCCGCTTGTTGTATGTGTTCCAGGCCCTGCCAGTGGCGGTCCCATCCTCTTTTCTTCAAAGGATAAACCAACTGTTTAGAGACTTCCTGTGGATTAGTGGCTCCCCACGGCTGGCACTGCGTGTCCTCCGCATGCCTAAATTAAGTGGTGGCATGGCCCTCCCAGATGCGGTGGCCTACTATGAAGCCTGCCACATGTCCCGCATCCTTGACTGGTACCGCCATGGCTCACTGAAGCAGTGGGTGCGGTTGGAGCGGCTTTCAGTGAGGTTTCCTCCGGAATCGTCGCTCTGGACTCCCTCCTTTGCTCCAAGGGAGCTGTCTACTCACCCAACCATTGGCCCCACGTTGAAAGTTGGAAGACGGCTGTGTCATGGGGGCCAATTGGCTACCCTGCCGTCCCCCCTTCTCCCGGTTGTTGGTAGCCCGGACTTTTTGCCGGGACTGGAGTGCCCCGGCTTTCAGTCCTTGGGGGCTGCCGGCATTGGACAGGCTCGCCACTACATACGGAATGGGGAGTGGATCTCGAGAACTCTCCTGCACTCCGATACTTCTTTTTCTGTGCTGTCATTTTGGCAGCAGGTCCAACTTTCCCATTTCCTGCAGTCCCTGCCACCGGCACGCTTGTTCACCAGGCGTCTCACCTATTTCGAGGAGCTCTGTTCCGACTCCTCTCCTCTGCGGCATACCATCTCCCTAGTCTATAGGGCTTTGGTCACACCGGAAGCACCATACCGTCCTCCATATATTGCGCAATGGGAACGGGACCTTGGTCTGACTTTTACCGACCATCATGTCGACCGCCTTTTGTTCTTCGCTTACAAAACCTCGATCTGCTCGCGCTACCAAGAGGTGGGATACAAATGCCTGACCCGGTGGCATTATACCCCGACGAGGCTATGTCGGATGTTCCCGGCATGTGCCGACACCTGCTGGAGATGTGGCAAGGAGGTGGGTTCCTACCTCCATGTTTTTTGGTCCTGCGAAGGGCTCCAGCCCTTCTGGGCCTCGGTGCTATGCATAGCTCAAAAATTCACGGATCACCCGCTTGCCCTGGACCCGGCCCTCTTCCTTCTTCACCATCACGATTTCCCGAGGGCGTCCTATAAGAAATCAATCCTGCCGTTATTGTTTACGGCAGCAAAGAGTTGCATCCCCCCTTTGTGGAAACAGACCCAGCCCCCTACTGTGGCTATGTGGATCCGTAAGATAAAATGTATCAATGAGATGGAAGACCTGATGGCGACGGAGCGCGGTGACAGAGAGAAATTTCTGAAGCGCTGGTTTCACTGGCATGAATTCACGTTCACAGCAGAATATCGTGATCTCTTGATCTGAGGGTACCGCTGTCGTTGGGCCGGACTGCTCCTCCCCCCCCCTCTTCCTCCTGCCTCTTTCTGTTTACTTCCACCTCCCCTTTGATGTCTTCTTTGACTCTTTTTCTCTCCCCTGCTTCCAATCTGCTATGTTCTTGGGTGTCGCGGATTGGATCTCCCTCTTTTCTTTGCTGTCTATCTACTTCCAGATTTTTTCTGTAGGCATATCTCTGCACGTCTTTATTAGTTACATACCCCGAAGAGATTTTGAGTGATATTCCCCCCTGGGGCCGCTGTGATACCCGATGACTGCCCGGGGGACTTCCCCTGCGCGCCTGCTACCGGCCAGGTGATAGATGCCGGGAGGTGTCGTGGGGGGCTCTACCGTGGTCAGTACTCTATTGTCACTTGTTTTGCACTTTACGTTTCTCCATAGAGAGGTCTCAGGGGTGTTCTTCTCTATAGCACGTTACCTTGCGATATTCATATTGTTCTCCCAGTCATTTACTGGTATTTAGCATATTGTCAAGTTTGTCTGTACTGAAATGTCACATGTGTTCTGTTTGCTCGCTTCTGCCTGATATTGTTCCTTGCATTTCTCTGTTTGAACTGTGATGTGCCTTCTCTGTTTCTTCAATAAACGAATTTATAAAAAAGAACTACTTCACTACTGTACTTAAGTACCGAAAGGCGGTATCTGTACTTTCCTGGAGTATATATTTTTTCTCCTACTTCCACTTTTACTTCACTAAATTTTTTCGATGATTTCAATACTTCTACTCCGATATTTTTTCTTTGTGCTGCATAGTTACTCGTTACAATTATAAAAATTACCACTGCCAGAACAGTAGATGGCAGGTTTCATGAAGTTCAAAAAAAATGTGTATAATGTCATGTGTAAATCAGCGCATACGAAAATAAATGCTACTGTATGTATAAATAAAATGGTCTACATATCTGCTGTTAAGGGGAAAGAGAACCTCCCCCAACCAAGGAGAGTCACAAGCGTACATAGACCTTTTTTCTAAGAGGCTGATTTTTCTTTTTTCACTGGAAGTTGAGAGCACAGGTTTTGCAGTTTTGTTTCACTGGAAGAGTCTATTTGGATATTATTTTGCACTTACCTTCATCCGCCGGGTAAGGGGGAAATCCACAAGGTGGGAGGAGTCTGCACCTATTATTTGGAATAGCACCTGTTTGATTCCTGCACCTTTGAAAATATATTCATCTCGTTTTGTCACATATATATGGTATTATGGCATTATATATATATATGGACTTTTTATTGACTTTGATTTCATACACTCTTCCTTTATTTCATTATTGGAATATATTGTTGTATATCACATTGGTTTATATATGATTTTGCGCACCAATAAGCTGTGGAGAAAAAAAACATGCAGGGAAGAGAAGGAGGGATGCTTTAAAGGGGGAAAGGAGGGACTTTATCGGTTTTTGTTTACAAAAGGTTACAGCCAAAGGAATTGTGATTGTCATTTAGGTTAATCATTTGAAATAATAAAAAACAATATGATATTCAAACTTTTGACTTCTTTCTTTAATAACTACATAACACAGTACTTGTACTTTTACTTTCAGTACTTGAGTAGCACATGTTTTTTAAAAAACTACTGGTACTTTTACTTTCAATACTTGAGTAGCAACATTTAAAAAAGTACAAAAAATGTTGAATACTTTAGTACTTCTACTCAAGTCACTTTTTGATCGAGCACTTTCACTTTTACTTAAGTATGGGTTTCGAGTACTTTATACAAGTGTGCTGAGGTGCAACCTGGCGGCGTCGGATGGACCGAAACATAATGTCCCAGAGGTGTTCTATTGGATTTAGGTCAGGCGAGCGTGGGAGCCATTTAATGGTATCAATTCCTTCATCCTCCAGGAACTGGCTGCATACTCTCTCCACATGGGGCCGGGCATTGTCATGCACCAGGAGGGACCCAGGACCCACTGCACCAGCGTAGAGTCTGACAATGGGTCCAAGGATTTCATCCTGATAGCTAATGGAGGTCAGGGTGCCATTTTCTAGCCTGTAGGGGTCTTTGTGTCCCTCCATAGATATGCCTCCCAAGACCATATCCAAACCAGTCATGCTGAATGATGTTACAGGCAGCAGAACGTTCTCCACGGCTTCTCCAGACCCTTTCACGTCTGTCACATGTGCTCAGGGTGAACCTGCTCTAATCTGTGAAAAGCACAGGGTGTCAGTGGTGGACCTGCCAATTCTGGTGTTCAATGGCAAATGTCAATCGAGCTCCGCAGTGACGGAAAGTGAGCACAGGGCCCACTAGAGGGTGTCAGACCCTCAGGCCACCCTCGTGAAGTCTGTTTCTGATTGTTTGGTCAGAGACATTCAGACCAGTGGCCTGCTGGAGGTCATTGTGTAGGGCTCTGGCAGTGCTCATCTTGTTCCTCCTTGCACAAAGGAGCATATAACGGTCCTACTGATGGGTTACGGACCTTCTATGGCCCGGTTCAGCTCTCCTAGAGTACCTGCCTGTCTCCTGGAATCTCCTCCATGATCTTTAGACTGTGCTGGGAGACACAGCAAACCTTCTGGCAATGGCACGTATTGATGTGCCATGCTGGAGGAGTTGAGCTGTCTGTGCAACCTCAATAGTGTGCAGGTATTGTCTCATGCTCCCAGTAGTGACACTGACCCAAGCCAAATGCAAAACTAGTGAAAAATAGTCAGAAACATGAGTAGGGGAAAAAAAGCCAGTGGCCTTCCCCTGGAAATCTATTCCTGTTCTGGCGGTTGTCTCATTGTTGCCCATCTAGTTCACCTGTTGTTAATTTAAGCAAAAGCAAAGAAACCCCCTCTGCTATTTAACTGACAAGATCAATATCCTAGGAGTTTACTTGACTTGATGCTACACTCTGATTAAATAGTGTTCCTTTAATTTTTTTGAGCAGTGTATATCTATCCCTAAGGAAAAAAGAACAATAATGCATTTTAAGTGTATGTGTGTCTTGCCTACAGTCCAGCATGGTGGTGGGAGTGTCATGGTCTGGGGCTGCATGAGTGCTGCTGGCACTGGGAAGCTACAGTTCATTGAGGGAACCATGAATGCCAACATGTACTGTGACATACTGAAGCAGAGCATGATCCCCTCACTTCAGAGACTGGGCCACAGGGCAGTATTCCAACATGATAACGATCACTGCCTTGTTAAAGAAGCTGACGGTAAAGGTGATGGACTGGCCAAGCAGGTCTCCAGACCTAAACCCTATTGAGCATCCTCAAACAGAAGGTGGAGGAGTGCAAGGTCTCTAACATCCACCAGCTCCATGATGTCATCATGGAGGATTGGAAGAGGACTCCAGTGGCAACCTGTGAAGCTCTGGTGAACTTCATGCCCAAGAGGTTTAAGGCAGTGCTGGAAAATAATGGTGGCCACACAAAATATTGACACTTTGGGCCCAATTTGGACATTGTCACTTAGGGGTGTACTCACTTTTGTTGCCAGCGGTTTAGACATTAATGGCTGTGTGTTGAGTTATTTTGAGGGGACAGCGTATTTACACTGTTATACAAGCTGTACACTCACTACTTTACATTGTAGCAAAGTGTCATTTCTTCAGTGTTGTCACATGAAAAGATAGAATAAAATATTTACAAAAATGTGAGGGGTGTACTCACTTTTGTGAGATATTGTAACTCATTTTACTGCACAAACCATATTTTCGGAGATATAGATACCTAGATAAGGATACATGGTGGAACGAAAGATGATTTCAAAGTGCTAAAGGAAAACATATCATTGTTCAAAAAAGTTTAAAAAAAAAAAGGAGAGAAATTCCCCTTTAAATAATCGCCAACACTGAAAAAAAACAAAGTTAGAGAAATTTCCGTTCACCATAAAGGTGTCTAGATCCCGGGATCACCAGAGCAAAAAAGGAGAAAAGAACACCACTCCCAGGCAGGGAGAGCTCTGTACTGTGCCTCAAAGCAGCCCAATATATAGGGGAAATACTTGCAAAAACTCCTCTGCATTACATTTGAATGATTAATCAAAAATATTTCAAAAATTATAATGAAGGCTCTTTTTTTTTTTTTTTTTTTTTTTTTACTTCTTTTTTGACTTGCTGTTCTGCCATTTTTGCTTTCAGTACAATTATGCATTTTTTTTTCTGGGATGAAGCGCTATTCTGCCTCACTGCATAGCCCCAATAACTGTGGTGGGACTACATATATCCCATATATAGATACATCAAATAGACATGTGGTCCTGTTGGATGTGTCTCTGTCCCCATCTATTGGAGGGCTGTTGACCCTTAAGGGAAACTGGCAATTTATTTAAACAAATGTAAGTCTAGTTTCAAGCCATCTCTTTTGTACTGAAATAGACTGATTTGGAATGCAAATTATGATAAAATCAGTGCTTCTTTAAAAACGATCGTTTTTAAAAACTTTTTTTTCATTGCTACATGTTTCCCAGGTCAGGACACGGACCCCCATACACTTTTTTGGGGCAATAACTTGCATTTAACCCTTCAAAATGAGGCCGTCTGATTTTGGAGGCCCATAGACTTCAATGGGGTACGTTTGTTCGAGTACGTTTCCTCTGTTCACGGTGTTCTGGAGCGAACCGAAAAGGGGGGTGTTCAGCTTATCACTAGCCAGTGCAGAGGAGGTTTTGTTAGTTATCATAGTTCTGGAACAAGCATGCTTTAAGTGTCAGAGATTTGCTAGAGCTACTTATGTTTGTTTCAGGTCAGCCAATTGAACGGCAATGAATTGAAAGCATCAGAATGGAAGCCAGGTTACAAGCATTGTCAAAGGGGATCTCTGTATAGGCAACCTTCATGATCTGTCCCTGTTACATCACACATCTCTCAATGCTTAGCGGTAGCCAGTGACATGGTTAACTGTGTGTGTGGGGGAAGGGAACATAAATCATGAAAAATGGTGAGTATCTGTCCTAAATGTTTTCTGTGCTGATCATTGTCCAAATGTCTTCAGATCCGGTTCTCATATCCAACATTACCAGTTACAGCAGACGGCTGTGTTGAAACTGCAATTATCTATATCAGAGGTGTCAAGTTAAGTTTCATCATGGGCTGCATTACTATTATGATTGCCTTTAAAGGCCCGGTTGGATCTGTAAGGCTAGATGTCCAGAGAACCCCCCCCTTTACATCATATGTTAAAAGCCCCCACATCAAAAGAAGTCAAGAGTCCCCCACCCTCTCTTACATTACAGTGCACCCCCTTACCATGTTCTGCTGCCTGGAAGAAGCTTGGGGCAGAGCAGGGTAGGAGAAAGTGCAGGGTTTGGAGGACAACCAGAGGAAGTTTGGAGTCAGCTGCCAGGAGGCGAAGACAGGAGGCAAGGGATTTTACAAATGTGGACAATGCATTAAATTTCAGAAGACTAGTACAAATCCGGAAAAAAAAAAATTGGAATTTGTTGCACAGACTACGGGGAAATAATATAAAATCACAGATTGCATTACATGAAAAACGGAAAGGGTTGTATACGTCTTCCAATGCGGATTATGATATGTGGGCAGGACAATAAGGCCCTTGGAGAAAAGAAAATATGATCATGTCCACAACATCCTAAATGGTTTTATGAAGCAGTGTATCGAAACACTCACTAATGGCACTTTTCCACTGCAAGTACCGGCTCGTCTCTACTTGGCCCGGTTTGCTTTTCCACTGCTGGTGCCGCATGGTACGGTGTTGGAACGGTTCAGTTCGGTACGATTTGCTTTTCCACTAAAGTAGTTCTAAAGTTAAGTGGGTGGGATAACAACAGGGTGGGTGGGATTCTCTGACCTATCAGTGGCTAGTAGTGACTGCATGCAAAGGATTGTGGGATATGGTACCTGTTGGAACCACAATCGAGGTGGTACTGTTTTTGAGAGCCGTACCGTTCGGTTCCATGCAGTGGAAAAGCACCGCCGCACCGTACCGAACCGTTCCTACACTATACCATGTGGTACCAGCAGTGGAAAAGCACAAAAGCGAGCCGAACCGGTCGGTTCCATGCAGTGGAAAAGCGCCATAACATATCACAATAAAGATCTGTCCTCCTTGCAATTCTTTTGAGCAATATATTCATGACAACATTGCCCCCTTCGGTTTGCGCGTGCAAATCTTTCCAACTATGGAAAATATGGAGGTAGAGTTTAAAAAGGAACGGGAAGCAAATTTATTGAGTTGCTATGGAAAGATGATGGTTTTACTAATACAAGAGTACCGCAAAAAAAATAAATTAATTAGATAAGGAATTGGAACGCGTATACATTCAATTGTCGGATTATAACAATCATCCAGCATACACAAAGATGGACAAAGAATTGAGTGATCATCTGGAATCGTTCAATCGTGACATTCTATTTAAAAAGGAGAAGATGATATTTAGAGATAGGTTAGCCTTTCAGGAAAGTAGAACATACAATTGGCACGCCACTCAAAAAAAAAAAAAATTCACGTTTAGGAAAACTATGCATAGGGAATCTATCGTATCAGACGTATCTTCTAATTCCTCTGTTTCTTCAAAAGGTTCAATCAAATCATCACGATCACGCAAAATGAAAATAAATTTACACAATGGACCGGAACAATCCACAAAAAAAAAAAAAAAAAACATATTTCAGAACAAACACTGGGCACCAAAATGCCTGAAATTTCTTACAAGGTAACTCTCTTGGTGGTTTGGGTTCATCACTGTTTCCCTCTCTTCCGTCTATGAACACTGCGCACGTTTCCTCAACACTTTTACCAACCCTGCTGGGGTTTCCAAAGACCCACACAACACAAGAGACCACATAAGGACAGATAGGGGAGAAAGTACCCCATCACATAATTAAATTGAAATTACTACCCACACATCTTATGCCCACACTTTCCTTCATGAGGAATCATTGAATGTGATAAATTTATCGGGATATGCACTTAATGATACGGAGGTCAAACTTCTGGCTAAAGGGTTGAGTTTCTGCCCTAGCCAGAATTTTGACAGATTCAAAGTGATCAAGGATCCCCAGTTATTTGCAAGAAAATTAATTCTTCAACAACTTTATGGTAGGAACGAACAAAATAATATGCAATTGAATCCACAAGAAATAGGAGCTAGAGATGATCTTGTTGCACTATTGGAGGAAAGCGATCCTTCGGATCTCATTGACCGTCTCGATCTGGATCAGGTGTTGTCCTGCAATGATGCAGATGAAGATCGGAAAACCTGTCAGGGAAATCACTGATAGCAAGTGGCTGTGTGATCTAGCATTTATGGTGGACATTACCAAGTACCTCTCAGAGCTGAACGTCAAGCTGCAGGGCCCCAACCAGCTTCTCAGCTCACTGCTTTGAAACGTTAAATCATTTGAAAGTAAATTAAGGTTGTGGAAAGTGCACCTCGAGAAGAATAACACGTTTTTCCTCACTCTGGAAGGACAAAAGCCATCTACGACACAAGAATATGCTAGTGTATGTGCAAAACTAATTGAGGCATTTAATGATAAATTCAAAGATGTGAAAAGTAAACAAACGGAATATCTTTGCTACACCTTTTAACCACTTCCATACCGAGTCATAGTAATATGACGTCGGCATGGTGGTTGTACGGATCCGGGCGGGCGTCATATGACGTCCGCCCGCTCTAGCTGCTACTGCGCGCCCCCGGGGGCGCGCAGAGCAGCGATCGGGGACGAGGCTCGTCCCTCGGACAGAGTCGATCCCCGATCTAGGTAAAGAGCCAATGAAATTGGCTCTTTACCACGTGACCGACTGTGTCCAATCACAGCCGGTCACAAATGTCAACAGAGAACACGGTAACTAGCTGTCACCGTGTTCTCCTCCTCACACACTGATCCTGTGTGAGGAAGAGAGTGTGGTAACAGCTAGTTACCAATCATAGTGCACCCCAAACACACTGATTGCCCCCCCCCAATAAAGAGCACCTGTCACTAGCCCATTAAAGTACCCGAGTACCTGTCACCAGCCCATCAGGTACTCTGACAGGTACTCGGGTACTCTGATGACAGGTACCCGGGTACTCTGATGACAGGTACTGGGGTACTCTGATGACAGGTACTCGGGTACTCTGATGACGGGTACTCGGGTACTCTGATGACGGATACTCGTGTACTCTGATGACGGGTACTCGGGTACTCTGATGACGGGTACTCGGGTACTCTGATGACAGGTACTCGGGTACTCTGATGACAGGTACCCGGGTACTCTGATGACAGGTACTCGGGTACTCTGATGACAGGTACGCAGGTACTCTGATGACAGGTACTCGGGTACTCTGATGACGGGTACTCGGGTACTCTGATGACAGGTACTCGGGTACTCTGATGACGGATACTCGGGTACTCTGATGACGGATACTCGGGTACTTTGAGTACCTGTCAACGGAGTACCCATCATCAGAGTACCTGAGTACCTGTCACCTACCCATCAGAGTACCCGAGTACCTTCCACCTGCTCATCAGAGTACCTGACGCCTGAAGTACCCGAGTACTTGCCGCCTGCTCATCAGTACCCATCACTACTCATCAGTACTCATCAGTACCTATCACGTATCAGTATCACCTATCAGTATCAGTACTACTCATCAGTACCTATCACCTGCCTGTCACCTGCCCATCAGAGTACCCGAGTACCTGTCACCTGCCTATCGGAGTACCCGAGTACCTGCCACCTGCTCATCAGTACCAGAGTACCTGTAACCTGCCCAACAAAGTACCCGAGTACCTGTCACCCTTCATATAAGCCACCATGTCTAAGTCCAAAAAGGTTTATATACGTCCTCCGTTTAAACCTAAATACCGGTGTTATGGCAGCAGATAGCTGCCATAACCCTGGTATTTTTTTAAACGGTGGACGGTTGGCTTTCCGATAAGGGTGGTCCCAGCGGCGGATTCGCCGTGGGATCACCCTTCTGGGATGGCGGAAGAGGTGCCCCCCCCTCCCGCCGCGTCCGGTCCTTTTCCCTGCTTACCGGACCCGCCGGCAGCGGGGAAAACGATCCGGTCCCGGATCCTCACAGACAGGATGTCGAGTGAGGGCAAGCTTGCCCTCACTTGACTCTATGGTCTTGGAGGACCGGGGCTACGGAAAATGTTGTTGCCTAGCAACCGGTTTAAAGGTCCTTTTTTTTTTTTTTCATTTTATATAATAATAATTTTTTTTTTTTTTTTTTCTTTCTATCTTTTAGTGTACTTGTGAGATCTGAGGATTTTTTGACCCCAGATCTCACAAAAAAGAGGTCCTGTCGTGCCTTTTTCTATTACAAGTAATGTTTACATTTCTTGTAATAGAAATAAAAATGATCCTTTTTTTTTTTTTTTGTTAAACGGTGTAAAAATAAAAACTAATAAATAAAATAAATAGTAAAAAAAAGAAAAAAAAAATTAAAGCACCCTGTCCCCGTTAGCTCGCGCGCAGAAGCGACGCATACGGAAACCCCGCCCACATATGTAAACGGTGTTCAAACCACACATGTGAGGTATCACCGTGATCGTTAGAGCAAGGGAAATAATTTGAGCCCTAGACCTCCTCTGTAACTCAAGGATGGCAACCTGTAGAAATTTTTAAATTGTCGCCTATGGGGATTTTTAAGTACCAAAGTTTGTCGCCATTCCGTGAGCGTGCGCAATTTTGAAACATGACATGTTGGGTATCTATTTACTCGGCGTAACATTATCTTTCACATTATGGAAAAAAATTGGGCTAACTTTACTGGTTTCTTGTTTTTTCATTAAAAAAAGTGAATTTTTTCCAAAAAAATTGCGTTTGGAAGACCGCTGCGCAAATACGGTGTGATAAAAAATATTGCAATAATCTCCATTTTAATCTCTAGGGTCACTGCTAAAAAAAAATATATAATGTTTGGGGGTTCTAAGCAGTTTTCTAGCAAAACAACTGATTTTAGCTTGTAAATACCAAATGTCAAAAATAGGCCTAGGCAAGTGGCTAGGATGCATGATGATGCTCCTTGGATGTTAGGCCCCTCTATATGGCTAGGCTGTGAAAAAGTCTCACACATGTGGTATTGCCATACTCAGGAGGAGTGGCAGAATGAATTTTGGGGTGTCATTTTTGCTGTGTACATGCTATGTGTTAGGAATATCCTATAAATTGACAACTTTGTGTAAAAAAAAAAAGTTTTCATTTTTTTCCCACATTTTCCAAAAACCTGTGGAAAAAAATGACATGTTCAAAGGACCCATAATGCCTCATAGAATATACGTTGGAGTGTTTTCTTTCCAAAATGGGGTCATTTTGTGGACTTTTCCATTGTATTGGTGCTCTAGGGCCTTGAAAAGTGTGATAGGTAGTAAGAAAGTTTTATGTGTATTTATGCTCCTAGAACGCCTGAAGGTGCTTCTTGGACGTGGAGTATCTTTTTGTGGCCAGGCTGTGTAAAAGTCTCACACATGTGGTATCGCCATACTCGGAAGGAGTAGCAGAATGTATTTTTGGGTGTAATTTTTGCTGTGTACATGCTATGTGTTAGAAATAGCTTATAAATTGACAACTTTGTGGGAAAAAAAAGAAAAAAAATTTTTTTTCTTAATGTTCCCAAGAATTGTGGGAAAAAATTACAACTTCAAAATACCCACCATGCCTCTTACTAAATACCTTGGACTGTCTACTTTACAAAAAGGGGTCATTTGGGCGGTATTTGTACTGTCCTGACATTTCAGGGCCTCAAGAAAGGAGATAGGCAGTCAGTACTTCTGGTGTGATCAATTTTCAGTAATTGGTACCATAGCTTCTAGACTCAATAACTTTCACACAGACTAAATAATATACACTAATTTGGGTTAATTTTACCAGACACATGTAGCAGTATACATTTTGGCCCAAATGTATGAAGAAAAATTAATTTTTTGCAAAATTTTATAATTGAAACTAAAAAAAAGTGTTTTTTTTCAAAATTTTTGCTCTTTTTTTGCATATATCACGAAAAAAAAAAAAAAAACCCCAGTTGTGATCAAATACCACCAAAAGAAAGCTCTATTTGTGTGAAAAAAATGATAAAAAATTTGTTTGGTTACAGTGTAGCATGACTGAGCAATTGTCATTCAAAGTGTGAGAGTGCTGAAAGCTGAAAATTGGTCTGGGCAGGAAGGGTGTCAAACTGCTCTGTATGGAAGTGGTTAATGTGGAACCAGCTGATGTGCCTGATAACCTACAACACGAAATAATTCATCTGCAAAGCGATGATGTGCTGAAAGCTAGGTACAACAACCTCCCACTGCTTGAGTTCTACAAACATTACATAAGTAATGATGAATTCCCAACTTTGAGAAGACATGCATTAAAATATGCATCTGTGTTCGGAACAACTTACTGCTGCGAGCAGTTCTTTTCAAAACTTACCATCGCAAAGAGTCGACTGCGCTCCAGATTGACCGATGAAAACCTTGAAAACCAGCTGCGAGTAGCAACATCATCAATATCAGCTAATATCACACACCTCACCAAAGAGAAGCAGTTCCAGCCATCAAATTAGGGGTGAGTTAATTAAATGTTTGACCAAATAACAGGCTAATTTTTAAGTTGATCATTTTGTACGGCCCCCGAATGAAGTTACAAAAATCCAAATGGCCCTTGGCAGAAAAAAGGTTCCCCACCCCTGGTCTAGTGGAAAAGAGGTTTCTTCACAGTAACAGACATGGAAATGTGAAATAGACTCCCTCCAGAACCACCTCAATTGATTTCTTTAAAAAAGGCCTGGATTCTTTCCCAAATGTACATAATATAACTGGGTACTCACAATTCTAGGTAAAGATAATCCAGGGAATATCCGATTGCCTCTGAGGGGATCAGGAAGGTATTTTTTCCCCCTGATGTAGCAAATTGGATTATGCTTTGCTGGGGTTTTTCGCCTTTCTCTGAATCAATTGTGGGTATAGGATTGTGTATAAGGGATTGTATGGTTGTGCTTTTTTTTTTTTTTGTTATTGCTTGAGCTAAATGGACTTGTGTCTTTTTTCAACCTATGTAATGTGGCTTAGGTGCTCTCCAAAGCTTAATGCAGCATACTATGAACCATGCTGGTTGTTTGCAGATTGTAAAAAAAAAGTAGAATTTGAACCCACATGAGCAAAAGGTATCCAGAGGTGGCAGAGCTAAACTTCAGATCCACGAGTCTTCACAAACTCACATGGAAGCATGTTTAGTTTATGATCAGTGGAGGCATAAAAAAAAGTACAATTGAGGAGGACAATGAAAAACACGGGGAAAAGAGCTTTCGGAGGCAGTTCTTACGAAAAACTGTTATGGTCCTTTCACATGGGTTTTCCGCCTGGGAGACTCCATTTTGCCAAGCGGGGGATTGATCCAGGTCCATCTATGCTGACTGTACTGAGACAGAACTGTCAGATCCCTACTCTCCTCTATGGGAGATCGGATGAAAATAGACCACCTTGTCCATTTTTATCCGATCCTATCCTCCAAACAGATGTAAAATAGGGTTTCCATCTGTCTTGCTTTCACGGACAGGATCAGGTCGGATAGCAGCGAGTGTCAACGCTGACATCTGCTGCTCCATAGGGATGCCTGGAGCGTCCGATCAGGTCCACCTGAAAAACTGACAGGCGGACCTGATAGGAAAGCCCATGTGAAAGGAGCTCTTTCACACTGTCCATCCGTCAGACGGACACCGTTTATCTCAGTGGGGGATCGATCCACTGATCCCCCGCTAAGCAGGAGGATAAACGCTGTTCTCCACACTGTGTGCGGAGACACAGCTGTCAGGTCCCCATGCATCTCTATGGGGGAATCGGATGGGAACGGACCGACTGTCCGTTCTCATCCGATCCGCTGGACGGATTGAAAATAGGGTTTCCATCCGTCCAGATTTGACAGATCGGATGTCAGTGGACATGTCTCCACTAACATCCGATGCCCCATAGACATGCATGGGGTGACCGTTCAGATCCGCCAAAAAACGGTCCGCCTGTGTGAAAGGGGCCTTAAAGTAACATCACCTGGAAGAGGTTTAACAAAAGAAACTCTCTCTCCATCATAGCGCTACCTACCAAGTATGATCCAATTTTAAAGGAACTTCTGTAGTTACTCCAAGGAACATTGAAATATTTGAGCCCAAAAATACAAAACAAACTACCGTATATACTCGAGTATAAGCCAAGTTTTTCAGAATGTTTTTTCATGCTGAAAAAGCCCCCCTCGGCTTATACTCGAGTCACTGTCTTTTTAAAAACGGCGCCGCCCGGCGCTGATGTGTCACCGCGCATGCGCCACATGCACGGGAATAGCCGAACGTGTACGGGGTTTCCCAAGCATCGGCGGTGTATTCGCATTGGGGTCCTCGTCATCCTCAAAAAACAAGATTACGAGGAAGAGATGAATAACTTATTACAAATTCCTGACACATAAAAAACTGAAGTCCAAACCAACTTGGGAATATAAGAAAAAATTGGAACTGTATATCAAGAAGGGCAAATATTTAGGAATTCTCACAGATAAAGAAGCCAAATACCTTCTTCCCACATCATCAAAAACACCGGTGATATATCATCTCCCAAAAATTCATAAACCACCGGGTAGGCCAATAATAAGTGGGATAGACTCACTGTTCTCCAGGTTGGGAGAATATCTTGATAAATTTCTTCAACCTCTTGTGTACAAGGGTAAATCCTATTTAAAAGGCAGCACACAGTTGATTAGGGAACTGCAAGATTTACATATTGAAGACTCACGAATCTTAGTAACGGTAGATGCAAACTCCTTGTATACCAGTATAAATCAAAAAGACGGCCTAAAAGGAATAAAAAAGCCATACACGAAGAAACAGGTTTAAAACAGACACAAATCAAGTATATACTCGAAGGACTACAACTAGCTATGTCTAAACATAAAAGGTGTTGGAATACCAAAAGTAATTACTAAACAAAAGGTTTTGCAATGGGGGCATGTTAAACCTTTTTATGAACTTACTTGAAGATTAATTAAATTTATAAAACACGCAGACCACATTTACGTTTCTATCGTCATTATATTAACGATATTATCATTGTATGGGAGGGGACACAAGAGTCTTTGGATGTTTTTATTGAGCAGTTAAACAACAACAGATATGGTATAAAACTCACAGGAAACAAGAATAATGAACAGATCGATTTCCTTGACCTACAGATTTATAAAGAAGGTGATAGGTTACAGACGAGAACATTTTTTAAACCAACGGACAGAAATGGGTATATTCCCACCTCTAGTTGCCATCACCCCAAATGGAAACAAAATATACCCAAGGGGCAATACACGAGATTGTGACATAATTGTGTGAAACTAGAGGAGTACGAATCACAAGCGGAAGTACTTACCAAAATATTCATAGAAAAGGGCTACCAAAGACATGCATTAGAAGCTACAAAGAATAAAGTAAAAAATACGAGAAGAGAAGACTTACTCACCAAAAAAACTAGAGATAATAACACAAAATTTGACTATGCTTTTATCACAGGTTTTAATAATCAGTACAGAACAATAGAAAACATTTTTAACAAATACTGGCCCATCCTGAAGTCCGATAAGACGCTCACCAAGATCTTGCCAAATAAGCAAAAAATGTATATATCGGAAAGCGCCCACGCTAAGAAACAGATTAGTCCATAACGTGGTGGATGCATCTAAACCAATTAAAATCTTTCCAGAAATGAAAGGCTTTATACATTGCCGCAAGTGCCTGGCTTGTAAAAATAATCCATTACAACCAAAGGAAAAATTATACAATTCAAATCAAATGTGAACAAAAAGAGTTTTAAGATTAGGGACTTAATCACGTGTTCTAGTACCCACATCACCTACATTATTGAATGTCCATGTCACTTCAAAATGTTGGTAGGACTACCAGACCTCTCTATGTCTGAATAACAGAGCATATTAATAACATTAAAAAAAGGCTTCCCCAAGCACAGTCTGTCCAGACACTTTCTGGAAACCCATAATAAAGACCCCCATGGACTAGTCTTTTATGGGATAGACATCATAAAAGAACACTGGAGAGGAGAAAATAAAACGAGGAAGGTATCAAAAAATGAAACCAAATGGATTTACCAGTTAGAATCCCTCCAGCCCGGCGGCCTAAATTTAGACATAGATCTGAACTGCTTTATCTCTAACTTTTAAATATACTACGTCATCCACTTTCTTATTGCCCTTACTTTATTCTGATGGATCCGTATTACTTCCTGGTAACCCTTTACATATATATACATATTTTATATACTATATTATATAACTTATACATTTTAAACTTGATTTTATATTCATGCAAGTTTCTACACATTCTTTATATCAACTCTTCTTTTTTTATGCATATTTTTTTATATATCTTCTATATATATTTACAAATGCACTCTGTTGTCACATGCTTTATAAACTTACATTCCTTCCTTAAACTAATTTAGTATTTTATACACTATGTACTATAACTACCACCATATATTGTATACATTCTTTATACATTTTATATATTGTATGTTCTATACATCTATTGGCTTCCCCCCCCCACACACATATATATATATATATATATATATATATATATATATATATATATATATATATATATATATACACATACACACACATATATATTTTTTATTGTTATACCATTCATTATTTATATTGTACCTTCACACTGTGCCACACTGATTTATTTAAATAATTATTGGTCTAGTTTATTATGTCTGTATACCATGGCAAATAACATGTCTTAAGTAATTACCACACTATGGTCTTCCAAATGTGTTCCCTTTAAATATATTTCTTATAGTGTATTTTCTATATTTAGTTTTATATTTATATATCTATATTATATTTAGTATCGGTCCCTTTCATTTTCCATTTGTAATCAAAATTTCCCATTTCATGGAGTATTTATTATATCCAATATAAGTGTCCTGTTCCCCTTAATTATATACTACTTCCGTTTTTTTAATATATATTCCTAATAGATTTTTGACATTTTTAATTATTGGCTTATCAACTCTATCCACGACATATTATTTAGTTTCAAATACTCAGGACATTGTAAATGATATATATTATCTGCATTATTATTAATTTTAACTTATATGTGCCATACAACATTAATTATTACCTACCATCCTGGAGGTTTTTTACATTACCTTCCATTTAAGTCCTACAATTACTTTTTTTTATAAAAAAACCATTTTATTTATTTTTTTAATTTTCATTAGTTGTCACTACCCTATCTTACTCAGTAAACACTGACTAATCCCTGCTGAATTCAATCTGATTGGCCGTAATACTTTTTAATAAATGAGCATATCCTGGCTCTGCCCAGCAACTGATGACACCAATGAAGTGAATTTATCTATTGGCCATATTATGTCTGCAATCTACCCAGAAACAGCAGACAATAGGGGACACTGTTTTTATGATTGGTTAAGCTTCAACGCCCGTCCGGTTGCCTGGTAACTGCTGTGGATATAAATCAAGCGGAGAAGACGTAGGTTACGCCCCTCCCGATGAAGTCACTCTGACGAAACGCGTAGAGTGTACCCATGTCATTTCCGCTTGCTGGCTTTGGAACGCACATCCAGCGGTTGGAATGCATAGTGTTCCGGATACACACCGCTATATGAGGAGGTTGCGGTCCCTATTTGTTTACATGCTCACTGAACTTATAAAATGTGAGTACCTGCTTTTAAACTTAATAAAGGATATTTGTATATTACAATAATTCGCTATATGAAGCATTCTTCCTTTTTATACGATCTGGGAATACCTTCCATTACCATTTGAGATACTGATGTCCACTGATGTCTATGAGTCCTTAATGCACCCTTGAGAGATAATCTGAGAGCAGGACCACAGCTAAGGCTACCAGGGTCCAAGACCCCAACCACATATATACTACAAGCTGGCCACCCCTGTAGGGGTACTTAGCTTTGGTAAGTGCGGGCTATACTGAGAGGGGAACACTAGATTTCTCACCCGCACACCCACTCCGGATCACCCCAGGAAAGCACCTTATAATATATATACAGTATATATATATTTTTTTTTTTTGGACTTTGCACTACAATTTATGGACTATTTTAAATATTAATTTATCACTTATCGTTTTATCAATTTCACTACCTACTTATTTTTTGGAATTTTTTTGCTGAACCACAAACTTGTGGTTTCTGTGAACCTGCACTCCTTATTAATTTTTCTTTTAGGATTGTTGCACCACAAGACAGTGGATCTTGTTGGGTTCCACACTTATCACCTCAACACTTGAATTTGTAGCACATGCACCTTATTTGTTCGCAATAACTTATATTATATATTTATTTCTCCATTGTATTATAATCGGATTATTTATTAATTATTTTTACCACATTTGGTATATAGAGGTTTGCACAATCACTCAGCACTTTATTTGAGTCACTTGATATATTTATTATCAGTATCTACCTGTTCGAACAAGATCACCTGTCACTTTATTGCACTATCTGCACATTATATACATGCTTTTTACATATATGCTGTATGTGACATCCCTTACCCTATTTTATTTTTGATTAATATGTGGTAACAGTATTTGAATGCTCATGTCACACCTCTGTTGATACAATATAGGCAGCGCCAATCACTTTATATACCCCCCAATGTATTGGCCCCCGGACGGCGCAATTTTTAAATCGAAGGCGCCTCACCGACAGGCAAGTGAGACTCCTCCGCAACCCTTGCATTTCCTCATGCAGTGCTGCGGGCATGGTACAGGACATTCTCCTGTGCCATGCCCACAGCACTGCATCTCCTGTGCCATGCCTGTACCTACTGTGCCATGCCTGTACCTACTGTGCCATGCCTATACCATCTCCTGTACCATGACCTGTGCCATGCCTGTACTTTCATCTGTGCCATGCCTGTACCATGACCTGTGCCATGCCTGTACCATCGCGTGCCATGCCCTTACCATCACCTGTGCCATGCCCTTACCATGACCGCAGCCCCTGTTTTGTGTCTCGTGGTGGTCCAGTTGGGTCCGGTAGCTGCTGCATTTCCCACCCTAGGCTTATACTTGAGTCAATACGTTTTCCCACTTTTTTGTGGTAAAATTAGGGGCCTCGGCTTATATTTGGGTTGACTTATACGAGTATATACGGTAATAGAAACTCTGTCCAACAAAGTCCAAAGTGAAATTGTGTCTGAAATACAAGAACAGGAACAATTTTATTCTACAATAATGGACACAACCCAGGACACATCCAGAGTAGATCAGATAGGTAAGATATTTTGATATGTGATATTGAAGTAAAACAATAAATTAGGCTTTCTTAGGGTTGCATGCCATTGAAGATCAGAGTGCAGACCAGATTAAGAGTGTAGCACTCTCCTATATAGGTGCTAGGTAAAAGCTTAGTTTTTGGCTCTGCCTGCTCATCAGGAGAGTCTGAATTTTAGTTCTGCCTGTTGCATGTGTCCAGGGTGTGATTAGTTTGGTCTGAGGGAGTGTCCCCACTGTATCCAATAGGGGAGCCTGTTGGACAGTGGAGGAAACACAGCCAATGACACACTGACTTTTGTGGCTGTCCCAGTGGGAGGGCACAACCACAGTGCATCCTGGGATTGATCATAAAAGCCGGGGGCACATGCGACAGGGCGTCTTTGGGGGGGGGGGGGAAGCCAGGTCCTAGGAGGAGGGTGACGGCTGTCTCTCCTCCTGTCAGCAAGGAAGGTGGTCACAGGCAGTCGGCCTAGTGAGCCAGAGTGTGGTGCTGTGCCAGGAGGTCCAGGATACTGACAGTGGAGTTGAAGGCAGAGTGACCAGAGGAAAAACAGTGTCCGTGAGTACCTGGGAGCTTGTCAGGGGTCTGCCCGGGAACACTCCAGTGGGGTCAGTGGACAGAAGCTAGCAAACACAGCAAGTGATAAAGGGGGAGCCAAGTTAGACCCTGAAGAGTAACCTCGGGAATCGTTCACCTTTTAAATCTTCCCTTCATTGGCAAGGTGAACCAGCGGCCTTGCCACACTCAATCCAGTTAGAAGTCCTCAAGATTTGTGCATAGTTGTCAATTTGGAGTATCCCACTCATCCCTTCTCCCATCCCAATTCTACATAAAACACTAAAAAAAAAAACAAATCCCCTGTACTCTGTTCATTGACTGAGCCAAGTACAAAGTGATAAGATTTTACAAACTGTTGCTATGGGTAACCCAGGGGAATCCATTTTCAGCTCCCAAGGGGGCAGTGCTACAAAAGCAATATTGGTGCCTGCATACAGAGAAAGGGCCTTGATATATCAAAGTGTCGTGGTCGGAGTATGATGGTGCAGCACCAAGGGGTTTTATTCTGGTGTACAGGCTCCGAGAGCAGAGAAAAGAATGCCCTCTATGTCCATTGTGCAGCACACAATTTAAATCTTGTCATATAGGATGCGGTTTCCGACATAGCAGAAGCTTTTGAATTCTTTGATGTGGTGCTGAATTCATACACCTTCTGTGGGGAAAATGTCCACAGGTGTTTCTCTCTCTCTCTCATCATTCACATCTGAATCCTCTGTCACCCTGATGTGGCTTTGTCCTACACGGTGCTCTTCTAGACACGATTTCCTGCTTGTGCTACATTTTCGTTTTTTAGACAGCATGTAGGCTTTATCAAAAATAATCTTCCTTCATCAAAACCAAAAGAAAGAGATGATGCTGCAAATCTAAAAAAATAAAATTAAACTTTTGAGTTTGTGCTTCTAGCCACCCTTGCAAATAAAATATATTTAACCATGCAAATGCAATTTCTAAAGTCTTGCAATCAAAGACTGCAGCTCATTCAGAATGCGGTTACAGCCCATTCCAGTTGCAGAGATCATTTTGAGGAAGACAAAGAAACTGCAGTGACACTTGCAGAGAAGTGGGGTACTGAAGCAAAGTTTACAAAAAAAAAAGAACTAGAAAAGCAAGGCACCACATTGATTAGATGTGCATGGATGAAAGATTATCTGATCCAAAGGAACACTATATTATAAAAAAATATTCGGACTCCAATTTAAACCAGCTGTCAGACCGATTTACAGGAATTATTGCAGCCCTTCATAGATTTGAAATTGTTCAGCCTGCCATTCTTGCTTCTCAATCTATGTATCTATCAATCATTCTCAATGGGTATAAACATTCACGTGGTGGCTCCCAAAAGCGTCCTATGTCTCCTACGTTATTACAGAATAGGGATATCTCAAGCACAAGTAAGAAATTCATGATTGAGCCCAATTTGGTGGTCGTTCCTAAACAAACATCACAAGGGAAACCAACAAAAGTTTCAGGTGGAGCAACAGGCACACCTAAATCTATTGAACGTAATACAAGAAGCCTCCCCAAATCCAACGGCTTCCACTTAGAACCAAATACTTTTTCTCCCAATACTCCTACATGTCCTGTCAAAGGGAGGGGGACTGATAGAAGCCTACATGGTCAGGCAGAGTCCAGTCCTCCAGGACTAAACGTTAATCAACCTGTACTTTATCCAATGAGGAGAAAAAACGTTTTAAGTCTAGGCCTAAATTTTTATCCAAATCAAGCCATTGATACATTTCAATTAGTTAAAGATCTGTATCTTTTTGATTGCAAGTTAAACATTTCAACTCCTTTATGAGTAGGATAGAATCAAAAAAATTAAATCGACATGGATGAATTCAATTACACAATGGCAGATTTTAGGGCCTTAAGGGGCTTACTCAATTCAACTATTAAATGAAAATGAAAAATCAAAACCCAGGGAGGGCTTAGGGGATGACTTTAAGAAGGAGGAAGACTCTGATAGGGAAAATTTGGATTTTAATGAACATATGGGCATACCCAATCCTCAACAAGAGGACACAAGGAGTAAATTCAAACTAAAATCTACAAAGTTTCCTCCCCTCCGGTCCTCCTCTAGCATATTGGCAATTCTTACGCAGACAATCCAAGAATACAAGACAAAACACGGAGGTGAGGTACTTAGGACTTTCATGGTATGGTATGAACTACACGGTACAAAAAGTTAAGAAAATATATATATATATATAAAATGTATAATAACAATAAGTAGTTTAAATTCACCCATGCATATGGGGAACACATAATAGGGCAATGAATCAGGAACATAAATCACCCGAAAAGAACATCACGATTCAGGTGAAACCACACTTCCTCAGATAGAGGGTGGATAATGAGTGGGGAATCCTCCAACCTGGGGGGGGGGGGGGGGGGGGCCTCAATCCATCCAATTTCAATCTTGCATCTTAACTTTACAAAAAACATCCTGAAATGCCGTCTCACTCAGACAAACAGGTTATTACCAGTAACCTCACTCCAGTCCTACAGAATATCCTCTCCAAGGGCAACCCTAAAACTGGTGAGTTAACTTAGTCTACCTTTAATAATGGCAATTTTTTAGATCAAGCAATTGCACTACAGGAAGCCAAAAAACAGGGCAACTTGAGTGCCTACATTCTCCGCGCACGTATTCCCCAAAATCCATAGAACAATCCAAATTGAACATTAATAAATTTAACTACCATCAAACTCAGTCCAGCGCAATTATCTGTGCTACAAATAGGACTTGTTTTTTATCTGGCCCATTCCATTGATATCTCTGAAACAATTAAAGATTTATATCTCTTTGCACGTAATTTAACATATAAATTCATCTTTGATCAAGAATGTAATCAAAAAAAGCTAGAGAAGTATCTTACTGCATGCATTAAAAACACTATACAATAGATGAATTCAGAGCATTTAGAGAACTAGTACTCTTGTATGATGAAGGTTCTGTAGAGATGGATGTTCCACCGGCTGAGGACGTTACTTCCACTTCTATCCCTAGCATTTGTTTCAAACCGAGGTTTCGGCACTTCCCTGATTTACTAGCATGCCCTAATATCTGGGCCTTCCTCCAACAAACCGTTACAGATTTAAAATTACACTATGAATTTGACTCCAGAACAATAGACAGCTCTTAGATCACTCCAAGCTCATGAGGATATAGTCATTAAAACATCTGATAAGGGTGGGAAAATAGTAGTTAAGTCCCACTCCCAATATTAGACTATGTGCCTCAACATTCTTTCCAACCGACAGTGATACTGTCCCCATCAGTGAAGAACTAATTCCTACCTTTGTGAATGAACTTCACTCATTGTGTACCAAAGCCTATTTAAATGGACTAATTGACAAAAACACTCTTGAATATTGAATTGTTAGATTCCCACGTTTAGCAACTTTTTATGCTTTGCAGAAAGTCAATAAGGATCTGGTGAATCCCCTGGGGAGACCAATCATCTCTGGTAAAGAATCACTTACAGAACGGGTTAGCAGATTTATGGACTCATGCCTCATGTAGTGGGACTCCCCTCTTTCATTCATAAAAACCTCTGATCTTCTCAGACATGTGGAGGGGACATATGTTCCCCCAGGTGCCCTGCTCGTAGCTGTGGATATAGAGGCTCTACACTCTAGTATCCCACACGAGCAGAGCATCTGGGTGATCGAGTCCTTTCTAAAGGAACAGGATCAAACCACTTGGCCTCTCAATGGCTTTATTTTGGATCCTTTGAAGTGTATCCCAACTCGAAATCATTTTGTTTTTATGAAACAGGTCTATCTCCAAACTCAGGGGGTTTGCCATGGGAACATGCTGTGCCACAGCTTATGCTAATTTATACCTTGGAGGTTGGGAGAGACAAATTTTTGCAGACGATGTGTTCAGTGCATGGCTGGCTAATATACTTTATTGGTTTAGATATATTAAAGATTTGATTGATCATCTGGATAGGCTCCACGGAAGAGCTGCTGATGTTTCTAGAGGCCCTCAAGGTGAATGAATTTAATCTCAAATTTACTTACACCTTTAGTGAGGATCAGGTATAATTTCTTGCGCAGGGAGATTGAAGTAGAGGGAGTAGTAATATAGTAAAAGCAGCGCCAATTGATATAAATATGTATAATATAAAAAGTCCCAACAGACCAGAGTTGGTGTTTTAGCGACGGTATATTGATGACGTCCTCCTCCTATGGGATGGCGACAGAGTGTCATTGGACACTTTTATCAGTGACCCTAATTCCAACTCTTTGGGGATTATTTTGTAACATGAGGTCAGCAGTGAGAGAATTTTCTTGACCTCACCATTGAGATTAAGGAAGGTGCCATTGTGACGAGCACTACTTTAAACCTATCGACCGTAATGGGTACATTGAGCAGGGGAGTTGCCATCATCCCTCCTGGTTAGGCTCTGTACCCAAGAGTCAGTTTTTGCGTCTTCGCCGTAATTGCACTATGAGAGATGACTACTTCCACCAGGCTTTGTCACTCAAGAAGAAATTCTTGGACAAAGGATATGATGAGGCAAGCCTGGATGTAGTGTTACGTGAAGTCGGTTATCTTGACAGATATACTTTGTTGACTAAACAAGTCAAGGGACCCGGCTGATGTAGACCGTTTGGGTTTCTCTTTCATTACTACATATTCCAAACAGTATAGGGAGGTGAAACGCATTTTTAAGAAGCACTGGGGGTCCTTAAAAACGATAAGGTTTTGGGGCCCCGATTACCTGAGGCTACCCCAGTGGTCTTTAGAGGTGTTGAACTGTTGCGTTTGCACATTGCCCCTAATGTTCTTGATAAACCCAATTGAGTCCCTTTTTTCTACAACCTCACCGGTTTTTTCCCATGTAAAAGATGTGCGGTTTGCCGTATTAATACTTTAGTTGGCAGGAAGTTTTGCGAGGTTCGTTCTACAGCTACCTCTAAAGATCATTTGATTAAACCCTTCATTAGTTGTTCCTCTAATAATGTCGTTTATCTCCTTCAGTGTCCATGCGGCCTACAATATATAGGCCGCACTGTTAGAACACTGACGGTGAGGGTAAGGGAAGATCTTAAAAACATTAGGAAGGGTTTTCTTAAGCATAGTGTGTCAAAACACTATGCCTTGTGCCATAACAAAAATCCTGTGTGCACTAAGGTTTGGGGCATTGACAATTTCATACCCCACTGGGGGGTAGTCATGTCCGACCGGAAATCTCCAAGCTGGAGACCCGTTGGATTTCTAATGTGAAGACCTACTCTCCGTGGGGTATGAACATTGAGTGGGATGTCAATTGCTTCCTAAACAATGGCTGATTGGTTGGCTTTGTCACCATCCTTTATAATTTAAGTGGTTGTCACTATTGGTGATTTGTATTTTGTTTTATTTTTATTTTCATTTTTATTTTTTGTATATATCTCATATACAGTAAAACCTTGGTTTGAGAGTAACTTGGTTTAAGAGCGCTTTGCAAGACAAGCAAAATTTTCAAATAAATTTTGACTTGGTTTACAAGCGATGTCTTGATATACAAGTAGCCTCAAGTCACAGCTGAGTATAAAAGAGAAGAGAGGCGCCTCTAAGTGTAGCAATATGGTTACATTTAATTAAGGTACAACATTTAGCAACTCACATGGTTGATGATTGGAACAGGCACATCTAAGTATGCAGGCATCAGGGGTAAAGCTGTCCACATAGACCATCCTCCGCACCACCATCTACGTCATCCCTTCCATGCTGCCCCTCGCTTTTAGATCCCTTTACTGCAGTGGTCTTCCCGGTCAGGATTACAGACTGGCAGCCAGCGGTGCAGAAGATGGTCCATGTGGACAGCTTTACCCCGGATGCCTGCATACTTAGATGTGCCTGTTTTATTCATCAACCATGTGAGTTGCTAAATGTTGTACCTTCATTAAATGGAACCATATTGCTACACTTAGAGGCGCCTTTCTAATCTTTGATACTCTGTAGCTCCTACTGGATTTTGCTTCTTTTCCCCTTGTGGAAGTGGCTATTTGTGGATGGACATTTTATGGTTATATAACCTATCGCAATGCTATAATCTTTTTATATGGACTATAAACTGAAGGACTTATGAATAAATGGTTGTGGAACGAATCATCTGAGTTTCCATTATTTCTTATGGGGAAATTTGCTTTGATATAAGAGTGCTTTGGATTACAAGCATGCTTCCGGAACGAATTATACTCGCAATCCAAGGTTTTACTGTACATATATTGATAAATATGATACAATATTGAGAAATTTTTTATGATTGTCATCAATCGTGATTAATTTCCTATGGGGGCTGGCTATGTTCTATTTTATATATTCTATTTTATATATTCATATATATATTCCTGACTATTTAATTATTGGTTGTAATATTCTGTCAAGTGTTATACTGTAATTTGTTTTGTTTTGCATTGGTTTACCTCTGGACTGTTGTCTGGTGGTAATTCGTTATTTCTTGTTGGGCTATTAGCCAATGCTGGTATCTCTTTAACAAGCCACTTGAGCGTTTTGACTTCTGTTCGGGCTTTTCATTCTTGCCCGATTTACGGCTGCTTTTGGAGACTTCCGGTTTCTGGCTATAGCCCTGTGGAACGCAGATGCGGGTCACTTCCGCATCTGTCATTTCCGGGTTTAGTAATATTTATATGCGTGCTTACATCCTGATTACCACGCCTCTGATGATGTCATTTCCTGTGACGATACGCGTAAGGCGGAAGTGGACACTGGATGCCTAAGCACGCTCCATGCCGCTGCTTTTAAATCCTTATATGCTGTTGTTTGCTGTGTTTATGTAAGTGCAACTTTTACCTATGATTAAATATTTAAGTCCTATGCAATCTGCACTATTGCTTGTCCATTTATTCTGAGGTAACTTGAGACTGAGAAAACGGAGGATGTACAGTGTCACTGATATGCAGCTTGAGGGATTATAAGTTTTTCTATGACCGGTTCAGGAGGAGTTACCCTGTGTCTTTGGATGATCCTTTAGTTTCTGATTCCATTTGCCTGTTTTGATCTGTCTTCATGACGGTCAATTATATCTGGTAAGAGTTCCATTTGGCTGTCACATTTGGGTGCTCATTCATCTTTTATTGTGTCACCGGTGATTGGGACTCTATCTCAAGTCTTACCTACCTCCTTCTGGTTACAAATTTTTTGGACTGCAATTATAGTGCATGTTGGGACTTTTTATATTATACATATTTATATAAAGGCAATACCATATTGATATCGCTTTTCCTTTCCTCCTCTTTTGTATAGAGACTATTTAATTGGTGATATACAATATATCTAAACTTTCTGATGACCTTTGATTAGTTGGGACTTCTCCAGATCCAGATGACATACTTTTATGTGTTAAGCATTACTACTATCTTACCATGGCTAATATACCCACGCGTGGCTGATTTTGCTTGACTGTAAACCTTTATTGTATATTTATTCTGCAAACTTTGTTAAATGTATTTTATACATATATACTATGATATACTGTTACTTTGCATTATTTCTCAATAAATAGACAACTCTGTGTCTTTCCTTCCCCCGATGAAGAAATCGATTCAGGATTTCGAAACATGTTGGGACAATTGGTTTGAATCGCTATCAGTTGGCTCCTACACTTTTGAGTACTGTTTAGTTGGTTTGCAAACCTATTTGCATAGATATGTACACTCTTGTTGTCATCGAGATGATGTTTTTATGTGGTTAGAGTGATTGTTGTTCACTCACACTTTTAATACATGTTTATGAATAAATTAACCTTTTTTATACATAATATCACACTTTATTGTCTCTTACTCCCTTGTAGTATGTGAATGCCTCATTCAAACCCCATTGGGACCAATCTTTTCCTTTCTTGTATAATTATCTGGGGGTATGGCATAACACATATTTAGCCCACACTTTTTTTCCTGTATACATTTTTTGGGTAGTAAATACCAGTGGATCCCTCCCATTTGTGTTAGGTGACAGTTTCCTGGCTTTACTCTAATTGGTTTACAAGTCGCATTTTACATGGCAGAATACCAAGCTTGGGAAGATTTTATGGCCAATCTCCAACAGGAACTTTGGCCAAAAAGAATCCGCTCAGCCTGAACATATTTTCTCGAACCTCACTAAATATCTGGAGGAAAAAAATCCTCCATTTTTTGGCAC
Organism: Pelophylax lessonae; assembly: GCF_965119305.1. Classification (NCBI taxonomy): domain Eukaryota; kingdom Metazoa; phylum Chordata; class Amphibia; order Anura; family Ranidae; genus Pelophylax; species Pelophylax lessonae. Next base: position 871,291,464 of record NC_138768.1, read on the forward strand.
ATTAAAACATTTGAAGAATATAAGAGGGAGGATCTGAACCCTTTGGGTCTCAGGGTTCAGATTTTCCCTTCCTTTGAGGACATTAACCCTACAATTAAAAAGGCATGGGAGGCCAATCTCAATTTATGTTCCACAAATATGATGAATCTCCTTAGGCTGGCCATACACTATACAATTTTCTTATTCAATTTCCTTTAGATTTACCTTAAACTACGTAGTGCAAGGGCCTGCCTGACTGCATACAAACTGAAAGTGTTTAGGTTTGACCCTATATTACATGGTTTTGGTAAATCTAAAGGAAAGTTGAACAAGAAAATTGTATAGTGTATGGCCAGCCTTATGGAGGAATACCAAAAAGAGTTGATACAAATAGATAAAAATATCGATAGAACATACTTAGAATTGACCCAATTCAAGTCTCATCCACTATACATAGACTTAAATGCTGAAATAAAAAAAAAACATCATTATAATAGAGAAATACTTTTGAAAAAGGAACATAAATTTCTTAGAGAGAGACAGGCCTTCCTCGAGGGCAAAGCATATAAATGGCAACAGGGATCACAAATACGTAGGAACCCACAGCATCAGGGACATAACAAATTACAATCTAATGCCTCAGATAACTCTTCTGTCTCTTTAAAACTGCTGTTCACAAACGCTCTCCATCCAACCTCACTGAGCTCGAGGTGTTTTGCAAGGAGGAATGGGCAAAAATTTCAGTCTCTCGATGTGCAAAACTGATAGAGACATACCCCAAGCGACTTACAGCTGTAATCGCAGCAAAAGGTGGCGATACAAAGTATTAACTTAAGGGGGCTGAATAATTTTGCACACCCAATTTTTCAGTTTTTTATTTGTTAAAAAAGTTTGAAATATCCAATAAATTTCATTCCACTTCATGATTGTGTCCCACTTGTTGTTGATTCTTCAAAAAAAAATTACAGTTTTATATCTTTATGTTTGAAGCCTGAAATGTGGCAAAAGGTCGAAAAGGCAGCCGAATACTTTCGCAATGCACTGTATATGCTAGTTACAAGACCATTGGATTTTTGTGTATGTTTTACACACACAGTGATTTTTTTTCCCACATTCTATAGGACAGCACACTTAATTTTATTTCAGTTCTTTCTTTCCAGTATTCAGGAATATTCGTGCAGCATATCTCCTCATTCAGACCAGCGCATCTCTACCCACAATATAATATGTATTGAGTGCACCAGTATTTTATGGTTGAATTTATGGTTGACGTCGATGCATATAAGAACTCATTCCAAAAAAAACAACAAAAGCAATGAAAAAAGAAGAAGGCAAAAGAGCAGTCAGCTGAAGCGATGTCTGGATCCATTTTAAAATATGTCACGCCTTCAACATCTACCGCAGTAGGAGAAAGTGCTGATAGCATGCAGTCTGGTGAATCCAAGGGGGGAAATACCAGAAGTATATTCTCAAGAACAATTATATAAAAAAATGCAAGATTTGGAAAAGATCAACTTATCTTCAAGTAGTGAGAGTGATGTAGAAGAAGGCGATGCCAGCAGAAGCCTCCCCCAGCAAGACTCTGAGGCAGAAGAAGAGACTGTCACTGATAAACTATCAGTTTATTCTGATGTTGCTGCTTGGCCAGTTCCAGATGATTTAAGAGTGGACCTTATTAGGAGAGGAAGTGAACCTTTCCAAAATAGAGGTGGGCCTTTCAGTGCTGTTGAAAAACGAGGAGAGAAATCAAAATGGAAAAGTCGACAGCTCACCACTGCATGGTTCTATAAGGCTCTGCCAAATGGTGAGAAAATTCTTAGAACGTGGATAGTGTACTCTCCATCAAATATAAAGTTTGTTTTGTTTTTGCTGCAAACTTTTTGCTTCTAATGAAAAAAGTTTTGTTACTGGGTTTCAGGTGTGGTGGAAGCTGAATCCAAAGTTGTCTGATCATGAAGCTTCTGAGCAGCATCTAAAGCCCCGTACACACGTACCGATCGTCGGCCGAACGATCGGCCGTCTTTTGCCCGAGGGTTGTCGTGTCTATTGAAAAGTGCAAAAGACTGCACACGAATTTTGTCGGCCAACAACAGCCGACTGCAGAAGTGATGTCATGTGATGGTTAACTTTCCGTGTCTTTTTTCTTCTCTGAGCATGCCCAGTCTTGCTAATCTGCTGTCTGTCGGCCGAAATCTGTACTGACAGGCGAACAATCGGCCGTTCTGGTGTTGGCCAACAAAAATTTTAATGCTTGCACGACAGATTCTGTTCGGCCGAAAATGTGCTGTCGGCTGTCGGAAGCATCATACTAACAAGCCTACAATCGGCCGTCGGCCAAATATTTACGGCCGACAATCGGTACGTGTGTACGGGGCTTTACATGCTTGGAGAAATGGAAGGCCTTGAGAGCAGAACTGAGGCTACAAAAATGCAATGATCATGTCCACCAAACAACAGTGGACAAAGAGAAAAAGAAATGGAGGGATATGTTGCATCGCATCTTGGATGTAACCTTGTTTTTGGCTCATCAGAATCTTCCTTTTCTTGGTCATAGAGAAAACATGTCATCGGCAAACAAAAGGAAACTTCCTGGAATTGGTAGAATTGCTCTCAAATTATGAACCAGTTTTAAAGGAACATTTCATAAGACTGAAACATTCTATTGGTTCTGGGAAGAGAATTACTTCTTATTTCTCTCCAAAAATTCAGAATGAATTCATTTGTCTTCTGGGGAATCATGTGAAAGAGAAAATAGTGGCTGATATCCAGAAGGAAAAGTATTTTGGGATTCTCTTTGACAGCACCCCTGATGTGTCACACACTGATCAAATGTGCAAAGTGATCAGATATGTCCATATTGAAGGTGACAGTGTTCAAGTAAAGGAGTCATTCTTGGGCTTCTTTGCTATTGCTGGAAAAATTGCTGCTGAGCTCACAGAAAATATCCTGCAGCATCTGGAGGAAGATGGACTGGACATAAGCCTTTGCCGTGGCCAAGGATATGATAATGCTGCAACCATGGCAGGGATTCATGGTGGTGTTCAGGCAAAGATAAAAGAGATTAATCCCAAGGCTTTGTTTATCCCATGTGCAAAACAATTCTCTGAACCTTTGTGGGGTGCACTCATTTGGAAGTGTTACTTCCTGTGTTACTTTTTTTGGAACATTGGAGAGAGTATATTCCTTCTTTTCAGTTTCTACACATCGTTGGGAATTGCTGATGGAGAATTTAGGTGTGACAGTAAAAAGACTTTCCCAAGCAAGATGGAGCACTCATTATGATGCTGTGAAGCCAGTGAGGGCAAATTTTGAAAAACTGACTTCAGTCCTTGAAAAACTGTGTGATCCCAAAGAAAGAGGATCTGCTCAGATGTTGCTGCCTGCCGTATGTGATTTTACTTTTTTGTCTTATCTTTCTTTCTGGTGTGACATTCTGGAAGAAGTTAATATCACACAGAAGTATTTGCAAACAGTGGGTCTCACTCTTGAAAAGTGCATTATGAAGCTACAAGCTCTTAAAGCATTTCTTGCAGATCAGCCAAATTAAATTGTGGAAAAAGCCATTTGTTATTCAACTTCCACGTGTGAAGAAATGGGCATTTCTATGGAGAGAAGAGGGAGAGTAAAGCTCCGTAAAACAATGCCGGGAGTGAAGGCAGAGGATGCTGGTCTCGCTATGTTTGAGTGCCTTGATCGGTTTCACCAGGACCTGGAAATTCGTACTAAAGCCTAGTACACACGCAACGATTATCGGCTGACCGATCGTCCGTCTTTTGTCCAGAGTGGTGTTTTGTTGGTTGGAATGTGCCTAAACTGCACACAAATTTTCTCGCCCAACAAAATTCTACTTCAGAAGTGATGTCATGTGTTGGTTTTCATTCTTTGTGTTCTTTCTTCTCTGAGCATGCCCAGTCTTGCTCATTAGATTTTTCCCTGTCGAAATCTGTACTGACTGCACGAAAATCGGCCGTGTTTTGACGGCAGACAAAAATATTATAGCCTGCACACCAGATTTTTTTCGGCCGAAAAATCGGAGTCGGTTGTCGGAAGCATCATACTAACAAGCCGAAAATCGGCAGATCGGACGAAAATTCCCTGCCGATTTTCGACGCGTGTGTACGAGGCTTCAGGCAACTGAAAAAATCCTTTCAATGTTTGCTGTTATTCAACCAAACACTCTGGTTGTTCCAACAGAAAACGATCTTCAAAATTATACTCCAAAATTGACTGAGGTTTTTGATGAATTCTCTAATGAAGACATCTATGTGGAGATCAAACGCCTTCAAAGGCATTTGGAAGCTGCCAAGATCAGCACTGAAGAGGCAAAGAAATGGACAGTTTTGCAGTTTCTGCAGTTCATTGTTAAATGGGATTTTTGTGAATTTGTGCCTAACTTGTCACTGTGTTTTAGATTCTTTTTGACTCTCTGTGTGTCCATTGCTTCATGTGAAAGAAGTTTTTCAAAATTAAAATGAATAAAAAACTTCTTCCGCTCCACCATGAGTGAGAATAGATTGACAAATCTTGCCATACTTTCAATTGAACATGAATATGCACAGAAGATTAACTTTGATGCAGTCATTGATCAATTTGCGGAACTGAAGGCTCGGAGGCAGAGGTTGTGAATGTATCCTTTCAATATAGACTGAGTGGTCACTTTGGAGTTTGGATCTGTGTTTTTTGTTTATAAAAAGCAGCATTATTTTTCAAGTTGATGTAAAGTTTACAGAGTTGTGCAATAAATATTCTTGAAAATATTACATTTTTTTGTGGGTGTTTTTACATTTTAAAGTTGGGGGGGGGGGCAGCCAGATATCAGATCCGCCCCGGGTGCCAAATGGTCTAGGTACGCCCCTGAGCGTACATTATACTCACAAACATAAGATATGTACAAGCATGTAGGAAATGGGAACCACTCGCCTCCAGAACACTTCTCTACTGCTGGATAGCGTGATGGCGTCCACAAAAACCTGGTATGGCTTACGCGTTTTCGAGGGAGTACCCTCTTCCTCAGAGCCAAAATTGCCACTGGTGTCGGCTTTTCCATTGTATTTTCATGAGGAGTACTGTAAAACAAAACAAAAGAAAATTGTCATTTTTCTTTCTTTCTTTCACAGGTACTTTGGACAATCATTGGGAAGTTTGCACTTTTCTTTTATGGTTAGAAAATCAAAAGCGAGCTACATAATACACGACATGTGCAGTGCACTTTGGTATGTGATGCACAATATGGTGATGGCAAAGCCACGAAGAAGGAATGGCTATCAATATCTAATTTGTTTTGGGAGAGGTGCACTTTTCCGAACTGTGTTGGAGCGGTAGACGTTCGTATTGATCAACCAATTGGAAGTGGAAGCAAATACTTCAATTACGAGAAATATTTTCTTTTGTCCTACTGGCGGTTGTGGATGCCAACTACTGCTTCCGATATGAAATATAAGGAATCCGCGCTCAGGATAATTTATTTTAGCCTGTGGTCTGTTATTGGGTACTGGCTGCAGCCCACCTATGCACTATATTCCTAAAAATATAGTAGAAGTGAAGAATAAGAAAAAGGTTTGTGGCGCTGCCAGAATATGCTAATTGGTCTATATGTTTTTCAACGATGATAGAGATAAATTAAATAAATATGTGTCTCCGATGTAAGATAAAAAGATGAATCGAATAAATATGTGTCTCCAATGTGAAATAAAAACTTAATAAAGTGTCACGTGCAACATATATGTGACTGACTGGTGAAAGGTGTATGTGGATAAATAGGCGGAGATGGCGTGATGACGCCACTCCTGAAGACGTCACTCCGACGAAACATACGTAGAGCGTCATCGCGCCATATCCGCCCAAGTGAGACCGCACAGGGTCCCGGAAGTGCGCATCTAGCGCTGTTTACATGCTGTTTATCACTTTATGTTTGAACCTGACACATAGGACTCGGACAGAACATCGAACCATATAGTGACCCCAACAACCAGGGAAGGGAACCCCAGGATTAAATATCCAAGGCCTGATACCCCTGTAGGGGTGATCAACTCTGGTGAGTGTGGTCCAAGGGGTGCGGGGAGCACTGAATGGTCACTGTTATCCGAGCACCTTCCAACTTCTCCGTTAGAGCACCTGCACTCAAGTCACTTTTTGCTCCCCCAATTTGAGGGAGTTTTTTTCATTGTGGGACTATCCTTCTCTTTGTTAAACCCTCCAGTCACTACGGACTTATTAGCAACTGGATTATGACTGTTATATTTTAGAGTGGTTTTACCAGTTTTTTGTAATCTATTATCCCAGGTCTATATATGATGCTATTTATTGTTTAGTCACAAAGCTTTAAGATATTCACAGTTCACCCATATGTTATTAATTTTAGGTTGATCTAATTGAGTACTATCCATTTATTTATTTATCTGGTTGATATTACTCAGATTTTTCTACGGTTCATTCATTTGTATCACTAATCTCATTCATCTTAAAGTTGTCTTAGCACTTACATATACCCTTCACAGGGTTGGATTGCTGATCATTATTGTTTTATCCACATACACCTTTCACCAGTCACATATATGTTGCACGTGACACTTTATTAAGTTTTTATTTCACATTGGAGACACATATTTATTCGATTCATCTTTTTATCTTACATCAGAGACACATTTATTTAATTTATCTCTATCATCGTTGAAAAACATATAGACCAATTAGCATATTCTGGCAGCGCCACAAACCTTTTTCTTATTCTTCACTGCTTCCGATATGTTGACATAGGTTCCTATGGAAGTAGTTCAGACTCCAGAATCTTTTCCCATTCCACCTTCGGACAGGTGCTGCATTCCAATGATCTGGACCTGCCTGTAAACTCTCCACTTCCAGGAACCAATCATCCACGTGCCCCCTACGTTTTTGTTGGGGATGAAGCTTTCGCATTAGGAGTGCACCTTCTAAGGCCCTACTCAAGTCGCAACCTAAACATTGAAAACAGGGTATTCAATTACAGGCTGACTAGAGCGAGAAGGTGATGGAATGTGCCTTTGGCTTGCTCTCAATCAAATAGCGTTTTTTGCACAGAGACATCAATCTGAATATGCAGAACGCCACATGTGCAGTGAAGGCAGCATGCACCTTGCACAATTTTGTAAGGCAGCGGGATTGCGTTTGCCCTGAGGATACCCCCTAATGCACCCTATGCAGAGGGCTCAATGGAGCGAGAGCCGTGGGAGTACAAGTGGTGCCCATATCCGGAATGAGTTCGCCACTTTTTTCATGACAACAGGACAGGTTCCATGGCAACTGGAAGCCATTGAAAACCGATATGCATATTTCAAATACATTTGAAAATAGGGACTTGCGATACTATTTTCCGTTATTGCTGTGCATAATAAAGGATTGTCAAAGAATTTTGTGCTGATTTTTTTTTTTTTAGTTTTTAAATCAGTCTTTTTGACCATGCGATTTTCCTGCAGGCCGCAGACACGCCCTGCGATTTCACATGCGTGGGGGTGCCACGCATTCTGAACGGCACCCCCATGCAGGTAAAATTGAAGGTCTGGACCCACAGTGATATTACGTGGTCTTTTTGACCATGCAATTTTCCTGCACATGTCTGCAAAAATTTCTGCTTATGAACAGTACAATAAAGGCAACAGAACAACAAGCTATATTGGAAGAGACCAGTGAAAAAAAGAGAGCCTCTTGGGATGAACTAGTTAAGACACAATGGGGTATAATACAAAAGAATGTGTAAAACCCGTAATGGGTATGGTTCAGCTTGACAAGTTCAGAAATATTGTCAAAGGGTGCAAACAATTGAACAAGGCGATAAAAGCAATTTGAGTAACAAACAAAACAATTATTGAAAACTGAAGGTAGCAATTATTGTCCGGACCCCAGGTGGTGAATGGCACTATCAAATATTCCACATGGCGAATCGCCGTATGGGCCAACTAAAAATAATATGGAATATCAGGGGGAAATAGATGAAAGTGCCAGACCTCTGGAGGCTCGAGCTGGATGTATATTAATGGTAACTCTTAGCAACAAAGTCCCAGGATAACCAATTGTTCCACTGGAAGATGTGAGGCTCTCTTCTTTTCACTGGTCTACCAGAACCATCACTAGACCAATTGCAATATATTGGGGTTGCAGGAGTGTAAATTTACCACTGTTATTAACCATATACAGTACGATATGAGGTCGGAGGCCGATATGGTCGATGGCCGATCCAGGTAGGCGTTATGGTTAGACCTGCCCAGGTATTACTTCAAAGCAATGTGGTTATGGCGTCTAGCATATAGCACACCCTGTGAGTTACATTTGCGCTATATGGGTATGGAAAACATACAATTAAATGCCCACTATATATTGAATTAAGGCATGGACTCAGTAGATCAGGATGGCACTATTTAGTTTGGTCCGGTCACCTGATAGTTAATGAATACCAAGGGGGAGGTCTCCGGCTGTATTCATAAGTCCGTGCATTGCAACGTACCAGCGTCCTCAGTTGAAGTCCACGTGACGAAATGCGTCAGAACGCATGAACGTTGCTGCCTTGGAGACCGTGGATATTACCATCCGGCACTCCGGAACTAGCTGCAGCCGCGGTCTGACATATCCCTGTCTAGCGTGTGGAGGTGATTCAGCTCACGGACGGCGAGCAGCGGTACACCCGGTCCCCATACTTTGAGCCATTATTGTTTTATGCAAATGTAAGCAGATTGATTGAAGGGGGTTCGGGGGGATGTATATGTGATATGAATAAAGTTAAGCAATATTACACTATCCCTGTCCCCATTTGTCTGCTTGTATTTCACTGCTATCATACGGTTGACCCTGGCTTTGGAGGAAGCTGATGAGGTGTCCTGGCTTGTAAACCATTAGGATTGGCTGGATATCTGGGGAAAAGGGCTCATGCAGCCAATGCATACAGGCTCAGAGTGAATTAAATTCTGGTGAGTGTCCAATTCTAAGGGGAGCACGGAAGGTGTGGTGATGGCTATTGAGCATCTGTCTGAGGAACACTGGTGATATATAGCTTGAGAGACTGCTTTTCATACTATTACCGTATACCCATATATGGACACTCTGGAGAGGGATTCATAATATTGGACAAAATATTGTATGGACTATAGAATTCGCATTTGTACTGGCTTTTAGATTTTTTTAATCGATACATCAAAGAAGATCTCAATCCTCAAGGATTGAGATTGCATACTTTCCCTACAATACGCAACCCGAATGAGAACTTTAAACAACAATGGGAAACTGCATTAAATAACTGCAGCAAAGAACTGATGACATTACTAGTCAAGCAATATACCCTAGACATGACCCAACTGGATGTTGAAATTGGTGACATTAATAAGCAATATGAACTGATCTTTGATCATCCAGACTTAGCTTCAAAATGGCAAGAAGTAAGAGAAATTGGGAATAATTAACAAAGAGATATTGATAAAAAAAAACAATCCAAATTCAGTAGGGATAAACTCGCCTTTATGGGAGGGTATGCCTACAAATGGACCAATAATCAACGCATTAAGCATTCTAAGTCGGGCCGCGTAGGTTTCCAACTTCATACACGTACAGATGACTTTTCTGAATCAGACTTCTTCTTCGTCACGGTGGTGGGCACTCTTCGGGTGAATCTAACGATGAGAAACGTGCACAATCTTCACGTACAGGTTCGACCACTAATACTGGTGACTTGACACCGGCACTTCAACAAATATTGACACAAGGCACAGCTTCTAAAACACTCAAAACATCAAATGCACTTAGTGAGGATGGTTTTTTAGGCCTACAGGCAACACCAACAGTCAAAAACAAGATACATGGCAATCTCAAAGCACATGTAACACAAACCCCACAACACTAATACACTTTGAAGATAATACATTTAATATTACCAATCTTACTCCTTTTGTCCTAAATCAAGATCAAATCTCGGTACTACAGTTGGGTTTAGGGTTTTGCCCTACACAACAAATTGATGTCTATAACACAATTAAAGACCTCTATTTATTTGCCCGTAACTTAACATTTAAATTTATTTTCGACCACGTTCGAAAACAAAAACAATTGGAACTTGATCTAACAGAACAGATCAAGAACTACACAATGGACGAGTTTAGGGCTTTGCGAGACTTAATGCTTCTATACGAGGAGAGTGGACTGGATTCTGACAGCCCTACTCCTATTCAACAACATTCAAACCTAAATCACAGAAATTTCCGGACATAACCACATGTCCCAATGTCTGGGCGTTTGTTCATCAAACTGTCCAGGACTTAAAACATACAAATTGGCCTACCATTGATGAAAATCACACCCAAAAACAACGATCGGCATTACAACAACTTCAAACTAACCCTCACCTTATCATTAAACCTTCGGATAAGGGTGGTAACATTGTGATCATGTCCCACCCTCAGTATCAAGATATGTGCTTGGAAGTTCTGAAAAATCGGAAATGCTATACCCGTATTGATCCTAGTCAGATCAATGTATTTATTGGTGAGTACAGAGATCTTTGCTTTGAGGCATTTATCTCTGGAGTTATCAATAAGGACACCTATGAGTTCCTTCAGAACAAACACCCCAGAACCCCCATGTTCTATACCCTCCCCAAAATCCACAAACATTCTACACACCCCCCTGGCCGCCCCATAGTATCAGGGATAGGCTCTCTAACAGAACAGGCAAGCAGATTTGTAGATTCTATTCTTACTCCACATGTGCAATCACTTCCATCCTACATTCAGACCTCAGATTTATTGAGGCACATAGATGATATTATTACACCACCTGAGGCCCTCTTAGTAGCAGTGAGCATAGAGGCGCTCTATTCAAGTATACCACATGAAAAATGGATTGTCTCGACAGCAGTATTCCTCAGAGAACTCGATCGTTCTTTCTGGCCCCATAATGATTTTGTCTTGGCACTATTGAGATTCATCTTAACAAGAAATTATTTCACATTTATGGAAGACACTGCAAACTCAGGGTGTTGCCATGGGGACATGTTGCACCCCCTCATATGCTAATTTATTTTTAGGACACTGGGAAATACAGGTCCTTCTCAAAAAATTAGCATATTGTGATAAAGTTCATTATTTTCTGTAATGTACTGATAAACATTAGACTTTCATATTTTTAGATTCATTACACACAACTGAAGTAGTGCAAGCCTTTTATTGTTTTAATATTTGATGATTTTGGCATACAGCTCATGAAAACCCAAAATTCCCATCTCAAAAAATTTGCATATTTCATCCGACCAATAAAAGAAAAGTGTTTTTAATACAAAAAAAGTCAACCTTCAAATAATTATGTTCAGTTATGCACTCAATACTTGGTCGGGAATCTTTTTGCAGAAATGACTGTTTCAATGCGGCGTGGCATGGAGGCAATCAGCCTGTGGCACTGCTGAGGTGTTATGGAGGCCCAGGATGCTTCGATAGCGGCCTTGAGCTCATCCAGAGTGTTGGGTCTTGCGTCTCTCAACTTTCTCTTCACAACATCCCACAGATTCTCTATGGGGTTCAGGTCAGGAGAGTTTGCAGGCCAATTGAGCACAGTAATACCATGGTCAGTAAAGTTTTGGCACTGTGAGCAGGTGCCAGGTCGTGCTGAAAAATGAAATCTTCATCTCCATAAAGCTTTTCAGCAGATGGAAGCATGAAGTGCTCCAAAATCTCCTGATAGCTAGCTGCATTGACCCTGCCCTTGATAAAACACAGTGGACCAACACCAGCAGCTGACATGGCACCCCAGACCATCACTGACTGTGGGTACTTGATACTGGACTTCAGGCATTTTGGCATTTCCCTCTCCCCAGTCTTCCTCCAGACTCTGGCACCTTGATTTCCAAATGACATGCAAAATTTGCTTTCATCCGAAAAAAGTACTTTGGACCACTGAGCAACAGTCCAGTGCTGCTTCTCTGTAGCCCAGGTCAGGCGCTTCTGCCGCTGTTTCTGGTTCAAAAGTGGCTTGACCTGGGGAATGCGGCACCTGTAGCCCATTTCCTGCACACGCCTGTACACGGTGGCTCTAGATGTTTCTACTCCAGACTCAGTCCACTGCTTCTGCAGGTCCCCCAAGGTCTGGAATCGGTCCTTCTCCACAATCTTCCTCAGGGTCCGGTCACCTCTTCTCGTTGTGCGGCGTTTTCTGCCACACTTTTTCCTTCCCACAGACTTCCCACTGAGGTGCCTTGATACAGCACTCTGGGAACAGCCTATTCGTTCAGAAATGTATTTCTGTGTCTTACCCTCTTGCTTGAGGGTGTCAATGATGGCCTTCTGGACAGCAGTCAGGTCGGCAGTCTTACCCATGATTGCGGTTTTGAGTAATGAACCAGGCTGGGAGCCTTTAAAAGCCTCAGGAATCTTTTGCAGGTGTTTAGAGTTAATAAGTTGATTCAGATGATTAGGTTAATAGCTCGTTTAGAGAACCTTTTCATGATATGCTAATTTTTTGAGATCGGAATTTTGTGTTTTCATGAGCTGTATGCCAAAATCATCAATATTAAAACAATAAAAGGCTTGCACTACTTCAGTTCTGTGTAATGAATCTAAAATATATGAAAGTCTAATGTTTATCAGTACATTACAGAAAATAATGAACTTTATCACAATATGCTAATTTTTTGAGAAGGACCTGTATATATCTTCTCCAGCGAGACTTTTGTGAGATACCTCCCGCATGTGTCTTGCTGGTTTAGATATATCAATGACCTTTTTTTGATTTGGACTGGATCTTTGGTCGAACTGAAGGCAATGTTGGAATTGCTTAATCACAATCAGTTCAATTTGAGATTTACACACACTATTAGTCCAACTATGATTCCATTTTTGGATATTAAAATTTGTCGAGCATCAGACGGTCGTATTACCACAAGCCTATATAGAAAACCAAGTGCTGGGAACACTCTCTTACACACCATGAGTGCACATCCTAACACACCTTACAATATGCACAGTACCTACGTATACATAGGAACTGTACAGAAACATCTGACTTCAAAGTAGAAGCTGACAAATTACAACAACGCTTACTCAACCTTCTATACAAACACAAACCAAAAAATGAGAACTCTACAGTAAGACTTATTACACGGTTTTCGGATAATTCCACACAATTCCGATCAATTATAAGTGAGCACTGGCATCTATTAACAGAGGATGCTACCTTATCCAAGTATGTGAAATGCCAACCAGAACTAGTTTTTAGAGGAGCTACATCCATTAGAGATCGGTTGACCTCCAGTCATTATGTCAGCACTGATCAAACATTGGCCCCCAGATCGTTGGGCACCTATAGATGTGGCAATTGCCGTAGATGCCCATGGGTCAATGAAGGCCCCACAACACGACTTCCGAATGGACAAGTACATCGTCTGCAAACACATGCAGACTTCACTACACAAGGGGTCATTTATCTAATGACCTGCCAATGTACAGCCTTTTATGTGGGAAAGACCATACGTCAGTTTGGTCAGCGCATAAGAGACCACATATATTACTCAGGTAATGGGAAGATCCTCACTCCAGTAACAAGGCATATTGGTTTACACCACAAATTCAACAATACAGTTGTCACCTTTCAGGTCTTGGAGGTGGTACCTCCTGACCCTAGAGGAGGCAACTGGGATTGTCGTATACTGCAATGAAGAACCCTATGGATTGAGAGGCTAGAGGCCCTCAATCCTCCGGGTCTCAATGAAATGCACACTTTCAAGTCCTTTTTGTAAGAACCTTTTACTACATATATTTTCACAAGTATGGGCTGGGGATCTTTGTCTTATATCTTCCTTCCATCTTGGTTTCTTGTCTTCTTCCCCTTTCTTCTCTTCCTTTTTCTCCCCATAGATCTCCCTGGTTCCCCTACCTTTCCTTTTCCCTCCCTTCCTTGTTAACCCCTCTCTTGTCCCTTTTTCCCTCTTTTTTTTCTGCATTTGAATTGGCCCGATTGCTTGGGTCTGTTTATACTCCTGTGTTTGTGTTTTTGTTTTGTTTGTTGTGTTTTTGCCATGTTATATATGTGTCCATGTATATCTGGTGGAGTGCGAGGTCCCCCTTTAGGTCTCCTTCTGGCAAGATATGGCATATCCTAATACGGTGTATTGGGGGATGCCTTTCTATGTACAATTGATGTTGGTTGTGATCTGTGCTCTGTGAATCTACGTTACCCAAGTTGGGAATAGTCCTCCCTTGTTTGGTAAAATGGATATTGTTCTCCTATGTGTAAGAATTAGTGTGTGCCTGACTACACAGATTATTACGGCATGATCTGAAATATGTAGTCATTTTTCTAATGAATTTTATACATTGATTAAACTGTTTTTTACTTCTTTATATATAGACATCAATGCCACAAGTGTACTTGGATTACAGGAGGTCCTTGCTGGGATGGATGGGTACATGGCTATCACCTGGTGGGCATATTATCACACAGGCGGGAATGCGATGCCCAGGGGAGTTGTCGCCACCTTGGCGCGCCTCCTTGCCTTATATGGGGTGCGCGGTTCTCCTTTTTTCCCCCCATCATTGCCGGATCATCTGCGACCGTGACGGCCACTAGCATCATTCGGTTATTCAGCAACTGATGTGGGAGGAACTGGGTACGCTTATTGGCAGCTGCGCGGCGCTTTCAGTTTGCGCACGCGCAGTCTGGGCACCGGGCTCCGTTGCGTCATCCCGGGCTGATGACGCCTGAGTTGTCGGCCTATATAAACACAGTCAGTCACGCCGGTACATTGCAGATGTTGAATGTGGAATGCTGGCGACCCCCAAGGTATAACATATTATGGACCATAGTGATTTTATTCCTTTCTCTCGTTGTTTCACTCGATCGATTGGCAAACTTAGGCTAACACCTTTGATAAGTATTGCATATTAGCCTTGTTTATTACAAGCATGCTATTTATGCCTTATCATGTTTTTGTCTATGGTTGAGATTTTTTCTCACCTGGTCGCTGTCACACTTTCATATATAGAACCTGACCTCATACAGGAACTATGTGGTTATACACTTTATCTTCCTTCTATATATATGCAGGAATTGCTTGGTCCTTTGGATATTTCAACTTACACTCCCGTGATTGGGGCTCAGAATATACCTACTGTATATACCGCTCCATCCCACCATCTGACCCTTATGACTCTAGGCTGTGACGCTTGGTAGGTTACCTTTCTCCCTTTTTGTGATGACTACTAGCATATGTCCTATTGACTCTTTTTAGTATACAATACATGACTATTTTGAGAGACATATTGTTTACGCCCCAGTATTAGTACGAGTTACAATACTTTTTGGGGATACATACATATATATATATATACACACACACATACCCTTTAAATTGTCTGACATTATGGGTCTATCTTATTTGACCCTACATCATTGAATTTTTTACGTCTCTATTATTATCTTTCATAAAAATTCTAATTTTGTCTACATAACCTGTAGGATTTTGTACCTGCCCTAATCTGTGTATAATATTGGCTGTCCATGCCCGCCTGGGGGACATGGTTTGCCGCCGAGTGAAATTTGCCGGTCCTGTCCTTCAACTAGCAGCCTTTCAGGTGGGAGCATCCTTGTCCTCTATTGGCATTCATGTCTATATGATTTATTGCGTCTGAAATAAATGTATGTTTATAATACCTTGTCATATGTATTATGTGGTGTAGGAGTAATGGAATATTTTCTTGTCCCCTCCCCAGCACGCCAAAGTGAACAACCATGAGTCATGTTTCATGTAAACTGTTGTAAAGAATGTATCCTAATTTATTTTTCTGTTCTAATCATTCTACAGTTGTCCCTCTGAACATCTATCTGTACCCCTGAAGAAGCGGACCACACCGCGAAACATGTAGGGTAGTGGGTAGTTGTATACCTAAGGGAATACGTGGGTGGTCGCCAGATCTATGTGGCCCTACAGTATTCCCTGGTGTTTTCAATACAACTTCAATATAAGAGGCTTACAACTTGCTAGGCTTGTTTTTATAATGTATGGTTGGTTTTATATTTATATTTTGTCCTCCTGTCTTCTCTTTTCTGTTTATTGATGTACAATAAAATAAAAGTTTTATACCATTACTATTGGTCATAGACGGTACCCTATAAAGTCCCCACTTGTGCCCCACATCACTTCAATTTCTGCTTTCTCAATGTAATTGGGATGTGGTACCTTTAACCCAGTATTGATTTTTAAATAGAGCCATTTTATTGACATATTTTATGGACTAATATTATGTCACTTTTACAGTTGGATTTAAGCGCTGCTGAATGTGATTTATGCTTTTAAATTGCAACTAAGAAAATTGCATTTAGCATTTTTTACATTTATTTATGATTATCTATTTTACAGTGGCTGCTAGTGTACACTGAGGTGCTATACACTATTTTTAACATTTTAGGTATTTTATATATTTTGAAACCATTAACACTGGGCGGGTGTATGTGGTTTTATCTTCAGACACTTTTTTTATATATTTATTACTTTCACCTGGCAGCTATGGAAGGAGTACAGTATTTAAAAAATAGACAACTAGATTTAAAAACTATATTTAGTGGTCAAGAAATACTTCACACTGAAAATGATTTATCCAGCACTCTAAATATTTTGGCAAATATTTTAGAGAAACAAGTTCGAACATGGTGGGACATCTGCACGTTCGAACAGTACATTAAAGATAAAATAATTATGAGAAGTCTCAGGTGGGAAGTAGCTCCCCAAGATGGTCTGGACGACGAAGGTTCGTCTGCAGAGTGGTTAGAATTTTTTAACCAATCAGGTTTTAGGTTACAAGAACTGGTTCTAAAGAGGAAAAGAAAGAAAATGGTAGGTCTAGAGAATAAGATTGTAGAGATTCAAAAGAAATGGAAAGCACACAAAGATTCACCTGCATTGGTCACATTTAATACAGAGATTAAAAAACGTTTGGAAAAAAGTTGATAATGATACACAAAAGAAAAAGGTGAAAAAATATCAAAGCGATATAAATGATTTCAAAAACAATCAAATCTATTTATGGCAAATCCCTTCTCAAATAGGAAGGAACGAGATTCAATCCTCACAAAGTCAGGCCGTCCACAAGTACCTTTTTGCGGGATGACGGAGTACAGTTGAATTCCCCACGGAACAATACCTGGCAGCAGGTGAAAACAAAGGGGAAGAAACCCAAACCCATCCCCGCAAGGGGATTCCTGAATGCAACCACTTTGGGAACAAAGTCTAAATTGCATCAATCAAGGGTAGCCAATACAAGAGATGAAGGAAAAATTGGCTATGATCAGACCCCACAAAGGGTTCAGACTCACAATAGATTTGAACCCTTGACGACACAAGATGAACATCAACAAAATGCCTATCGTCCTTTTTTAGGGAGAGGCGGGAGAGGAAGACGTCGTGGAAGAGGGGGGAGACCCTGGAGAGGGAGACCGTGGAACAACGGGAGAGTCCCCAGAGAGGAAATACAATACCAACAACCAGAAGAATGGAATTACCCACCAAACCGTCACTATATAGAGGATGTAGAGCAGGACGAAAGGTCCAAAAAAAAAGGAGGGAGATGGACTAAAGGGATTATACAACCTTGCAGGGATTGAATTACATAAAAAAGAAATCAATGTACTGAATGCCGGGCTAAAATGTGGAATAAAAAAACTTCTCAACAAATGTGATGTCTATTTAGATATTCAAAAGTACATAAGGAAGTTATACATGAAAAAATACTTCCTTAATGTAAACCCCATTCAGAATAGGGGAGGCACCACACGCTCTATACAAACAACGGGAGTGAACAGTGGATTAAAAAATAGTTCTTTGTTCAACCCGCCACAGTCATCTAATCACAACATTGAGGTGTTTAAACAACTACTTACAACGGATTTTGAAAAAAATCAAACCTGTAAGAAACGCCAATCCAAAATATATACAGGAAGGTATTACATCCCTGGAAAGCAGGAAGAATGTTGTGATTAGACCCGCGGACAAGGGTGGTGGCGTGGTGATTTTGGAGAAAAAGTTTTATCACGATCAGTTAATTGAAATGTTAAATGATCCTAGTACCTATACAATTTTACAAAGGGATCCTACTGCCATATATAGAAAAGATCTTAATCATCTTATTAATTTTGGTTTTTAAATTGAAAGAAAAGTAGTATTTATTTCCTAGTTTTAGTCGTGTTCCAACAATATACACTCTGCCTAAAGTACACAAGAATCAGTCCAACCCCCCAGCGAGACCAATAGTAAATAGTATTGGCTCAGTTACAGCGAGAGTCGGGGAGTATTTGGACTGTTTCTTGCAAAAAAGTGTGGTCCAATTAAAGGCATACTTAAAGGACACTAAAGATTTTTATGTATGTTGGAGAGTCTAATTTTGCCTGATGTATCAGAAATGTATTTGGTGACAGCAGATGTTGCATCGCTGTACACAATTATTCAACACGATGATGCACTCCTGGCCTTAAATTGGGCACTCAGTAAAAGAGATGACCTACCCCACACACAGAAGAAGTACCTGGGAATGGTTATGGATTTTTGCCTCTCCCATAACTACTTCTGGTAAGGGGGGCAATATTTCACACAAAAAAGAGGAGTTGCGATGGGCGCAAAATTTGCCCCCAGCCTCGCAAACCTCTTCATGGGGGAGTGGGAGGACAGGAGTATCAACTTTTCATTTATAAAAAGTACATAGATGATCTATTTTTCATCTGGGCCGGCACAGAATCATCATTGATAGACTTCATGGAACACTTGAATACCAACGCACAAAATATCAAGCTGGAATACACATGGAGTAAAGAGGTGATTAATTATCTTGACGTTTCTGTTATGATAGAGGATAATAAAATTAGGACCAAGGCTTTCTTTAAGCCAACAGACAGAAATGGGTATCTCCCTATACATAGTGGACATCACCCGAGCTGGTTGAGAAACATACTGAAGGGGCAATTATTAAGGATTCGCAGAAATTGCACTACGGATGAAGACTACATGATCCAATCAGCCCTGATTAAAAATAGATTCATAGAAAAGGGCTATAGGCCAGAGAGATTGGAACAAACTGTCAGAGATGTCCTATCTATTCCTCATGAATCATGTTTGGCACCCAGTGATAAAATACCCAATGAAGCACACCAATGGGGTTTTATTACAAATTACAACATTCAATACAGAGTATTTGAAGTAATTATGAAGAAGCATTGGGGTGTATTGAAGTTGGATAAGACATTGGGTCCAGTGTTACCTGAAAATCCAGAAAGTCCTGGATCCTCCAAAAGCTCCAAAAATATTTTGGAATACGACGGGCTTTCACGCATGCAGATGTAGAGCATGTCGCCAGGTGAATACTCAATTTAGAGGTCTCACTGAATTCACGTCAAGTGCTAATGGCAAAACCTTTGAGATAAAATAATTTATTTCTTGTGTCTCGACCCATGTGGTATATGGCATGGAGTGCCCATGTGGTTTACTTTATATAGGCCGTATAAAAAGAAAAACTAGGAAAACGGATTTCTGAACACATATATAAAATTACTACCGGATTTAAAGAGCATAGTGTCCCCTTACATTTTAGAGAGAAGCATGCCAGGGACCCATCAGGCCTCAAATTTTGGGAGATCGAAAAAATGCCTGCGAATTGGCGAGGTTCCAACAGAGAACTGGAACAGGAACTCTCAAAAAAGGAAACCGAGTGGATATATAAGACCAACTCTTTAACGCCTAATGGGTTGAACATAGACCTTGACCTTAATTGTTTTTTGAGTAATTATTAATTAACATAATTTTATAATATAAAAAGGTTTTAGTAAACATACCTTTTTTAAAAAAAGTAGGTCACGGTTTAGTATCCGTAGTAATTTTATTAGCAGTATTTTACATAACGATATTTTACAATTAATGTTTATAAAGAATGTGCTATTCATGTATTTATAGAATTTTATACAACACAGACCTACCCAAGAACCAGTTTATATTTATATTTTAAATTTATAATTTATATTATAAAATTTATGATTCGTACTTTATACATTTTTATATGATGATTTTGTAAGTGGTTTAGCATGCATCAGTATTTGTGGATTTTAAAAGTAATATTGAGATATGTATACCTTTTAAGAAAACATTAGATTTGATATTGTGCAATATACTTGATGTTTATCTCCGGACTGCATTTGTAGTACGGTGTACTTATGATTAGAACCATCACTAGACCAATTATAATACATTGGGGTTGCAGGAGTGTAATTTACCACTGTTATTAACCATACACAGTACGATATGTGGTCGGAGGCCGATATGGTCGGTGGCGGATCTGGGTAGGCGTTATGGTTAGACCTGCCCAGGTATTACTACATAGCACACCCTGTGAGTTACATTTGCGCTATATGGGTATGGAAAACATACAATTAAATGCCCACTATATATAGAATTAAGGCATGGACTCAGTAGATCAGGATGGCACTATTTAGTTCGGTCCGGTCACCTGATAGTTAATGAATACGAAGGGGGAGGTCTCTGGCTGTATTCATAAGTCCGTGCATTGCAACGTACCAGTGTCCTCAGTTGAAGTCCATGTGACGAAACGCGTCAGTGGGCACGTCCGTACATACGTTGCTGCCTTGGAGACCGTGGATGTTACTAGCTGGCCTTCCGGAACTAGCCGCAGCCACGGTCTGACACATCCCTGTCTAGCGTGTGGAGGTGATTCAGCTCACGGACGGCGAGCAGCGGTACACCCGGTCCTCATACTTTGAGCCAGTATTGTTTTATGTAAATGTAAGCAGATTGATTGAAGTCAACCTGGACTCTGGAATATTGCTGAGGCTGAGATTTTATACTTGAACAGAAGGCAGAGCATAGGGTCAGACATCATTCATGTGGAAAAAAAGGATGTAGAACAACTGGGTGCCAATAAATTATTTGGCCCATTGTGATACATATCATCTATAACTTACAATGAAAATTCTACATTACAGTTGTACTTGCAATGTAGGGTTTGTATTATTCCAGGGCTTGACAAACTTCTGTAGAATTTAGGAGCCAAACCAATTCCGGAGCAAGCGAAATGTAACTTCCATGAAATTGATGAAATACAATCAAAAACCCCCCCAACGACGTCAGCCTATGATGAAACGCGTTGGGAGGAGCCTACGGTGACGCACACTACCACGAGGAGGAGACGAGGCGGCCATCTTTTCGGTGGGGAAACACACAGATGCGGACTATATGCAGAGGAATCACTCACTGCTGTCCGGACTCTACCATAATGTAAGCAGTATGAATTGGTGTGTACAATAAAACCGCTTTACCATATTAGGCTATGAGGAATGCCCTGTTATTTTGTCTTTACCTGAGCCATCCAGTTCTGGAGGGGAATTTATTTGTCACCCTATATGATTGGAGGAGTTGCATGATTACCGGTCTGACTGCTGTCTATGACGTTTGTAATGAAGGTCCCGACTATCTGGTAAGAGGCAGTGTGATTTCTGGGCTCAGTGGCGGTTCTTTTGGGTTACAGTTTCTCACACCTTTTTTGTGGAGTGGACACCTATTTATTGTGGACTTTTCCTTCATCATATGGACTTGTACATCTGGCACCTATTCATTAGATTAGCGCTGCACCCTTAATGTTTGCCTACTGTTGATCTACTTCTCGATTCAAGATCTGTGTTAGCTGCTTTTCGCTTTTTACATTATTATTGCATTTTAGATCATTTTTAGCGCAGCAATACCCTTGTATATATCTTCACAATAATAGCTATGGATCCTTTTTGATGAGGTCAAAGAATATGAACATATCTAGTCATTTCTTTGAGAAACAAACAACAGCCAGGAAAGAGGAAGTGAAGAGAAAACGTGTCATCCTAGAGCGGATAATTGAAACCATCAAGCTGATTGGAAAGAGAGGCCTAAGCTATCGAACGACAGCTGAAGCAGCATATACTTTAGATAATAAAAAGTTGAACCATGGAAATTTCCTTGAGATTTTGCTACTCCTAAGCAAATTTGATCCCTTTCTGAGAAATCACCTCGATACAGTTATTAAAAAGATTAAAAAGCAGCATCAAAGTGCAGCAAGTAGCAAAGGACGTGGTGGCTTTGTTACATTAATTTCAAAAAACGACAGTAAACAATATCCTCAGACCAGTGTTCAGTAATAATTCGGTATGTCACAGATGTGGTCCATGAACGTTTGGTTGCTGTGGTAAACTGCACATCCACGACAGGGAAGGCTTTGTTGAACTGGTTTGCGATGTGTTGGAATCCATGGAAATTGAAGTTACAAACTGTGTTGGGAACTCAACAGATGGAGCTTCTAATATGCAGGGTCAGTACAACGGATTTAGCACATGGCTGAGTAATAAAGCACCTGGCCAGATTCATGAGTGGTGCTATGCACATGTTACTAAATCTGGTGATGAAGGATGTCACAAAGATATCTGTTCAGTCAATACTATTGTTCGGCTTGTTAAAACTCCTGTGCTGTATTTATTTGTGAATCCTACCTCCGGATGAATGTATGGCGTGAAAAGTCTCAGGAAGAGAGATTTCGATTTCTGTTATTGGAGAAACAAGATGGTGGTCCAGAGATGCAGCACTTACAAAGGTGTTTGGTTCATTTAATGATCCAAGTCAAGCCATGTATGTAAATTTGATCTAGACCATGGCAGAGATATCTGATCATTTTAATGCTGACATAAGATACAAGGCTGGAACTTACTTAGAATCCCTTAAAAAATTCCACACAGTTATAATGGCACAGCTGTACTTATTTGTTTTCAATAAATACCACTCCACTATCCTTGTACCTGCAAAAAAGGTATGGATGTACTGCAGGCATACCGAATGGTGACAGAAACGGTTAACAACTTGCAAGCACATGATCGTGATTCCCAAATGATTGTAGATGCAGCAAAGAAGTTTGCAGTCTGGGCAAACAGCAAGTTGGATACAACTGCCTGCCATGTTGTGATTGAGGAAGACTTTCCATCGCCTCGAAGAATACAGCGTAAGAAAAGAATGGCTGGTGAGCTTGAAGTAGACAAACCAATTCTGTTGGCAAGTGATAAGTTCTGGATGGAGGTGTACAATGTGACCTTAGAAAAGATCAATAGTCTGCAGAGCCGATTTACAACACATGGTCAGTTATTTGCAGATTTGGCATGTTTGGATCCCAAAAATGTTGAAGATATTTTAGTAGACCTTCCCAACAGTGCATTAGAACGACTGAGTAGACTTGTGATTAAATTTGATACCAATGCAACTAAAGAGAAACTGCAAAGTGAGCTACTTGATTTTGCATCAAAGTGGCAAAGATTGAAAATGTCACTTGATGAAGAATATAGTGATAACAATGAAGGTCAAGATGAAGACACCATCCATTCTCATCTCATCTCTGAAACTGAGGAACAGCCATTCTCAAATGTTGGTGATAAAAGTGGAAAGTGCAAGACTTGTAAGAGCTGTATAGCCTGCTGCTACAATGTATTAGTGCATTACAACGTATACAGTCTAACATATAGTTCACTTTTTAACCACTTGCCGACCGGTCACGTTGACCCTACTGCGGCAAAGTGGCTCAATATCGTCCAGCGACGTAGAACTACTTCGCTGGACTTCGCTGGACTTCTCCTCTTGTGGGCGGCGTGCGCGTGCTGCCGGAGGCTCGCTCCTGCTGTTTTCAGTCACAGCGGGAGTCAGGCCAGGGGAGGAGCGGCGGTGATCACCGCCGCTCTTCCTCGATTGTCGGGGATCGAGTGTGAAAATCCGCCCGCTTGTGTAAACAAAGCGGGCGGATCTCCTAGGTGACATTCAGGGACAGATTGCAGGATTCAGCATAGCTGAACCTGCGATCTGTGCCTGTGTCACATAGTCCCCTCCCCCCACACACGTTAGTAAGCACCAGGCATACATTAACCCCTTGATCACCAATAAAAGTTAACCCCTTCCCTGCCAGTGTCATTTTTACAGTAACAGTGCATATTTATAGCACTGATTACTGTAGTAATGTCACTGGTACCCCCAAAAGTGTCAAAAATGTCAGTCAAGGGTCCGATCTGTCCGCCGCAATGTCGCAGTCCGGCAAAAAAAATATCGCAGATCGCCGCCATTACTAGTTAAAAAAAAAAACAATAAAAATGACATAAATTTCCCGTAGTTAGTAGCAGTGATAACTTTTGCGCAAACCAATCAAAATATGCTAATTGCGATTTTTTATACCAAAAATATGTAGCAGAAAACAAATTGGCCTAAAATGTTAAAAAAAATGGGATTTTTACATTTTTTGGGGGGAATTTAATATAAAAAAATGTGAAAAATATTGCTATTTTTTCAAA
This sequence comes from Pelophylax lessonae, assembly GCF_965119305.1. Taxonomy (NCBI): domain Eukaryota; kingdom Metazoa; phylum Chordata; class Amphibia; order Anura; family Ranidae; genus Pelophylax; species Pelophylax lessonae. The sequence continues at coordinate 871,315,782 of NC_138768.1, forward strand.
ATCGTCGCTTTTGTTTATAGTGCAAAAAGTAAAAATCGCACAGGTGATCAAATACCACCAAAAGAAAGCTCTATTTGTGGAGAAAAAAAAGTACATAAATTTAATTTCGGTACAGCGTTGCACGCCCACGCAATTGTCTGTTAAAGTAACGCGGTGCCGAATCGCAAAATATGGCCTGGTCAGGAATGGGGTAAAATCTTCTGGTCTTAAATAGATTAAAATTACGCTCATTGAGAATTTTTTTGTCAAAGACATGTAGCTAAATACATTTTGGCCTAAATATATGCCGAAAATTGAATATATTGGATATTTATTAACTGTCAAAGTAGAAAAATATTGTTATTTTTTTTCAAAAGTTTTGCATTTTTTTATTAATATCACAAAAAATGAAAAGCGCACAGGTGATCAAATACCACCAAAAGAAAGCTCTGTTTGTGGGAAAAAAAGGACATAAATTTTGTTTGGGTACGCCGTTGCATGACCGCGCAATTGTCAGTTAAAGTCGTACAGTGCCAAATCGCAAAAAGTGGCCTGGACCTAAGACAGGAAAATCCTCCGGTGGTAAAGTGGTTAATGCATATAAATTGACACTGACACTTTCCTCTTCTCAAGTAGCATGTGAGAGGTCATTTTTCAAAACTTAAATACATTTTGAACAGACTAAGAAATTCCCTCTCTCAAACGCATTTGGAGGCCCTTATGCTTATGTCCGTGGAGAAAGAGGCCTTGATTGAACTAAGCAATGAAACCATCATTGATGTTTTGGCTTCGAAAAGCAGCTTACAAGGGATGTTGCTTACATAACATTACAATGTTGGTTAATATTTATTTTTCAAAATTTTGATTAGATTATTTTATTTTAAAGTTCTAATTACTTTTATAAGTTGATGCATATTTTATCCTCTAAAACTTTAGAAAACAGTTTGCACATTGCAACCTCCTAAAGCAGGGCTGTCCAACATGCGCCCTCCCCAGATGTTACTGAACTACAACTCCCATGATTCCCTGGCTGTCTGTTTCATTAAGAGGATCATGATAGTTGTAGTTTAGCAACATCTGGGGGGCCCCGCAGGTTAGACCTCTGCCCGAAAGGTTAATGAGCCCTGTTTTTATCTACTGTTACACTAATTTACTTGTTTTAAAGCACTTTTTGAGTAATGTTTGTACATTATGTTTTGAAAACTGCTGGGTTGCTTGCCAAGATACTGGTACTATTTTCCAGTTCTAAAATTGGACTAGAAAGCTAGTTAGCAATTTGTTTCAAGGTACTTTATTGAGTTCCAAATGTTTTTGCACATTTTGTACTGTTACAGAATTAACAGCAAGTTTATTATAACTGTTACAATATTTAATTACTGTCTAGTAAAACATTTGCACTTTTTGTGACCTTCAGGCCCCATTCACATACGAGCGACGCTACTTCCAGGGGCGACCTCCAAGGTCGCGGTGCGAGTAGCGCGCCGCGACCTCGGAGCGGCCGGCACGGACTTCATAACATTGAATTCTATGGCGGTCGCCTCCTGGTCGCCCCAAAGAAGCTCCGGACCCTTTTTCTAAGTCGGAGCGACTTGTTTTTTTTTTTTTTAAAGCCCGTAGCGTGTGCAACACACTCAAAAGACTCCACCCCTTGCATAAAAAAGTGCACACACACAAAGTGAGAACACAAAAAAGCACAGGGTGTGCAACAACGTATGGTGTTCCCTCCGAAGAGGTAGGACCCGAAACCTCAATCCCCCGGGGCGCAAGACTCCTGACAGGGACATAAGGTACTCATGGTCTGTCTGGCCGAAACCAGACCGACCCCGTTCTTCAGGGGGACTGCCGAAACAGCCCCCACCAAGTACTAAGTAGGGCTCCCCCGAAGGGAGACCCCATGGGAGAGGGCGAACTAAGCCAAAAGGCCATATCCACCCCCTCCCAAGACTTAAGGCTGGGCCCGAGGACCCACACACTCCAGTCTAGTGTGAACGGGGACTTAAAAGTTTATTTGCATTTACTACTGTTTTGTGTGTTTATGAGTTATTTATATATGTTACATTAATAACGTTTGGAAACTAGTTGCGTTTCCTATACTTTGAAGTAAAGCTCTTTGATTATTCTTTATTTGGACAATTTTGATACGGCTGGCACAATTTCATGGGATAATGGTCTACTGTGATATTTGGAACAATGGGGGTTCTAAATAAAGAGCCATTGTGGGGCAAAGTTTTAAATGTAGTCTAATCACCAAAACAATAAAGGGTCTAATCTTGATGATTGCTCCACGTTTACAACTTTTTTTTTGCTCTTTATATATAAGTCCTTTGTGTGCTTTTATATCTGTCTTATCTATAAATAATGCACTCAATAAATGTGCTTTAAAATGCATGATTTTACCTTTTATGAACAAGAAATTGACGTTGTGCTGGTATGACCAGGGCTGGTTTTCATATCCAGTCCAGCCCTGCCTCTGTCCTCCACTCGTTACCTAGTTATCAGTATCAAAGACACCTGTCCACAACCTCAAACAGTCACACTCCAAACTCCACTATTGGCAAGACCAAAGAGCTGTTGAAGGACACCAGAAACAAAATTGTAGACCTGCACCAGGCTGTGAATAATAAATCTGCAATAGGCAAGCAGCTTGGTGTGAAGAAATCAACTGTCGGAGCAATTATTAGAAAATGGAAGACATGGAAGGCCACTGATAATCTCCCTCGATCTGGGGCTCCACGCAAGATCTCACCCCGTGGGGTCAAAATGATCACAAGAATGGTAAGCAAAAATCCCAGAACCACACGGGGTCCTAGTAAATGACCTGCAGAGAGCTGGGACCAAGGTAACAAAGACTACCATAAGTAACACACTACGCCGCCAGGGACTCAAATCCTGCAGTGCCAGATGTGTCGGAGTACCATTAAGGGGATGTCGAGCAGGATGAAGGGTCCAGAAAAAGGAGGAGGGAAATGGGCTGAAAGGGATATATAATCTGGCAGGAGTAGATCTGAAAAAAAGGAAATAAATGTTTTGAACGCAGGTTAAAAAAACAGTAAACAAGTTCAATGTTTATATGGACATTCAAAAAAATATAAGGAAAGTTAACATGAAAAGATACTTCCTAAATAGTACGAATAGAAATCCTAGTTTAAATCCAAAACTCACAATTGGAGTTGATAGTGGATTGAAGAACAAATCGTTATTCAACCCTCCACAAACATCAAATCAAAATATAGATGTCTTTAGGCAATTAGTGATTAACCACTTGCCGACTGCCTAACGCCGATCTACGTCGGCAGTCAGCCCCTCACAGGCAAAGTGACGTAGGGCTACGTCACTAGCTTGTGAGGGTCTAGGGAGCGAGCGCGCGCCCCCGGAGGCGCGCTCCCGCTCCCGCGTGGTCACGGACCCCCCCGCGCGTGTGACCGGCGGACCCGATGTCCGCCGGTCACTCGGCGATCGGCGGGGGAGAGGGAGAATGTCAGGCAGCTTGTGTAAACAAGCCACCTGTCATTCTCCTTGCTGTTTGGATACTGATCACTCGGATCTAGTATGTAGATCCGTTGATCAGTGTCCATACAGCTCAAGCCCCAGCCAATCACAGTAGAAAGCACGCCCCTAGGGATACACACAGCCCCTCCCTCCCAAATAAAGTTAACCCCTTCACTACCAGTGTATTTTTACAGTAACAGTGCATATATATAGCACTGATTACTGTAGAAATGTCACTGGTAACCCCAAAAGTGTCAAAAATGTCAGTCAAGGGTCCGATCTGTCCGCCCCAATGTCTCAGTACCGCAAAAAAAAAATCGCAGATCGCCGCCATTACACGTTAAAAAAAAACAACAAAAATGACAGAAATCTTTCCCTTTGTTAGTAAACGCGATAACTTTTGCGCAAACCAATCAAAATACGCTTTTTGCGATTTTTTTTACCAAACATAGGTAGCATAAAACAAATTGGCCGAAAAAGTAAAAAAATTTTGATTTTTAAATTTTTTTTTGGGGGAATTTCATATAAAAAAATGTGAAAAATATTGCTATTTTTGCAAAATTGACGCTCTTTTTTTGTTTATAGTGCGTGATCAAAAAATCGCACAGGTGATCAAATACCACCAAAAGAAAGCTCTGTTTGTGGGAAAAAAAGGACGCCAAATTCGTTTAGGTACAGCGTCGCACGACCGCGCAATTGTCCGTTAAAGTCACGCAGTGCCGAATCGCAAAATACCCCCTGGTCGGAATGGGGGTAAAATCTTCCGGGGCTTAAGTGGTTAAAGATCTTGAAAAAAAATCAAACCTCGAAGAGATGCTAACCCCAGATACATCCAAGAAGGCATTGAATACCTGGAGAAACGTAAAGATGTAATCATAAGGCCAGCGGATAAGGGTGGGGGTGTAGTGATTCTGAACAAGTCCTTTTATCACACTCAATTATCCAACATGCTGAGTGACACTACAGGTCCTTCTCAAAAAATTAGCATATTGTGATAAAGTTCATTATTTTCTGTAATGTACTGATAAACATTAGACTTTCATATATTTTAGATTCATTACACACAACTGAAGTAGTGCAAGCCTTTTATTTTTTTAATATTGATGATTTTGGCATACAGCTCATGAAAACCCAAAATTCCTATCTCAAAAAATTAGCATATTTCATCCGACCAATAAAAGAAAAGTGTTTTTAATACAAAAAAAGTCAACCTTCAAAAAATTATGTTCAGTTATGCACTACAGGTACAGGGACCGACGTAAAGGGTGAGTGGGTAGATTTCTGAGAGATGAGGAGGCGCCAAGATCTCAGCGAAGCTTGGGAAGTGATGGGCAGAGTTTTCAAGTCTAGAGGTTTCCACGTATCTGCAAGCAGAAGTAGGCTAAGGTCCGACGAATGAGACAACGCCGCTTCTATTGGGATTCAGGGAAGGCGGTAGTGGGTGGAAAACCAGTGTTGGAGGGGGGCTAGTCTCGTCGCATGGTAATAATCTGTTATATCTGGTAATCCCAGTCCTCCCACCCGTTTGTGGCGTACCATATGCAAGTATGTGCATCTAGCTCTTTTCCTTTGCCATATGAACGTGCGCAGGATTTTAGATAGAGAGGCAAGATAGGCGTGGGTGATGTGTATGGGGAGGGTACGGAAAATGTTTAGAATTTTTGGTAAGCAGACCATTTTAAAGGCCGCAATGCGCCCCGTCCAGGAGAGTTCGGAGGCCTTAAGTGTAGCAACATCCGTGGTTATAGTGGAGAGCAGGGGTTTCATGTTGGAGGAGAGTAAGTTGGAGGTGGGAAACGCTAGCTGAATCCCTAGATAGCGTAATGATTTAGAGGTCCATGCGTATGGGAGGTGTAGCTGTAGATGCTTGCGGGTATGTTTGTGTACGTTCATGCCTAGTATCATTGACTTACTAAAATTGACTTTGTAGAAATAAATGTTACTAAAGTCCTGAAGAATCTGATGTGCTGCCGGGAGGGACACTACAGGATTTGTCAAACTAAGGATGAAGTCATCGGCAAACAGTGTGATGACGTGTTTGGATGGTCCAAATTTGAAGCCTGAGACCAGTGGGGTAGTGCGAAGCAGTTCTGCCAGTGGCTCTATCAGTAAGTTAAAGATGAGGGGCGATAGCGGGCATCCCTGACGCGTGCCATTGGTGATATCAAAGGATTTGGAAAGCATGCCAGTGGAAAGGACCCGGGCTGAGGCAGATGAATAAAGGGCCAATATGGCCGTTAGAATTGGCCCTGAAAAACCAAACTTACGAAGGACCGTCTCCATGTATCCCCAATGTATGCGGTCAAAACGCCTTCTCTGCATCTATGGAGAGAAGCAGAGAAGGCGTTTTGGCGTTCTCGGCATGGTGCATCAGGTTAATCACTCTTCTGGCCGCGTCAGGTGCCTGTCTACCCCGGACGAACCCCATCTGGTCCCCTCCTAGCATTGAAGGTAGAATTCGTGCCAGACGGTTTGCAATGAGTTTAGCGTACAGCTTAACATCGTTGTTCAGCAGGGAAATGGGCCTAAAGTTTGCAGGAGTTGTAGGGGGTTTGCCGGGTTTGGGGAGGGTGGTGATGTTGGCCTGGAGCATCTCTCGTGGGAAGGTACCTGAGGAAACGGCTGCAGAGAACGTCGTTAACATATGAGGTGAGAGTATGTCAAGTAGGGAGCGGTAATACTCGTTTGTCAATCCGTCGGGGCCAGGGGATTCGTTTAAGGGAAGGCACTCAACCGTTTGGGACAGTTCCTGGGGCGTAAAAGGGTTATTAAGGGTTGCTAGGTCTTCAGCCGACAGGGTGGGTAGACGCATACGAAGCAAAAAAGCCTGGATCTCCGCCGCCGTCGGGTTGGGGGTGCCTGCGTCAGTGTGAAGGTTGTACAATGAGCCATAATAATCGGCAAAGGTGTCGGCAATTTGTTGCGGGTGGGTATGCTTCTTGCCCGTGTGTGGGTGGGTAACATAAGCAATTTTGGATTTGACCCTCCGGGCTCTAAGCCTAGAGGCTAAGAATTTGCCTGCCTTATTGTGGGCCGAGTAGTATTGGAGGCGAAGTCTCGCTAACATCTTATCATGTTTAACAAGGAGAAGCCTACGAAGTTCTGTGCGCAGGGAGGAGAGCTTAGACGACACTAGCTGGGATGGGCTCTGCTTATTAGTGGTTTCCAGGGATCTCATTTCTTCAGGAAGATCTGTAAGTGATTTCTGGAATTTTTTCTTCAGTCTAGAAGCCAGTTGTATAAGAACCCCCCTGGCGTAAGCCTTATGGGCATTTCAAAGAGTGAAGGGATCTGTCTCAGGGATGGCATTGTGTGAAAATAAGTCTCGGAGTTGAGCGTGGAGGTGTTTGATGGAGTCGGGATCGGAGAGGATGGAATTGTTACATCTCCATATATAGGTCGATGGCGGTGAAGCACATGTGGAAATGGACATATGTATGGCGGCATGATCCGACCACGTGATAGGGGAGATGGAAGTGTGTAGAACCAGGGGAAGGGTAGGGGAGTCAAGCAAAAACAAGTCGATTCTAGAGTATGATTGATGACATGCTGAGAAGCAGGAGTAGTCCCTCTCCTCAGCATGTTGGTACCTCCAGACATCGTGGAGACTCTCTGAGTGTAAAAGAGCAGCCATAGAGGTTGATTAGGATTTACCCCCTGACGGCGTATCCATAACAGGGTCTACCACTAGGTTAAAATCCCCGCACATGATCAATTTACCCACTGTAAGCTTGTGGACTTTAGTAATCAGTTTCCGCAAAAATCTGAGCTGGTGTTGCTTTGGGGCATTAACATTAACTATAGTGTACAAACAATCATCAATACTACAATTAAGGATGATATATCTGCCTTCTGTGTCCCCCACCACCCGAGAGTAGGAGAAGGCCACAGAGTTACGTATAGCCAGTAAGACACCTCGTTTTTTTTCTGAAGCATTTGACATAAAAACGTGAGGGTAGTCCGGATGGGAGCAGCAAGGTGTGGATCCCTGTTTAAAGTGAATCTCCTGAATCGCCAAAATATCGACTTTATGTGACTTGGCCTCCTTCCACATTGAAAAGCGCTTAACGGGGTGGTTTAGCCCCTTAACATTCAACGACAAAAATTGTAAAGACATGGCTGCGGGCAAAGGAGACCGGGGTACATGCAATTATACTTTGGCGGTAGGGGTGTAGGCAGTCTATATCCCATGTGGAAGGTGAGGGAGACAAAACGAGGTACCTGAGAGGTGTCTGCAGTTGCAGCGATTAGAAGAGGGAAAACAAACGACACTTGAGCAGTCCTTATAAGGAGCTTGTTGGGTGACACTGGAAAAGACGTGGAGTACTGGAAATCTGGAGCCAGTAGAAGAGGCAGGAAAAGACAGTCGAAGGACATTTCAATAACCGTAGGTGAGTTCTGTTCTGAAAGAAAGATGCAAAAAACAGCAAGAAAAAACAACAAAGGTAAAAAAGGCATGGTCCTGGCGGACCATAGGAGCAGCTGTGGCTGCATGGCTGGTGGGGTAACTAGCACAATAGCAGGTGCTATAAAGAGCGGGAGGTCCAGGGTACCCAGTCTTAGGCTAAAAATCAGATATTACTTGGAACGATGAGAGGACCTGGATCTGGAGGGCCTGGACACTCTGTGCCATTCTGGTTGTAGGTGTTGCAGCGGAGGTTCAGTAGGCTTTGTGCGCTGGTCGGAGGTGTCAGGGAGGATGTGCCACTGTTTGAGGAGGCGAAGGCCTTGCTCCATGGAGGCGATTTGGGATGTCGCACCCAAATGGGTCACGCACAGCTTGGCAGGGTATTTCCATTTGCATGTAATTTTGTTGTTTCTAAGGGCCTTGGTGATGGAGTTCAGGTTCCTCCTTAATTGGAGAGTGTATTGATAGTCAGGCAAAATTTGAAGAGACGTAGCCATGTCTGGTAAACGGTCCTTCCGTCTAAATGTGTCTAAAATTTTCTCTTTAGCCTGAAGGAAATGAACCCTCAGGAGGACATCACGAGGAATGTCTTGCGGCAAGAAAGAGGGCTTGGGGATCCTATGTATGCGGTCTATGGTAAGGTCCTCGTTAGAGAGCTCAGGCACAGCTTTGTGGAAAAGATCCTTAACAAAGGTGGGCAGTTGATTAGGTTGGACCGACTGGAATTCCACGGATTTTGAGGTTATTACACCTCGATCTATCCTCGAGGTCAGCTATTTTTGCCTGCATGCGGTGGATATCCTCCTGGTGTGATGAATGGGCATCCACTAGAGTGTTATAGGAGACTGTAAATTCCTCCATTCTATTTTCCATAGTGTGGACTCTGTCACCCAGACCATGTAATTCTCTCTGGCAATAGGAGATGGAAGCCTGAATATTGGCCTGCATGGAGGTGTGTAACAGACAGCATGTCCTTTAGGGTAGTGTCTGACACTGGTTGCCCAGAAGTTGCTATGTGTGCAAATGGGTCAGGTGGTGGGGAGTAGGCCCAAGGGGTGCATGGAGCAGTATTACTATTGCTCACCTCCATCGACGTTGTCCCTGCCATCAGCGGTACCGTGTCCCTCCTGGGACGAGATTTTGCGGGGCTCTGGGATGATGGAGTCGAGGGAGAGGAGTCCGCTGAGCGTGCCGGCCGCATCGGGAGAGAGTCCAGTGTTCGCGCCACTAACGGCGCCACGGTGACGTCATAGGCCCGCGACTCAGGCGATAGAGGGTGCGGTTGACAGGGCATGGAAGTGGCTCCGCCGCCATGTTGACGGAGACCAGGTGGTAACGGTCCGAAGAATTCGGACAATTTGCGGACCGGAGGGACCCCCTTGTTCTTCCTTGTCATCACGGCGGTGGTCTCCGAGAGTTCCCCCGCAGGATTCCAATCGATCCAGGTACGTGAGGTGGTCTTGAAGGGCCGTAGATGTGGGTAAGACTGAGCACTGGCTGGAGCTCCTCGCTTAAGCGGCCATCTTTCTCAGCGGTCGCCACGCCCCCTTTTTTACCTGGATAGGTTTTTACAAGACGGTGTGGTCTGCACAAAGGCCTACTTAAAAGATACTAAGGATTTTTTGAAATGTCATTAAAGGGTTAACACTGCCAGATGTACCAAATATTTTCCTGGTAACAGCGGATGTTACATCCCTTAATACAATCATACAGCATGATGATACCCCCCTGGCCCTAAATTGGGCCTTGTGCCAGAGATCTGATCTCCCTCATAGCCAGAAGACATTTTTGGGAATGGTATTAGATTTTTGCCTTTCCACAATTACTTCTGGTATGGAGTTCAGCTCTTCACCCAGAGAAGGGGAGTTGCGATGGGTGCAAAGTTTGCGCCCAGTCTGGCAAACCTTTTCATGGGTGAGTGGGAAGACTGAAGTGTTTACGCCGTAAGAGGGAGGAGTTGCTGATATAAGAGGTATATTGATGATCTCTTCTTTATTTGGGCAGCATCAGAAGCCTCACTTAATGACTTTGCCACAGAGACTACTTATGCTTTCGCCCCTCAGTTTTCTGCTATGATGTATTCATACCGCATGTAAATTGTATTGTTTTTATCTCCCATTGTATGTCATTAAGAACTATTTTTTATGTCTTTAATAAATTTACATATTTACTTTTTTAATTTGTGCATACACCTCTATTATTATTTTGATGGTCCTTTGCCCTAAAAGTCCCGAACCCAGGGGGATTTTCTCTTTTTCTATATCCATATTAGGGATGTTGGCAATCTTCCATCTAGACACCACTGCCCAAGCATAACCTATATTTACCTTACAGGGTAGCAAATACCCACTCCCCGTCTCTGCTTAGACCGTGCTGTCAACTATTGAATATACTATATTTATCCATTAAGGACACGCACTAATGCTTATATAATATACTTATATATTTTATTTTCTCTTTTTTCACCTTTATCAGAAAATACTTTTCTTTTTTGGAACCACAACCATGTTTAGGGGCAACGGCTTTGACAGCCTTATGTTAACGTACAGGGAACATACCAAAAGGGAAGCACAGGATACAGAGATAGAATCTCTTTTCTTCCAACTTAGAAGAGCGGTGGAAAGAAAAATCAACCTCTACCTACATATCGAAAATTTTGAAACTTACAACAGAGAGAATTTGAGCCCCCTAGGTTTGAGAGTTCAGATTTTTCCCACATTGGAAGACATTGACGACTCATTTAAAAATAAATGGGAAGCCAACTTACAATTATGCTCCTCCTTACAGAGGAGTACCAAAAAAGAATAAAGGATCTAGACATTACAATAGACAAAATCTATGAACAACTTATTCCTTTCCAAGAGGTGCTTAAATTCAAAACCTTGGAAAACAGCACAAAAACCCACCTAGACAAAAACATCAGAGAGACGATCAGTAAAAAGGAACGGAAATTATGCCGCGACAGGATAGCTTTTAGGGACAAAAAAGCGTATAAGTGGCAACAACCACACAGTAGAATCCAACGTAGGGACTTTAAAAGAGCCGAATCAACATTGGGTTCCAACTCGTCTCTAAATTCTTCATTGTCTTCTTCATCCCAGCAGGTTGATGGACGACCCAAATCTTACAAAACTAAACGTACATCCCCATCAGAGGATTCCAATAGCTCAAAAAGACGACCTTCCATCACAAACAGGCCAACATCTAAACCTCAGACTCTCAATGAAACATGTTGAATGGTAAGCACAAACATCCCCAACAAAAAAACATCTGACAATAGAATTAGTAATATCACTGACAACACATGCTATGGCCCCTGAAGAAATAACCCATGGACGATCCTTTATGAACTGTCCACCCCACTTTACATCGACCTACCATGCCATGTGACGACAACAACAGTGATATTATTAATCTCTCGACATACCAATTAAATCCATATCAAAAGTCAGTCCTACGGAAAGGACTTAGTTTCTGTCCTGACATGAACTTCAATAAATTTGAAGTTAAAAAAAGACCTGGACCTATTTGCGCGCAAGTTGCTCCTCCAGAGACAGCACGCACAGAGGTTCAACCCCAGTGCCCTCCAACCGAAATCTAAACGTCTGGAAGAAAAAGCACTGGACGCTCTAATTTCATTATTAGAAGAGCAGGAAAATGTGGACCTTATTGACAAAACTGACTTAGAGGCTCTCCTTAATAAACAAGACAATACTGATCTCACTACTTTTAGGTGGATAACACACCATTTCTTCCTATCCGTGAACAGTGGGAGAAGGAGAACCAAATATTTATGTATAATCTTTGATAAAGATATCCTGTGATACCTTCAAAAATGTTTTGTATTTTCTAAATTTTGTATACAATTGTGATATGATTAATCACTATATCTGTCTTCTCTCTGAGATATAGTGATTGACTAGAGACATTTGATTTAATATGGCAGACTCTAGGAAATGATTGGGAGGGTTACATGTTAAAGATTCAAAAGGAATGTTCTGAAACCATAGGAGGGGATGTAGAACTAGAGGTGGTAGTACAGAAACTATAACTTGCACTTGAGCGTAAAGCCAGCCTATTCTGGCATATAAGATATTTTCAGAGATATATTGCGGAAGACCTGAACCCGAAAGAATTGCGGGTTCAGGTCTTCCCCAATATCTGGGAGATCAGTCCGGAATTTAAAAGTCAATGGGAACATAATTTAAAATTATGTTCAACCAAAATGATGGAACTGTTGATGGGCTACTACCAACAACAGCTACAAGCCCTTGATTTAGAGATTACTAATATGCAGACTGATTACAAACAAATATTTGCGAAAGCAACCTTTAAAGAAAAAGAAAAAAAAGGAGGTAAAAGAACACCTAGAAGGCTTTACCAAAGACCTGATTCGGAAAAAAGAGAAAAAAGTCTCTAGGGACAAGCTAGCATTTGGGGGCAATCAGGCATATACATGGCCTCAGCCACGCAATAATCCCATCGGTCATGAATGGAGGGGATACAGTAATAGAAATAACACCTATCCTAATGACAGTGAATCTGATTCTAATATGTCTCAAATTTCTTTCTCTTCTCGGACTAACCAATACTCACGACTACGGCATCGATCAACTAGAAAGAGGACCAACACGCAGGACGATCACGGTGGCACTAATAAAAAAAGGACTGGTGGAGGCTGCATCTCACTCACAGGTTTCTGGTAATCTTGGTGATGGGATTACTAATCCGGGGCCTATCCCGAACTCTAACCTTAACACTCAGTGTAACACGATGGAAACGAATCCTAATTACAAACTGCGCAGTAACAAAACTCACAGCAGTAACGATAATGCAACTACACATACACAACAAGTGCTTCTTACCACTTACACTGGAACACAAAACATCAATACAGGAGCCACACCCAAAACCACGAACAAGAAACAACAAGTGCCTACTAGGTCACCCACACTATTTTCTATTGACTATGACACAGCGATCTTTTCTATTATCAATTTATCTTCATACACTTTATCACCAAATGAAATGGAGGTCCTTTGCCGTGGCCTGACCTTCTGCCCAGATCAAGATACTACACATTTTGACATTATAAAAGATTTAAACTTATTTGCACGCAAATTTACGTACAAATACATCTTCGACAAGGAAAGACAACAAGTTAGAAAAAAATAAGGAAATGTCCGAGCTGTGGAAAGACTTCACAGTACGAGACTTTAGAGCACCGAAAGACGTCATTCAATTACTAGACAAAAACGAATCTCAGTCACAAGACGAACTAATAACGACACCAACAATGGATGACACCAGCCCCTCCATTATATCCATCACACAGACAAAGAATCCACTAAATTTCCCCCCCTACAAACCAACCCAAATGTTTGGGCTTTCATGAATAAAATGATGACAGATATCAATTGCCTTACACTAAAAAATAAGGAACAGGAAAATATACCCCCTTCTCTAAAAGAAGCCATTCTGTCCCTTAAAAACAACTCCGAAATAGTGATTAAACCTTCGGATAAGGGGGGGAAAATTGTAGTGATGGACCATCTTGATTATCGGAATATGTGCTGGGATATTCTCAAGAACTGTGAATGGTATCGACCAGTTAACATAGAAAGACTCAATGTTGCCCATGCACAGTTCACGAGATATCTAAACGAGGCATACAATAATGGTACCATTGACAAAGAAACCTATGACTATCTTAAGATTGATGTACCACGAACACTAACGTTTTATTCGCTACCAAAAACACACAAAGACACGCACCATCCCCACGGTCGTCCAATCGTCTTGGGAATTGGCTCATATACAGAGCCCTTAAGCAGGCTGATTGATCAGTACCTCCGCCCACATGTGGTCAGCTTACCATCATACATACAAGACACCCCAGACTTAAGCCCTGTACACACGTAGCGATTGTCGGCCGTAAATATTCGGCCGCCGAACGATCGGCCGATTGTCGGCTTGTTAGTATGATGCTTCCGACAACCGACAGCAAATTTTCGGCCGAACAGAATCTGGCGTGCAGACTTTAAAATTTTTGTTGGCCGTCACCAGAACGGCCAATTGTTCGCCAGTCAGTACAGAATTCGGCCGACAAACAGCAGATTAGCAAGACTGGGCATGCTCAGAAAAGAAAAAACACACGGAAAGTTAACCATCACATGACATCACTTCTGCAGTCGGCTGTTGCTGGCCGACAAAATTCGCGTGCAGTCTTTAGCACTTTTCAGCCGACAGGACAGCACAGGATAAAAGACGGCTGATCGCTCAGCCGACATTTGGTACGTGTGTACGGGGCTTTACTAAGAACTTTGTATGACAAAAATATGCCACCAAATTGCATTCTAATAGCTTTGGACATCGAGGCCTTATACTCCTCCATCCCACATAATCTAGGTCTAAGAACAATAAAACATTTTCTCAATGAACGGAGTCCATTATTTGAAGCATACAATCAATTCATCTTAGACGGGTTGTCACACATACTTCACAACAATATATTTACCTTTGATGGCTCCCACCTCATCCAGGTGCAGGGAGTGGCCATGGGCACTTGCTGTGCCCCGGCATACGCCAATCTGCACCTGAGGGGGTGGGAGCAAAATTTGTTCAGTGATGAGTCCCTCGATATGTACCTGAGCAACGTTATCTTGTGGCTCAGGTACATAGACGATGTCCTCATCATTTGGGATGGAGGTAGCCTTCTTTTGGGAATTACACAAAAACACCCTAAATCTCAAGTTTACCATGAATTGGAGTGAACATAGAATTGACTTTTTTGATACTACTCTTTTCTTCAAAGAGAATGGTCAAATTGGGTCTACATTATATAGAAAACCCACGGCAGGAAAAACCATTTTACACTCTGCTAGTGCACATCCAAAAACATTAATAAATAGCATTCCATATTCACAGTATCTCAGACTAAAACGTAACTGATCTGAGGATACAGATTTCAAAGCGGATATTCCAAAACTATATTACGTTGATCGTTCAACAAAGCAAATAAGAAAAATCGTCATGATCTCCTCTTTGCTAAGAAGGAGAAAAACGATGACAATAAGATAAGATTCATTACCACATATTGCAAACAACACAAAGAAATTCACAATGCCCTTACGAACAACTGGGATATTTTGATGAATAATCCAATTTTATCGAAATACCTGGATACCCATCCTAATATTACTTTAAGGAGATCTAAATCCATTAATGTAGTCTCAAGTCATTACAGAAGACCCAATGATACTGACCGTATTCAAAAGGGCCTATACAAATGTGGGGAATGCGATTTCTGTTCATTCATTTTGAAAAGGAGATTCCTTCAAGCTACCCAACGGACGAAGGAGGTTTATCAATCAGTACATTACATGTCAGACCAAAGCCGTGGTATATATTATGTTTTGCCCATGTGGAGCATTCTACGTGGGCAAAACCATCAGACCACTATGGAAACGCATTTCTGATCACGTTTTATACATTAACAACGGCCACCTTCAGTACCCTAGGCAGGACACGGAGAGCCATCAACCCCAAAGGTATGTATTGAAATACTTCTGAAAACAATTACAGCGATGGAGTTATCAACATAGCCCTACATAGACTATACATGCCTTGTGATTATAGGTTACCCCGATGGTCATGAACGGATATCATGGCTTGGAATGGTGTTTAATCTAAACCATTCATTATCCTGCCTCCATACCCCCTTTTGGACTATACTGAAGGTATGTTACCCACTAGATGGATCACCTATTGGTAGCAAACTATCCCTATCTATCCCCTCTTCCTTCTGGTCCCTATACTATTTGATCACTTTCAAATTCCTTCCTAGTATATTCCTGCACCGTGTGGTTTGTCCTCTACCCCCTAATAAGGTGGACCCCAAATATGGGCTGGATGATTACGTCCTAGGGCAAAAAACAGACGATAAAGTTAAGGAGGTAGGTATAGGAGTGTTATCTTGATTCTTTTGATACTATACAGAACCCTAGATGAACAAAAAACTCCCCCCTATCCGAATGTCATCCTCAATAATATAATATTATTATTCACAGCCATATTACGGTGTTCCTTTGGCTTTTTGAGTCGGGAAGAGGGTGAAACCTCTACAGAGGTATATACTTCGGGATCGCTACTACAACACGAGGGCTCTATATCACTTGACAGAATAATACGAATACTGGTTTATACCTTCAGCCATCACCATAATATACATTCTACCACAGGGACTTGGTTTTCCTGCTTGCTATCAATACTCCCACACACAGCAAGGTCAGTGCAAGATATCCATAAAGGCCTTAACAAGATGTGTTCCACAGTATGATCTTTTGAAATGAATGTAAAATTGAAATATACTGATATCATGTTATGTATATTATCTAATGTTTTTTCTTTTTATATATATATATACTGCAGAAATATCGGTATTGCTCGGTCTCTCTGGCCCTGACGAAGCCTGATGTGAAACGCGTTGGCTCATTGGGACCTTCAAACCGAATATCAACAAAGACTTCTTGCATCAACATTAGCTTGAAGCATGTATTGTTCCCGTACTAGGGATATATTTCTGTGCTGCTGTTTTTAAATATGTTGGTGAATATATGAGGGATTTATTTTTCTTGTCTACATATCCCTCATATTCTTTTATATACTTTAATAAATTGTTCAATTTTAAGTGGTTGTTTTCCTGGTTTTCCTTCTCCCAACTGGCCATAAAACCCCTACTTTCTCTGTACTTTGTCCTTGTATACATTTTGGGGCATGGGCCAACCTCCACGGTTGATTTGCTCACTACATGTCATGTACCTGGGTGTCCTTGAACCGGGAGGTTCCCTGTTTCATAGCTTGCAGTCTTATCTGTTGTGCCACAAAGAAGCACTGGAGTTTTTGCAGTGATTTTCCAGCCTGATGCTTTACCTTTGGACTCACTAGCTCCACCTGCTGCCAGCTGCGAACAATGTACAATTTATCCAGCATTTAAATAGCAGCACTTCCTGTTCCTCAATGCCCGTTTGTTTGGAATATCTTCCTGGGTGTGGTGTTTGCTCTTTTACCGACTATCGTGTATGAACTTTTGCCTGTATTCTTGACCCCTCTTCAGCCTGCCGAATTTGTACTTCACCGCCAGCTTGAATCCTCAGCACTCAAACTCCACTTCGAACTTTACCTAATAGGTACCTAACATGAAAATGGGTCATAATGTCAGTGGACCCTGCTGAGATTGTTAAGGCGCTTACGCATCAGGGACAACTGATTGGAGCTCATGAACAGCATATTTCTTCTCTGGATGCTAAGCTAGATGAACTTTGTGCTATGCTAAAATCCTGTTTGCCTGGCTCCTCTGTATCTGTCCAGACTCCTGCTCCAATCCAACCCACCTCTTCTGTGCCCCTCAAACTTCCTTTGCCTGAAAAGTTTGGTGGTGACACAGAGGACTGCAGAGGTTTTTTAAACGTTTTTCGTTTGCACTTCCGCAACAACCCTGGGGCTTTCAGTACTTCTTCTGCCAAAGTGACATTTGTAATTTCATTGTAAAAAGGGAAAGCCCTGGCATGGTTCTCTCCTTAACTGGAACGTAATTGATCCTGTGCTGCAAGATGCTGATAGATTTCTGGCTTCTCTTCAGACTGTATTTGACAAGCTAGATAGAGCTTCTACAGCCGAGTGCTCACTTTTGGACATACAACAAGGTAACAGGACTGTGGCTCAGTATGCTATTGAGTTCCGTACCCTGGCGGCTGAGACCAAATGGGACTCAGGGGAATTACGTGCAGCTTTCCGTAAAGGTCTTACAGATCGCATTAAGGATTAATTGGTCTATAAGGACTCCCCAGAAGATCTTGAAAAATTCATAGAGTTGTGTGTTCGTCTGGATCTTCGGTATCATGAAAGGTGCCAGGAGAGACTCGGAACTCGTAAGCTTCCTAGGCCGGTATATCGCTTGGCACCTAACTTCCAAGCACCACCTCAGCCTGAACCTGAAATTTCTGTTGAATCCAAGTCTCCTGTGGAACCCATGGAAGTCAGCCATCTCCACCTCTCAGAATCGGAGAGACAGAGGAGGCGTGCATTGGGCTTATGCTTATACTGTGGACTTAAAGGAAAGGACATTTGCTATCTGGTTGTCCAACCCGTCCAGTTAAAGGCAGGGTCTAACCAGTGTCGGAGGAGCTGGGTTAGACCTAACAAGTACTTCCTCCAAAACCAAGACTACTGTACCCGCAATCTTCCACTTAGCCTCTAAACTTGTCTCCTGTGAGGCTTTTGTAGATACGGGAGCCGCTCTTATATTCTTGGATTACAATTTTGCTAAAGAAAATGACATTCCATTTGTTCCAAAGTCTAGACCCCTGAGTATTACCACCCTGAATGGACAGCCGTTGGGAGATGGCCTTGTCAAGTTTGAGACCACCACTATCACCCTTCAGGTAGGCGCACTCAATAAAGAGGAAATCATTCTGTCTCTTATTGATTCCCCACTTCTGCCTGTTATCCTTGGTTACAACAACACAACCCTTCCTTTGATTGGGTAAAGGGAGAATTAACTTCTTGGGGGTCTTCCTGTTATTTGAACTGTTTATCTCGACCCACAAGACTTTCTGGTTGTCTCTTGGCTTCCACGGCCATCCCTCCTACCTTGCCTCCTGAATACTATGAATTTGCAGACGTGTTTTGCAAGAGAAAGGCGGAGGTTTTACCTCCACATCATTATTTTGACTGTGCGATTGATCTGATCCCTTGAGCACCTCTTCCCATAGGAAGGACTTATCCCCTGTCTTTGCCTGAACAAAAGTCCATGGCGAATATGTCAAGGACAACTTGGAAAGAGATTTTATTCGACCCTCTTCTTCTCCAGTAAGGGCAGGTTTCTGCTTTGTCAAAAAGAAGGATGGGGGTCTTCGACCATGCATAGACTATCGAGGGTTAAATCAGATCACTGCAAAAGACACCTACCCATTGCCTCTTATTCTGGAGTTATTTGATGTGCTTAAGGGAGCCATTATCTTCACTGAACTTGACCTCCGAGGGGCTTATAATCTGGTTTGAATTAGAGAGGGAGCTGAGTGGAAGACAGCTTTCAACACCCGCAATGGACACTGAGTATCTGGTTATGCCATTTGGACTCTGTAACGCTCCTGCTGTCTTCCAACGTTTCATGAATGACATTTTTCATGACTTCAGTAACAGTTTTGTGATAATCTACCTGGATGATATCTTAATTTTTTCCAAGACTCACCTTGAGCACTGCTCACATGTAAGGCAAGTATTACAGCGGCTGAGAGAAAACCACCTTTATGCAAAGATTGAGAAGTGCAATTTTCATCAAAACCAGATATCTTTTCTTGGATACATCATCAATAGAGTCGGTTTCCAAATGGACCCACAGAAACTCTCTGCTGTCTTGCAATGGCCCCAACCGACCACTTTGAAGGGACTCCAAAACTTTCTGGGGTTTGCAAATTACTACATCAAGGGTTTTGCCTCCATAGCTGCCCCCCTTACTGCTATTACTAGGAATTGCAAACTGTGGCCCTCAGAAGCAGAATCAGCTTTCCAACTTTTAAAAGGTATGTTCAGCAAGGCTCCATTTCTTCAGCATCCAAACCCTGATCTCCAGTACATAGTTGAGGTGGATGCCTCTGAGGTAGGAGCAGGTGCTGTGCTGTCCCAGAGACAACCTAAGACCGGTAAAATTCATTAAGTGGCGTTTTTTTCTAAAAAGTTTTCTCCAGCGGAGATGAATTACGATGTTGGGAATCGAGAACTACTGGCTATAAAACTTGCATTAACCGAATGGCGACATCTTCTTGAAGGTGCTCTAAAGCCTTTTTCTATCCCGACAGACCATAAAAACCTGCTGTATCTTCAGACTGCTAAACGTTTAAATTCACGTCAACCTCGATGGGCTCTGTTCTTCTCTCATTTTAATTTTGTCCTTTCCTATGTCCCTGGGCATAGGAACAGGAAGGCAGATGCTGTTTCCAGACAGTTTGTTACTTCTGAAGAAGATCAACCTACCGAACAATATATAATTCCACCTCACAAGATTGTCGCACAGATCTCTGCAGCTCTTTCCCAACAGTTACAGGAAACCCAGAATCGTGTTCCTCAAGGGCTGAAAGTACCACCAGGTCGCCTGTTTGTAGCCCCCAACCTCAGGAAACCTGAACTCCTCTGGGCACATGATGGAATGTTATCTGGTCATCCTGGTGTCACAATCACTCTTAAGACCTTGCAGCATCATGTTTGGTGGCCTCATATGAAAAGAGATGTTACAGACTATGTGGCTGCCTGTCCAACCTGTGCTGCTAATAAAGTACCTCAAACATTGCCTGCTGGGCTATTACAACTGCTTCCTGCACCTCGCCAGCCTTGGACCCATTTAACTAGTTACCTAAATCTGATGGCATGACTGCTATATGGGTCATAGTGGATCACTTTTCAAAAAGGTCTCATTTTGTACCACTCTCTGGATTACCTACAGCGGAGGCTGTGTCTACCCTCTTCCTTTCTCATGTTGTGAAACATCATGGTATATCTACCAATATCATCTCAGACCGCAGATCTCAGTTCATTTCCCAATTCTGGAGAGCGTTTTGTAAGAAACTGGGAGTAACGCTCTCACTCTCGACCTCACATCACCCGCAAACAGATGGTCAAACCGAACGCATGAACCAGACCCTTGAAACCTATCTTCGGCATTACATCAACTCGCTACACTCCAATTGGTCTAAGTATTTGCCCTTGGCTGAATTTGGCATTAACTCTCGTTGGCACAGTGCTCTACATACCACACCATTCTACGCAGCCCTGGGATATCACCCTCAGACCTTTCCATTACTTCAGCCTTCATCCAGTGTACCAGCAGCAGATCAACGGGTGAAGAATATCTTGCTACACTGGAAAAAGATTTGCTTATTGCTACGGAAGTCAGCAGGCAGATATGAACGTTTCTCCAACAGACGAAGACGCCATATAGACCTCCATATGCAGTGTTGGACAGAGTTTGCCTGTCTACCAAATACGTAAGACTGAAGCAACCCTCTACCAAATTTGGCCCTCGATTCATTGGTCCTTTTAGAGTAATTGCCAATGTTGGACCAGTCTCCTATCGGTTGAAATTGCCCTCCTCGCGGGTGAGAGGTGAGTTGGTTGGACATAGAGAGGAGACATTGGTGGAAGTGGCAGCAGAGGAGAGGACCAGAGTAACATGACCTAGAACATATTCAACCTCAACCTAGAGATCATCTACCTGCTGCCCGGAGAGATATTTCCTCCTCTAGTCAGGTGATTATATGACTATCACAGTCCCTCAATGGGACTCCCTAAAACCTGAGAGACACAGCACGCAGGCGATTCTAAAAGTCATCAAGAAGAGGATGGAGCTGCTGACAGCAGAGGTTCCTATAAGCCATCAGGAGGAAACTCTTTATTACTCCGTGGAGGAGACGGTGACTATCATGTATGAACTTTTGCCTGTATTCTTGACGCCTCTTCAGCCTGCCGAATCTGTACTTCACCGCCAGCTTGTGTATGACTTCTGCCTGCCTGACCATTCTTTGGATTACGTTTGGATACCGCTTTGCCCGATCTGTTGCCGGCCTGATCTCTGACTACGTTTTCGCCTGAATCCTCAGCACTCAAGCTCCACTTCGGGCTTTACCCAACAGGTACCTAACACTACACCCCTTGAAACAGGACCCTCCTTCCATAAAAAAATCAGACAAGTTCCCTGCTCTTAGTCTAAACACCAACCTGGCTGCTTTCGTGATGCTAACTTCCGCCAAAATTGAAAAACGTAAACCCTCACGGTCCCTCTTCAACCTTAACCTCAAAGAGAAACTTGCCCTTGAGACCCTATCCAAACAGTTCCACCTCACTATCAAGCCCTCTGACAAAGGGGCAAATATTGTGGTGATGTCGAACGACCAGTAAAAGAACATGTGCCAGAGAATTCTGGAGAACACTAACTGGTACAGAAAAATCTCCAAACTGACAATAGACCGATTTTACACTGAATTCTACACCTTGGTAGACAATGCTTACCTAGCCAATATCCTAGACAAACCGACTTGGGAATTTATCAGGATAAAATACCCTAAGGTTCCAACTTTCTATAGTCTCCCCTAAGTACATAAAAATATCCATGATCCCCCTGGGAGACCCATAATATCCGGAAAAGGCAACATCACTAAAAACTTGAGCAAATGCATTGACAGTAAACTGTCTCCCTTTTTTCAAAGCTTACCTTCCTACATAAAGGACACCATCCATCTCCTTCAGACACTGGAAGACTTGTACGTACGCCCGGATGCCCTGCTGGTGGCCATTGATGTGGAAGCTCTATATAGCTCCATTCCCCACCAGCAGGTCATCCGGGCTGTTAGTCAAGTCCTACTACAATGGAACCATGATTCACCATTAATACATAACTTTATTCTACAAGCTCTAGAATACATATTGACGCACAACATTTTTTCCTTTGACGGCTCCCACTTTCTCCAGGTATAGGGCATTGCGATGGGGACTTGCTGTGCCCCATCGTACGCCAACCTGTACCTGGGGGAGTGGGAGTGCTCTTTTTTGTCAGACGAACGTCTGTCCCAATTTACATGTCATATACTTTCTTGGAATTGTTACATTGACGATATACTGGTGGTTTGGACTGGCACCAAGGAAATCTTGCTAGATTGCATTAAATGTATGAACATAAATACAACTTAAATTTCACTATTACCCATGACACACAACGTATAAACTTTTTGGATGTTACAATCGAGAAGGACAGTGAGGGCCATATTTCAGCTACCCTTTTCCGTAAACCTACTGTGGCCAATACAATACTGCATGCCTTAAGCTCCATTCCCACACCTTGAATTAGATCAATACCGTATGGACAATACAGGCGTCTCCACAGGAATTGTTCCAACGAGTCTTCTTTCAGGATCGAAGCAGACAATCTCAGATACAGACACCTCCAACATGGCTACTCTCATTCTTGCCTTAAAAAAGCCTATCGCAGAGCCACCCTACCAACCAAACAAGATCTTATTTTCAAAACCAAACAAGAACCTGACTCCAAAACATCAACTTCTCATCAAACACGCATTCATACCAAATACACACGACAACACAGACAGATACATAAAATTATTAACAAGTATTGGCACTTGCTCACAATAGATCCAAACCTAAACCCCTTCATTGCAGGTAGACCTAAGATCACATACCGTAAGGCACGATCATTGAGAGACCATCTAGTTACTAGGGAGTTTGTAGGGGAGTATAGGTGAGACCCCTGCAAAAGACCTGGCACCTTCAGGTGTGGAGGCTGCAACCTATGTAGGTACATGAATACCAACAACAACATCTTACTACCAAATGGGCAACAATACAACCCCATACACTATGCGAATTGCAGGACTTTTGTGTCGTCTTATCTCCTCCTCTGCTGCTGTGGGTGTTTTTATGTCGGCAAGACAAAACAAGAATTCATCAAAAGAGCGCAACATCATATTTCTACCATGCGAACATGCAATCCAGATCTCCCTCTGGGGAGACATGTCCGCAATACCCACAACGGGATCTTTCCATATATTCACTTTACGATCTTGGATAGAGTGCACCCCAGCAGCAGAGGAGGAGACAAGACTCTCCTGCAAAGGGAATCCAAATGGATTGTCCATTTATGGGCCACAATGCCCCCGGGCCTTAACGACAGTATCAGCTTCAAACCATTCTTAGAGGGTTTCTCTTCAGGGAGTTGGAAACTATAAAAAATCCTCCTAAAATCTTGATTACAATATTTACATTCGTGATTCCCCTTACCCCTCTTCTCTTCAGAATTCTATATTTTCATACGTTTTGTTGCTATCCTGGACTTGCATGTCCCACACAACCGGGGTATTACCAGGTGGCACACACTTTACACAGCCTACAAAGGGATTTCCTCCGGTATGATATCTGAAACCCCTGATGTGAAGTTGGGCTGCAGTTGACGGCAAGCAGCATATACTACAGACCCTAGGTTCCTGCTTACACCGGGTCCCCAGAAAGATGTCACAGTAGCTTATTTTTATCCCTCTTCCCCTCTCCTCTTTGCCCTCAAAGTCAAGCAGGCCCTTTTAAGGTATCTAAAATCTTCCACCTTTGGACCAAGAAATTGGTCTTTAGAATACAACGCATATTTTAACATAACTATTGACTTTTCTCTACTGTTTCTACACATATTCTTTTATTTTAATATTTATTTTTTCCTCATCTGGTTGATTTTGTTATCCCTTATACTTTTGGGTATGCAAGACATCACAATACCTGTTAACTCTGTATGATATGAATAATGGATCTATTTGTTGCTCCTGTTAAATTGTTAAATTTGCAAATAGTCCCCATTGTGCATCCTCATTGTGCCTTTCTTATTGGGGGTATTTTTTTGACATCTGGATATATTGTATTTGTTTTCTCTTCATTTGGTTGATGTTGCTATTGTCTATACCTTTGGGCATCCAAGACGTCATAATACCTTTTAACTTTGTATGATATGAATAATGGATCTATTTGCTGCTTCTCCTTAAATAGTCCCTATTGTGTATCCTCATTGTGCATTTTTATTGTGGGTATATCTGATATTTACAAACATTGCATTTTGGGGTCCATTACTATTACTTTCACATTTTTGCATTTGGGGTCCATTACTATTACTTTCACATTTTTGCAAGAAATTTTTTGGGGGATTTTCTCATTGTCACGGCTCCCTCTACCACCAGACACCTCTCCCCTCCCCCTTCATATTTTTTCTGGGGATTTTTTTGTTTTTGCCCTTACCCCCATCGGTGCGCTTCCATATAGCACTACGGCTCTTTCGAACCGTGGCAGCTTCTTATATATGCGGTCACAAGCATCTGCAAACCTGGCGAGCAGTGCGTATACATACCTTCATGCGTTTTCACCATTTTAGAGACAACAAATGCAATGTATATATACAAATATTTTGTTTTCTTACTGTACAAAATCTGGTGCTATGAAATTAAGAACTATTTTTTTTTTTTTTTTTTTTGTAGAGCATATTTTTTTTTTATTCTTAAATCAGATATACATTTTTTTTTTCTTGGAAAAAATTCTGTTCATTCTGGTGTTTTGGGGCAGAAAAAAAAACAAAACGATAAAAAAAAATTGAGGGGCAGAAAGGGGGTGTTGGTGAGTGACGAATCAGGTGGTTGGTCAGAAAGTTGGCAGCTGGAACAGGCAACTGAAGAGGCAGCAGCATCAATAGCTTACACCCCTCAGGTACTTTATGGTTTCATGACATTTTTGGGTCAACTGTCCACCGTGAATGCCGTTCCCTCCTTTGAGGAGGAAGATTGCTTGACATGTTTTGGCTATGTGTATGTTGAAGGTTGTTCCTCCGTCTGAGCTTTTTGTCCTTGTATCTAGGCACTGTTGTGATTTGTGAAACCAGAGGTCCCTGAGCACACTGCATTTCACCCCTCCAATCCCTATGCCATTGATAAATAATTGGCTTCGATCTTTGGCAATGATAGCAGCCAATTCTTGTGATGAGATAGAACCTAAGCCCCCTCCGGGGTAGGCGGCCCACACGCAATGCGGAGGAGCCAAGGCGTAGATGGCGCAGTCCATGCACGCGGTGCCGTCCACCATGGTGTTGACGTAGTCTATCCAAGACATGGCGGGGCGGCTGTGGGTGTTCTTCGGGCGGGTGTGAGAGGAGAAGGGAGAGACGCCTCGTGCTTTTTGGAGGGGTGCGCGCGCAGCTAAATTAAAATAATTTGTACTCTCTTCATCCATGCTTAGAAGTGTACCCCAACTGACCTTTTGGACAAAGGGTTTTTACCCAAAACGCAACAGATCTGACCTTGGGAGACTACTTATGCTTTCGCCCCTCAGTTTTCCGCTATGATGTATTCATACCGCATGTCAATTGTATTGTTTTTACCTCCTATTGTATGTCATTAAGAACTATTTTATAGGTCTTTAATAAATTTACATATTTAGTTTTTTACATCTGCGCATACACCTTATAATTTTGATGGTCCTTTGCCCTAAAAGTCCCAAACCCAGGGGAATTTTTTCTTTTTCTATAACAATTGGCAATAGGATTGTTAAAAAGGTATTAGATCCTCCGCAGATACCAAAAATAGTTTGGAACAAAACTGGCTTCTATGCGTGTATGAGGTATAAAAAGCCTGTTGACAGGTTAACACACGTCTAAGAGGCCTGACATCATTCACATCCAGCGCCAACGGAAAATGTTTTGAATTCAATGATTTTATAACCTGTTCCTCAACACATGTACTCTATGGCCTTGAATGTCCATGCAGCCTCATTGGCTGTACTAAAAGGACATTAGGTAAACGTGTATCGGAGCATATATACAAAATTACTATAGGCTTCAAGGATCATAGTGTGCCCTTACACTTCAGAGAAAAACATGGTAGGGACCCTTCAGGTCTCAAATTTTGGGGAATAGATAAGATGCCCCCAATCTGGCAAGGATCCAATAGGGTCAGGGAATTGTCAAAGAGAGAAACACAGTGGATATATGTGACAAATTCCCTGGCTCCTAATGGAATGAATATAGATTTGGACTTGAATTGTTTTTTGAGTAACTATTATTCTGGCCATTAATGGATCTAGAGGTTCAGATAATTCAAGGTAAATTACTAGTTTTTGTACCAGGAGATAGAAAGTGGACCATATGTGCAAGTAGGAGAAAGATGGCTCTCTAACATGTAAGAATTTTAAGTATCATATATTATGATTAAGATTTCAACATTGTCATGGATAATATATAATTGTGTATTTAATTGGATTTTTAAGATTCATATTATTATTGATGTATTTTAATGGGAAGTATGTCTATTTATTGTATTTCTATATCTAATTTTTCCTTTATATGAATGATTAGAATGTTACATTTTAAACATGAGATATAGTGTGTTTACAATGCACCGCTATCGATTAGGGGTGAATGTAATACATCTATGCAAAATGTGATTCAAATTTCGTTTATGAAGCTTGCCCCTAAAAAAAGTAAATATGCGGGACCTGTCTTAGAATTATTAGAACAATTGTAACTAAATCAGAAATCCCGTGTGGACGTTGTATTAACATTCACTCAAAATATAGTGTGGATGGTTGGTTTTGAATAAGCATCGGCGTCAGTGGTTTTGCGGAGTCTAGCCTGATAATCGCTGACGGCCATCTC
This sequence comes from Pelophylax lessonae, assembly GCF_965119305.1. Classification (NCBI taxonomy): domain Eukaryota; kingdom Metazoa; phylum Chordata; class Amphibia; order Anura; family Ranidae; genus Pelophylax; species Pelophylax lessonae. The sequence continues at coordinate 871,342,898 of NC_138768.1, forward strand.
CGCTATATCAGTTGAATAGGTGTTAAATCCAGGTGGAGTCATAGATTGCAGTACATATAAACCGAGACCCATGCCACGCGCCCACACCCTCTGTAGAAGTCGTAATGATGAAACGCGTCAGTGTGTGAGCACGTGGTCTTCTAGGACACGGTGACGCCAGGTACGCTACTACGGAACTCCCTGCAAGAAGCGACCCGGCAACAGCACATTGTGCGGGGAGAGCTACACGGCTTACACCGGATCCAGTAGGAATATTTAGGAAGAGAGGAACTCATACCCATATCGGTGAGGAGAGGAGCTTTTCTATTTACCTATTCTTTGGCAAATTTTAAAGATGCATACAATGTAAGCAGAATGATTGAAGGGGAGGGAGTTTTGCTGCGTTGTGGTTTTAATAAAAGTTTGAAATGATATCACACTATTGGTTCCCCCCTGTTTTTCTTCCTGACCACTTATGACCTATATGTTCCTATGGTGGAGATTATCGGTATACACTTAGATATATCGGCCAATTAAAAGAAGGCACGTCTGTCCAGTGGCTATACCTATAAGGAAGTGTCTAGTGGAGTGAATTTGGAGAAGAATTGAGAAAGTTCTTATACAAACAAGTGTCTATTGCATTTATATCTGGTGAGTGACCATTACCTTAAAGGGGAGCACACGTGGTGTGGTGAAGGAAGACACTATCTTGATAGCACCCAAAACACATGGAGGAGCACCAATGGGATGACTTATATGGACTTTATGTATTTATGCGATGACCCTTAAGATCTTTATGTACAGTCACTCATTTATTTTCATATTTGAAAGAATAGTGTGTAACAAGAACACACTAGCGCTGCTAAGTATTGTTATTGAAGTGTGATTAGACGTGCTTTTTAATTACATTATTTTGAGGAAAGAAGGATAGCCAAACGTTCCAGAACGGATTACAGCGTCGCTGGAACCTCAAAATCATCTTCGATAATTACTGCAAATTGCAAATGCAATTATCATCAATTTCCACAACCGAACAGTTGGCACACATACTGGGCAATTTGACTTTCCCTCAAAAAGTCTGAGGAAAGTTATATAAAATTAGCAAAGAGTTTGTGAACTTGGATCATTCATATTCACAATATGAACATGAATCCATACCACCCCTTCATGCATCCACACCAGACACCCATTCAAATCGGAAGCCTATACGATCCTCAAACATCATTATTTGTACAACACCTCAAGAAATTGACCCATTGGATTGATCATCTCCTTCCTCGACTTTTTTTTACAAACTCCCGAAACAATACAAGATGATAATATGTCCATTTTGGGGTCTCCATCTGAAAAAGTTGGAACAAAAAGAAAACTAAAATACTATGATGATCCAAGCTTTCATGCATCCGATTGTGATACACCACAAAAATGCGATATTAGTATTTTGGAAAGTGAAAGTGACATAGCACCTGCACCAATCGAAAAATACCCTCTCAAGTTGCTGAAGAAAAAAAAAAATTATTGTTTTTCGAAAGCTGTTTGGACCAGTTACTATTGAAAATGAGATGTCCCCAGCAAGCTTGTTTTTCAAAGGTTACAAAAATAAAAAAATAATTATTGGAAGCATGGTTTTGATATATTCTGTCTGTCCTTTGATGCATAGATGTAAAGTTTGGTAAAGCCAGCCGAAGATCAAAAGTTTTGCATCTGGTAATATTTTGATTGCTGGGGCCATATGTTTATCTGGGGCAAGCTATGCCAAAGTAAGGCCCCTTTCACACGGGCTTTCTAACCCGATCCGCCTGTCAGTTTTTCAGGTGGACCCAATCGGATGCTGCATGCACCTCTATGGAGCAGCGGATGTCAGTGGTGACATGTCCGCTGACACCCGCTGCTATCCAATCCGATTCTGTCCGTGAAATCCAGATGGATGGAAACCCTATTTTCCATCCATCTGGAGGATCAGATACAATCGGATAAAAATGGACAGGCGGTGCGTTTTCACCTGATTTCCCATAAAGGAGAGCGGGGATCTGACAGCCCCATCTCTGCAAAGTAAGCAGGGATGGACCTGTCATCCACCTGCTCAGCGGGGATCGGCGGATCGATCCCCACTGAGAAAAACAAAGTCTGCCGAGCGCACCGCTCGTGTAAAAGGACCCTAATATAAATGTGCGATCTCTCAGGTATAATGATTTTTGGAAAACCCTTTTATTCTTTCTCAAAATCATTTTATTTTCCCAGCACTAATCTATCAAAAAATAAAAATGAAGTTAGAAATTAATTTGCCTATAAACCACTATTCATTGTAGAAAATAGGTTTAATGCGCTCCCAGATAGCGGCAAACTGGGTGCCTATATATGATAATAAGTGCCACATCCTATTGCAAGACTATAGAACATGGACTTTGGAGGCACTGGGTACTTAAAACATAACATTTTATTACATCACACAAGTTAAAATTTACATCACATAAGTTAAAACATCAAAAAAGAAAAAAGCAACAATCACAAACATCCCCTTCCAAAAAGATGGGGGAACAAAAATATAAATCTAACCAATTCTTGCAATTCCATTGCTGATTTTTAATTAACAGATGCAGATCATTGGAATATTATGATATAATGGTTGATACTTTACATCAAGGCGATCCGCCGAAGGTGACAGGGAGATGATCTTCCCAGGGAGATCGATTGATATGTTTACACATAGAGATAATTAATTGAGCCGTGTTGCTCGACATGTTTCACATTAAGTAGTAGATAGAAGTGTTTTTCAATAGTACCTAGTCAAATGTACCGACATCCCTTAAGATCGTTGATTACAAAGTTGGGGATAGCCCCTTAGTAGAAGAGAGGCAAGACCAGGTGATAGGGTCTGTCCTACTCAAGATAAAGGAGGAAGGGATCTTCCCAGAAACAATAGAGCAGAAAGAGGGAACAGAATAAAGCATGTGAGGGCAAATGGGATTTTTATGGTACTTAGCCCTGATTAAATAAAATATGGTATGGAATGATAAAGAATATATAAAAACTTTATAAATTTTATTCCAAAAATTTAAAATGACAGACAGAAAGAATATTAGACATACAATAGACAATATAAAAATTATCAATACAGGAGTACATGTGAAGGATCTTGTGTATTAAATATATCCAGTAGAAATACTGGATCAATCCGACATGTTTCGCAGTTTTCCTTTACTGCTTCTTCAGGGGTATATATTTAATTGATATTGTAACTTTCAATTTTCCTGAGTATTCCTGCATAACAATAAGGCCCCTTTCACACTATTGCGACGCAATTTTACCACGATCTTGCGGCGCGATTTTTGCCGCGATTTTGAAAGCAATGGCAAGGCTATATGCCTCAAAACGCATTAAAATCGTGGCAAAGTAGAGCAGGAACTACTTTTGAAGTCGGTGCGACTTCAAAACGCACTGATATGAATGGGGCTCATTGAAAATAATGGAAAACGACTTGTCATGCGATTTTGCGGTCCAAAATCGCGGGACAAGTCGCACTAGTGTGAATGGGGCCTAATCGTATTAGTATACATAACATGATTACAATTTAATTATAAATCTTTATAAGGAACAAACGATTTCTCAAGGTGCGCCCACCAGAAAGCCTCAAAAAGTCCCAGTAGGTGCCGAGAGAGAGGGAAGAACACCACAACCATACGTCTCACCGACGAGTGTGGAGGCAACATGCAGCATGCATCGGCAGTTTAACATATAAAGGACCCATAGAATGAGTCAACCACTATAGAACGAGCTTCAAAAAAAGGGTGTTGAGAGATTTGAAAATATGAGGGTACGTGAAAATAGAACAGTATTAAAGATGATGATGATGATAATCATACTCATGGATACATCATAAGATGTACAGAGAAATGGTAAACATACCCAAGGCTATACATCGCTGAGGACACGGTCTTAAATGGAGATGGACATAAACATGTTTAATATTCCCAGATGTTCAATATGGTATACACCTGAATTTATACCTAAATGGGATGGGAAATGGTATCAAAAATAAATACTACCAAAGGGCCAACAAAAAGGGAATCAATAATATCCACCCCTGATTATTACACATATAACATACCTCATTCAATAATGAGTTGTGGGTGTATAGGTATATACTACCACACCCCTGAGGGGGAGAGAGGGGGGGGGGAACAGGATGGTCCTCTGTATGTCCCCGACCTTTGGGTCAAACCACCCTAGCTCGGAGCGGTGAGTTTTCAGGTTGAACTGGAGTACAATATGTATGGCACTAGTCACAATCTGGATAAAGGACAATACATAAAATTAGGCAGAGGGGAAACATCCATAGCCATTCAGCACTCAGGTCTCTAAGGGCCAATGTCCAATGCATGGAAAGTCACAGTAAACTTACCCAGTGTGTCGATCGTATGGGAATACCTCTCGTAGTGTGGGGAGGCATCCCATAAGCTGCCATTTATGCTGCGGCCTCAACCCGGCGTGTGAGGTCAGACAGCCCTGGGCCGAGCGCCAGATATGACGCACGCCGCCAATACGATCCACGTGCGTGAGAACGCCGGAACTCCGTCCGAGGCTCCGGAAATGACGCAACACCGCCGGGTCAGGTCTCTAAATGGGCACGCCTCTGCAAGGAGGGGACGTACACAGTGCTGCATTCATGGGCGGTCATTATTGACACGACCATTAGCAGCCACAGTGCGATTAATAAATTGGCCACAATGTCTGGAGACCACACACCTGTCCGGGACATATTGGGCGGACACCCATCTCCAACACCCACAGTGTGAGACAAGGGGACAGAAAGGATGGCGCACCAGAGACATCGCGATTCACCTACATATATCATACAATTTCATCAAGGATATATATATTAATGAAAATCATAAAACAAAAACAACACCTTGCAATCAACAAGATATCTGACATACATATAAACAGAAATGGCAGTCAAATAAAGACTTCGCATACATAACAGGCCATAATAGACCTGGAATATTATGTGTAACAATAGTTATATATATGTGTGTGTGGCTGTGTAGGAAGGCCATACAGAAAGGGTTGTCCAGAAAGCCACACACTCTAAATAACAGCATCATACTGGGAAAAAGAGATGTATTAATGTATTAGTACATCGGTTGCAAAATAAATCTTTCAAAAACGGAACCTATCCAAAAATCACACAAAATTACATAATGAGATCTACCAGAGAAACCATTCTGAGCCCGCTTTCACAAGGTCTCCATAAGAACAGGAAAAAAGAGGCAGCCAGTTATCCCTCACCAAGGCATCCCCACCAGTTATGGCGAAGCTAAAGAGGCCACACCACACTGGATAGGATGTGTCGCCTTGGATCGAGCCATTCGTTTAGAACAGACAGAAGACACCAAACAACCAGTGCAGCAGCTAAGCAAGAACAATGTATTTAATATATTTTTTAGCTGCCTAAAAAAGGCTTCTAAGATATTGCCTCAATAATTCCAGGAGGCTTGGTCGCATCCAATGTCTCTATCCAGAGAGTCTCTTTTTGGAGTATACGCTTATCCCAGTCCCCCCCTCGGGGGTCTGGGAAAATCACCTGTAAAACAAAGAATGAGACCACTGTATTGTCTTATCTATGGTGGAGGCCTATATCGCTGGTTACGCTCGTTTGGATTGTACCGCCCTCAGAATAATAGGTATGGTCTCCTATTCGTTGACTAAGCTTGCGCTTTGTTTTACCTACAGTATGTAAAATGCTCCGCAGGTAAAGGTCATCAGATATACCAAACTCTGGGTATTACAATCCGCAAATTGTTTTGATTTATGCCATTTACCATTAGGCAAATTGATACCCCTGCCGGTCAAAACCCACGGGCATTTGTTACAAGACCCACATGGGTACGTGCCTTTTCTATCACGGGAGTGCTCCTCATGAGGAGTATAATGGCTCTTGGTGAGCTGATCTCTTAGGGAAACGGCTCTCCTAAATACAAGATTGGGTTGAGGGTTCAAATACTTAGCTAGGGTATAATCCTGAGTTAGTAGTGGCCAATGTTTTTTTAATATATTGCGTAGGGGCACTTCATGTGAGGAAAATTTGGTAATGAATCTTACTGTGTTTTGATCCGTTTTAGGCTTGGTTTTATATAATAGCTCTGCTCGAGGGCGTAACCTAGCCCGATTGAAGGCCCTTCTCAAGAGGGTCCGGGAGTCTCCTCTAATAAATGGGTTTGGAGCTGATTAGCCTGTATCTGAAAATTTGCATCAGTAGAACAGTTCCTTCGAAGCCTCAAATATTGGGCGTAAGGAATACTTTTAATTAGGGGGGTGGGATGGGCACTTGCTGCGCATAAGATGGTATTTCCCCGCGCTAGGTTTGCGGTAAAGATCAGTATCGAGCTGACCATTGGGCAACAAACTGATCTGTAAATCCAGAAAGGATATTCGTTCTTTTTCAATCGTGTATGTAAGTATGGCTAATTTGTTTATGGCCAAGTGGGAGGATGACATCCTCTATGGTAACCGTAGACCTGAATTAATTGTTTGGCGAAGGTACATAGATGACGTCCTCCTCCAATGGGATGGTGACAGAGAATCCCTAGATCAATACATCTGTGATCTTAACAGTAATGTTGTAATTATTACAACATGAGGTTAGCCCTGTACGGATTAACCTTTTGGATTTAACGGTAGAGGTTAAGGATGGTGCTTTTATTACCAGCACCTTCTTCAAATCTTCAGATCACAATAGTTTTATAGGACAGGGAAGTTGCCATCACCCTTCATGGCTCAAATCTGTACCTAAGAGCCAATTCCTGAGACTGAGGCGTAATTGCACATGTTTAGAAGATTTTTTTCCAGCAGGCTACTATTTTGAAAGATACATTTTTAGATAAGGGTTATGATAATACAGAAATTAACACTTATAAGTGAGGTAGGCTGCCTTCATAGGACCTCAGAGAGGGTCGACCTAGAATTCAGAAAGATGCTAATCCATTGGGGCATCCTGTCATTACCACCTATTCCAAGCAATTTAGTGATATTAAGCGCATTTTCAATAAACATTGGAGTGTTCTTAAGAACTACATAGTTTTGGGGTCCCAGTTACCTACTACCCCTCAGGTTGTATTCCGAGGGGTCCAACCTCTGCGATTGTATGTCGCTCCTAACGTTTTTGATAAACCTAAGAAAGTTTCCTTCTTTCAAGATTTAAAAGGTTTTTATACTTGTCAGAAATGTGCCGTTTGTCGAGTCAATGCTTTGTCCGGTAGACGTATTTGCGCATTCCAGTCCATGGCTAATTCTAAGAAATTTGATATCAAATCATTCATTACCTGTTTCTCAATGAACATAGTTTATCTTTTACAATGTCTGTGTGGCTTACAGTATGTAGGCCGCACTATCAGAACATTAGCGATCAGGGTCAATGAGCATCTTGCCAATATTAGCAAGGGTTTTCCAAAACAGTGTTTCTAAACACTATGCACAACATCACAATAAAGACCCTAAAGGAACCCTTATTTGGGGCATCGATCAGTTCACACCTCACTGGAGGGGTAGTCATGTCCGGTGGGATTAGAGACCCGCTGGATTTAGGACATTAAAATCTTACACTCCGTGGGGCCTGAACATTGATTGGGATGTGAGCTGTTATATAAACAACAGTTAACCTATTTTATTTTTTTCATGTGAGGTATAATTTAACATCAATCATTTCTGAGGATGCCCTTGCACCACGACTAGATTTGGTTTTTATTTTTGTGGTACTAGAAAATTTCTTATTTTAATCATTATTACATTTTAATCATTGTCACATTTAATGTTTTATTCATTGGTGCCTTTTTTCCATGAGTGATCTGTTAATTTGTTCTTAAGAACAAACCCAGCTGTTATTTACCCATGTATATGTATGTCATGTATACTTCTTTTGATTGAGATCATTCTTAGTTAGCTGTATGGCTATGCTGCTGTTTCTGGAAGTGTAGACCGGTCTTGGAACGCAGTTAGCTATTGCCGGTTATGTTATTCGTCACATCCGGCAAAATGCTGTGGTTTCCATTTCTGGAGCTCGCAGAATAGTGGCGCACTTCCTGGTGCATCATATACGAAGCCAGTATTATTTAGAGCGTGCTTGCGTCTGACGGGCCATGCCTCTGATGACGTCAATTAGATGAAAAAACGTGTAAGGCGGGATCCTTACGTCGGACAACAGCACGCCGTGTACTGCGTTTTTTACCATTTGTTTACATGCCAGCTTTCTACTGAATCCATGCGAGTGTGCTTTTAATAAATGTCATTTTATTTGGAACGTATTACACCACTCCAGTCTCCATCTTACTCTAAAGTACAACCTTCATCATATGCTGAAAGTCACCCATACATCATTTGTTTGGTGCCATTGCTGCTGGATATCTATCATCATTGCCCATATGACCACTCTATAATTTGAGAGTCATGTGTGTCCAGTAAGCAGTTTGGATTATCCACGCGGTGATCTATGCATTACATCTGCCTCTATTCACTGGTGCTGGACGTATCTTTATTTCATCTTCATATGGACTTTTATAGTTGATTTACGAATTATACTCCATTTTTACTATTGATGCTGTATATACAGTGCCTTGCAAAAGTATTCGGCCCCCTTGAACTTTGCGATCTTTTGCCACATTTCAGGCTTCAAACAAAGATATAAAACTGTAATTTTTTTGTGAAGAATCAACAAGTGGGACACAATCATGAAGTGGAACAAAATTTATTGGATATTTCAAACTTTGTTAACAAATAAAAAACTGAAAAATTGGGCGTGCAAAATTATTCAGCCCCTTTACTTTCAGTGCAACAAACTCTCTTCAGACTAATGATGATAAATAGAATCCACCTGTGTGTAATCAAGTCTCCGTATAAATGCACCTGCACTGTGATAGTCTCAGAGGTCAGTTTAAAGCGCAGAGAGCATCATGAAGAACAAGGAACACAGCAACACCAGGCAGGTCCGAGATACTGTTGTGGAGAAGTTTAAAGCTGGATTTGGATACAAAAAGATTTCCCAAGCTTTAAACATCCCAAGGAGCACTGTGCAAGCGATAATACTGAAATGGAAGGAGTATCAGACCACTGCAAATCTACAAAGACCTGGCAGTCCCTCTAAACTTTCAGCTCATACAAGGAGAAGACTGATCAGAGATGCAGCCAAGAGGCCCATGATCACTCTGGATGAACTGCAGAGATCTACAGCTGAGGTGGGAGACTCTGTCCATTGGACAACAATCAATCAGTCGTATACTGCACAAATCTGGCCTTTTTTTGGAAGAGTGGCAAGAAGAAAGCCATTTCTTAAAGATAGCCATAAAAAGTGTCGTTTAAGGCTTGCCACAAGCCACCTGGGAGACACCAAACATGTGGAAGAAGGTGCTCTGGTCAGATGAAACCAAAATCAAACTTTTTGGCAACAATGCAAAACGTTATGTTTGGCGTAAAAGCAACACAGCTCATCACCCTGAACACACCATCCCCACTGTCAAACATGGTGGTGGCAGCATCGTGGTTTGGGCCTGCTTTTCTTCAGCAAGGACAGGGAAGATGGTTAAAATTGATGGGAAGATGGATGGAGCCAAATACAGGACCATTCTGGAAGAAAACCTGATGGAGTCTGCAAAAGACCTGAGACTGGGATGGAGATTTGTCTTCCAACAAGACAATGATCCAAAACATAAAGCAAAATCTACAATGGAATGGTTCACAAATAAACATATCCAGGTGTTAGAATGGCCAAGTCAAAGTCCAGACCTGAATCCAATCGAGAATCTGTGGAAAGAACTGAAAACTGCTGTTCACAAACGCTCTCCATCCAAGCTCACTGTGCTCGAGCTGTTTTGCAAGGAGGAATGGGCAAAAATTTCAGTCTCTCGATATGCAAAACTGATAGAGACATACCTCAAGCGACTTACAGCTGTAATCGCAGCAAAAGGTGGCGCTACAAAGTATTAACTAAAGGGGGCTGAATAATTTTGCAAGCCCAATTTTTTAGTTTTTTATTTGTTAAAAACGTTTGAAATATCCAATAAATTTTGTTCCACTTCATGATTGTGTCCCACTTCTTGTTGATTCTTCACAAAAAAATTACAGTTTTATATCTTTATGTTTGAAGCCTGAAATGTGGCAAAAGGTCGCAAAGTTCAAGGGGGCCGAATACTTTCGCAAGGCACTGTATTTCCTTTTCAACTAAATCATGGACTTTTTTTGTTAATTGACTTATTATATTGGCACTACCTTGTTTTTCTATTGTATTTTTGGGTGTTTAATCTAACCTTTATGGTTGGCTGCCTTCCTAATCTGCTGATATATACATAGTGTGTTCCAAGCGCAAATTATATTCCCCTCTTTTCCATTTATATACGTCTCTCAAAGCTTTTTTTTTTTTTTTTTTTTCCTTGGGCATATTTGCTTAGTTTCTTATTATCTTACACTGCTCAAAAAAATTAAAGAAACACTTTGAAAACACATCAAATCTCAAAGGGGAAAAATACCATGGTAGTCTAGATATCTAAACTGATAGGGAGTTGGTAATGTATTAGGAACCAAATGATGTCACATGGTTTGATGAAAATTATAACTATCAGCCTACAGAGGGCCTAATTTAAAGACACCCCAGAAATCAAAGTGAAAAAATGATGCATTTTGCTTGGTTTGTTTGTTGCTTGGCTGGTTTTTGATTGGTTTCTCCAGCCTGTGGTACAACTGACTAAATCCTACCTCCGTGATATCAAACATCTAATTCAGTTAATAGAGGAGATCAATAGGAGAACAACACCCCTAATACTAGCAACAGCAGACGTAGCTTCCTTATACACCATGATCAATCATCAAGAAGCTTTTAATGTTACAGAATAGGCTTTGAAGCGATATAGTGACATGAAAGGTACACAAAGAAGATTTTTATTGAAATGCTTAGATTATAGTTTGGGAAACAATTATTTTTGGTATGGAAAAAGCTGCTATAAACAAATAAAAGATATTGCAAAGGCAGCTAAATTTTCCCCAAAATTTAGCAAACCTTATTATGTCCCAATGGGAACAAGTGATATACAGTGGGTACGGAAAGTATTCAGATCCCCTTAAATTTTTCACTCTTTGTTATATTGCAGCCATTTGCTAAAATCATTTAAGTTCATTCTTCTTCCTCATGAATGTACACATAGCACCCCATACTGACAGAAAAACACAGAATTGTTGACATTGTTGCAGATTTATTAAAAAAGAAAAACTGAAATATCACATGGTCCTAAGTATTCAGACCCTTTGCTCAGTATTTAGTAGAAGCCCCCTTTTGATCTAATACAGCCAGGAGCCTTTTTGGGAAAGATGCAACAAGTCTTTCACACCTGGATTTGGGGATCCTCTGCCATTCCTCCTTGCAGATCCTCTCCAGTTCTGTCAGGTTGGATGGTAAACGTTGGTGGACAGCCATTTTTAGGTCTCTCCAGAGATGCTCAATTGGGTTTAAGTCAGGGCTCTGGCTGGGCCATTCAAGAACAGTCACGGAGTTGTTGTGAAGCCACGCCTTCGTTATTTTAGCTGTGTGCTTAGGGTCATTGTCTTGTTGGAAGGTAAACCTTCGGCCCAGTCTGAGGTCCAGAGCTCTCTGGAGAAGGTTTTTGTCCAGGATATCCCTGTACTTGGCCGCATTCATCTTTCCCTCGATTGCAACCAGTCGTCCTGTCCCTGCAGCTGAAAAACACCCCCACAGCATGATGCTGCCACCACCGTGCTTCACTGTTGGGACTGTATTGGACAGGTGATGAGCAGTGCCTGGTTTTCTCCACACATACCGCTTAGAATTAAGGCCAAAAAGTTCTATTTTGGTCTCATCAGACCAGAGAATCTTATTTCTCACCATCTTGGAGTGCTTCAGGTGTTTTTTAGCAAACTCCATGCGGGCTTTAATGTGTCTTACACTGAGGAGAGGCTTCCGTCGGGCCACTCTGCCATAAAGCCCCGACTGGTGGAGGGCTGCAGTGATGGTTGACTTTCTACAACTTTCTCCCATCACCTGACTGCATCTCTGGAGCTCAGCCACAGTGATCTTTGGGTTCTTCTTTACCTTTCTCACAAAGGCTCTTCTCCCCCGATAGCTCAGTTTGGCCGGACGGCCAGCTCTAGGAAGGGTTCTGGTCGTCCCAAACGTCTTCCATTTGAGGATTATGGAGGCCACTGTGCTCTTAGGAACCTTAAGTGCAGCAGAAATCTTTTTGTAACCTTGGCCAGATCTGTGCCTTGCCACAATTCTGTCTCTGAGCTCTTCAGGCAGTTCCTTTGACCTCATGATTCTCATTTGCTCTGACATGCATTGTGATCTGGAAGGTCTTATATAGACAGGTGTGTGGCTTTCCTAATCAAGTCCAATCAGTATAATCAAACACAGCTGGACTCAAATGAAGGTGTAGAACCATCTCAAGGATGATCAGAAGAAATGGAAAGCACCTGAGTTAAATATATGAGTGTCACAGCAAAGGGTCTGAATACTTAGGACCATGTGATATTTCAGTTTTTCTTTTTTAATAAATCTGCAACAATGTCAACAATTCTGTGTTTTTCTGTCAGTATGGGGTGCTATGTGTACATTCATGAGGAAGAAGAATGAACTTAAATGATTTTAGCAAATGGCTGCAATATAACAAAGAGTGAAAAATTTAAGGGGGTCTGAATACTTTCCGTACCCACTGTATGCAAATAAACCCAAAGACTTATTATTGTACAAAAGATTCACTGGGGATGTACTGATTCTATGGGAGGGAGATGAAAAAAGCCTAATTCATGGAAAAACTTAATGATAATCAAAAAAATGTCAGATTGTCATGGGAAATAAGCACAAAATGAATACACTTACTTGACCTAGAAAGATGTCAAGAAATAAATGTATTATGAATAAAAATCTATTTTAAATCAGTGGATAAAAATAGCTATCTACATATTGATAGCTGCCACCATGAATCTTGGTTAATGTCCCCGAAAGGGACATCTGGACTATCTGATTCCTCTACTTCTTTTTATCAGCAGTACCCACAAGGATTTACGCCAACTGCACAAGGAGGCAATCACTCAGGGGCACGGAAGAGGAATCTCTTCGGTGGTGCTAATGACTTTTCACAACTCTCTAAAAAACGCCCAGATGAAAGGCGTTCCTTTAACTTTCAGACTTCACAAAATAGTGATGTCAATACTAGAACTGGTGAAGGTTCTCGTCACATCACGAAACATGGTAATTTAGGGAATACCACTAACAAAGGCACACATTTAAATCCAGTAGCTGCACAGGCTTTACAACTCTTTACATCTCAACATTTGTCACAATACACAAACCAAGGACACACTACGAATAGTGGAAACACAGAGTCACAGATTTCAGGAGATAGAAATACCTCTATGCCTTTTAGCCAGGGGCCTACCGTATTAGGATCATCTCATCCTGAAGGAGCAAGACAGGGTACATTGGACCCTTTTGTTTCGTGCGCGATTCCTATACCCCAAACTTAACACCAGAATTTACGGAGTGCAGTGTCATCAATCTGACTCAGTTTGTGCTCACTGATAAGGAGGTTGAGGGTTTTAAAACTGGGACTGAGTTTTTATCCGGCTATGAATATTGATAAATATGAGGTCATTAAAGACCTGTACTTGTTTGCTAGAAACCTCACATTCAAGTACTGTACATGTTTGATGATGATAGATGTAGGATTAAAAGAGACAGGGAACTCACAGAACAAATGAAAAATTCCAAGATGGAGGATTTTAGAGCTTTGAGAGATTTGATTCTACTTTTAGAAGAAAATGAATCCAATGATGATAATACAAATATCAAAAAAACAGAGAAGCACCAAAGAAAACTCAGTTTTTGCCTAGTTTACCTTTATGCATTGCCTTTTATCTTTGCTTACCATGCAAGTGCATAGGGAAAAGGTGGGTTTTGTGGATTAAGTGCTTACAGACTACACTATGCGCTGTCCTCTTTTCCCATGATCTATGGTCCGTATGCCTCTTTATCCATCTGGAGTGGACAGGATCAGCGCCAGTGTCTGACGATATGAGATCTATTGCCTTGTAATAATAAGGTTTTATTGGCGGTGAGTTTTCTACTATAGGGAGAGGGCTTCCACGAGGTGTGGTGACGGTGTTTTCAAGTTTGCCTTCAGCCATATACATCCCGATCATTTATAACCACCATTTTTTCACTGGGTGCTATGCAATACTGTATATGGACAGTGATTATAGGACTGCCATTATTCATTTGCAGCACTATTTATTTAGCGTCACTAATGTTGGATCTCAGGCCAGGGTTATGGGACTAATGTCCTGAATATAGTGACCGAAGTGCGGTGAAGAGGCTGTGAGAAGAAATATTTGTGGAAGTCACGCCAAATTGGGATGATTTAAATGCAAAGCAGCGGAAACTCTGTGGTAAGTGTTGAAGGTGATTTCCTATTTGCCCAACTTTTTTTTTTTACTTTATTTTTATTTGCATATAAAATTTAAAATTTATTACAACATTTCCCAAATTGGGATTCACATATTATGCATTAATTTTATAAAGGAAAGAAAAACAAACCCAATCAGCATTCCCCTCTCTCCTCCCACCCCATCCCTCCCAAAGGATCTCCTCCTCCCCTCCCCATCCCTAATCCTACCAACTTCCTAAAGGTAATTATGCTGGGCTGTTTATTTCAATATATTTAATTGTTTTTTTAAATTCATTCCATTTTCTCCATTTCCTTTTCATATTTATTGGGTTCTCTACTTGCGTGTTACTTATGTACTCCATATTGAAATTTATGTCTATCTTTTTACACCATTCCTTCACGTTCGGGCTCTCTTCTTCTCTCCATTTTTTTGGTATAATTCCCTTGGCTGCATTTAGCAGGGTTGGGACCAGCATCATTTTGTATTTTTTTAAGGGAATAGTTGTTTTGTGGAAAAGGCAGACCCACGGGTCGTCTGATATTATTATTCCTGTCATTTCTTCGATCAGTTGTCTAACCTCAGTCCAGTAACCTCTTATCCTCGGACACTCCCAAAATATGTGGTACATTGTTCCTATACTACCACATTTCCTCCAGCATTTATCTGTCTTGTCTGGTTGGTATTTATTTATTACTTCTGGAGTGATATACCATCTTGTTAAACATTTATAATTTAATTCTGTTGTGCTTACATCCATAGCAGAGGATCCTACCGCCCCTAGTATAACCTCAAGTTCCTGTCTTGGCAGTTGTGTCCCTATTTCTTTCTCCCATTTAGTTATATATGGGGGTCTCTCCAGACTATGCCATTCCGTCAACATTTTATATATCTGAGATACTCCATGTCTCTGGTTAGAGGAGTAACTCAGCTTCTCTATGTTGTTAAGATCTTTTTCCGACCTAATCGGCTGTGGCAGCGACCTAACAAAGTGTTTCAACTGAAGATATCTCCAGTCATCCAATTTCATATTTTTATTTTCTTGTTTTAATTTCTGAAGTGATTTTATGTGACCTTTGTGAATGATATCTTTTAATTGCGTGTTTCCTACCCAATTCCCAAATTTTTCTTCCTCTCCTGGTGGGAAGTATTTAGTGCCATTTAGTGAAATCATAGGTGAATTGTATTCCCATTTCATTTGTTTGTTAATCCCATCCCATACTTTATAGACTACTTTTGTCAATTCGTGTTCTCCTTGTGTTTCTCTATATTTTGGTGGTATCCATATTGTTTTGTGAAGGTGATTGTTATTTTGTGCACATTCTATCTCTACCCATCTTTTTTCCCTTTCTATTTTTGTCCATTCTACCATTCGTGTAATAATTACTGCCTTATAATATCTTTCCATATCTGGTGTTGCTAACCCTCCTTGTGTTTTACCTCTTGTTAGAATTTTATATTGAACTCTAGGTTTTTTCCGCTGCCATATATATTTTGTTAGTAAAGTTCTAATTGCTCTGAAGAAGGTTGCGGGGATGTTTATTGGCAATAAAGAAAAGGTGTATAAAATCTTTGGAAGAATATACATCTTAACTACGTTGTTTCTTCCGATCCAGGAAATTTGATTATTTGATTTCCTTCGTATTTCTGTTTTTATTTCGTTCAATAATGGTATATAATTAATTTGATATAATTTTTTTATTTGTGGTGTTAAATATATCCCTAAATACTTTAATTTGTCTTTTGTCCACGTGTACGGGAAATATGTTTTTATTGTTTGTTCTTCTTGGGTATTTAACCTTAGGTTGAGGATCTCTGATTTTATAGGGTTTATTTTAAAGTTTGATAGTCTACCATACTCTTTCAGTTCCTTTTGAATATTTGGGAGTGTAATCCTAGGATTTGTTATGATGAACAGTAGGTCGTCGGCATATGCCGCGACCTTATGTTCATCCTGGTTTATCTCTACTCCTTTTATGTCACGGTTTTGTCTAATTTTTGCCAATAATGGTTCTAAGGTAAGGACGAACAATAGAGGCGACAGGGGACATCCCTGTCGCGTTCCATTGCTCATTCCAAATCTTTCCGATAGGCTCCCGTTTATTTTAATTTTTGCCATGGGTTTCTTATATAATGCTTCTATCCATTGTCTCATTCTTGGGCCAATCCCTATATTTTTTATCGTTTCTTTCATGAAGTCCCAATCTACCCTATCAAAGGCCTTTTCGGCATCAATCGATAATAGGATGGAGGGGACCTCATGTTTTTTTGTTTTTTGTAAGAGCAGCAAAGTACGAATTACGTTATCTTTCCCTTCCCTACCAGGGACAAATCCAGTTTGATCCGGGTGGATCCACAGTTTTAATAAATCTTTTAGTCTTGTTGCCAAAATTTTCGCAAACAGCTTCGTGTCCGCGTTTAGCAACGCAATTGGCCTATAGCTAGAGCAGAGGGTTTGGTCTTTCCCTTCTTTCGGTATTATCGTGATATAGGCCAATAAAGATTCTTCCCTTAATTCTTCTTTCCCAATTCTGTTCATATAATTTTGCATTTTTGGGATTAGTATTTCTTTGAATCTTTTATAATACCTTACCGTGTATCCATCCGGACCTGGACTCCTCCCATTCTGTGTAGTTTTTAACGCTTCTCTTATTTCGTTTTCCGCAATTGGTGCTTCTAAAAGCTCCAATTTATCTCCTAGAATTTTAGGTAGATTTGCTTCCCTAATATATTTTTGGATCTCTTTTATTCTTTCCTGTCTTACATCAGAGGTTTCTTCCTTTCGCACGTTATATAAGGTGTTATAATAGGCATGAAATACCTTAGCTATTCCTGTGGTTGAGTTAATTATTTCATTTTTACTGTTTTTGATTTTTTCTATGTAATTTTTGGATTTCCCCTTCGTCAGTAATCTGGCTAAGGATTTCCCTGGTTTATTTCCAAATTTATACCTATATCTAGCTATCTTATTAAAATAATTTCTGGATTTTTCCTCCAGTAGTTCTTTCAATTCATCTCTTTTTATTATTAGATTTTCTTCTGTTTCTTTTTTAATTTCTCTTTTATGTTTTTGTTCTAATTCGTGTATTTCTCCTATTAGTTTATTGATTGAGTTATTTCTCTCTTTCTTTTTTTTTGATGCTAAGGATATCAATATTCCTCTGATGTAGGATTTATGTGCTTCCCAAAGTGTGGCCGATGAGGTTTCCGGTAAATCATTCTTTTGGAAATAAAACTCTAATTCTTGTTCTAGTCTGTTTCCTATTTCTTCATCTTGAATTAATTCTTCATTTAACCTCCATATTCCCATATTTTTATGATTATTTGGTATCTCAATTGTTAATGTTGAGGGGGCATGATCGGATAGTGTGATTGTACCTATTTCTGTATTTTCTATAAATTCCACAAGCCGGTGGTCGATAAAGAAATAGTCTAATCTTGAATACATTGAATGTACTGAAGAGTAGTAAGTATAATCTCTTTTTTTTGGATGTTGAACCCTCCATGCATCTATTAATTGGGTCTGATGTAATTTTTTCCTTATTTTTCTGAGTTTTTGTTCTCCGAGCGTCCTTACGACCGATGTACTATCAACATTTGGGTTCATACAAAAATTTAAATCTCCTGCGATTATCAGGTAGCCTTTTTTAAAGCTTTCTAAATCATACAGAATTCTCCCTAGATATTCACTCGGATTTTTATTTGGGTTATATATATTTGCTAATGTCAGATCCATCCCTCTTATTTGGCCTTTAAGAAAAATATACCGGCCGTTTGGGTCTGTTTTAATTTCTTCCAGGGAGAATTCTGTATTTCTTGCCAGCCCTATTGCTACCCCTCTCGCACGTTCTATTGGTGAGTCCCCATAGTACCACTTAGGGAAGTATTTGGAATAAAGTTTTACGTTTGAATGTATGGAGATATGTGTTTCTTGTAGGAAAGCTATATTTGCTGCTTCTCTTCTCAATTCATCTAAGATTTTATACCTTTTTATGTGGGAATTTAATCCTCTTACATTATAAGTTATTATTTTTATTTGTTCATTTTTCATTTTTAATTTTTGATCGGTCCCGCTCTTGCTCGAGCGTAGTAGGGCTGAGTCGATCGGAGTCTCTCTAGTAGAACATTACCCATGTTGGTGGATTGATCCTTCCTTAGCATTTTTATTCTTTTTTGGTAGTAGGGATTTCCCCTCCCCCTCCTCCCCCCTCCCCCGCACCCCATCCCTCCTCCCTCCCTTCCCCCACCCCACCCCTCCCTCCCTCTCCCTCCCTTCCGTCTCATATTGATGTTTCCTTGATCTACTTTTGATCTCTGGGTATCTAGTTGTGTCCTTGGGTTAATTACCCTCATACCCATTTCCTTTCGGGGTGATGCTCTGTTGGCCTGACACGTTCTATCCCCTCCACCTCGGAAGGGGGTGTTGGCCGTCTGGGTGGCTGTTCGTCCTCCTTTTTATATCCTGTTCCTCCTCCCCTCCTCTCCCTCCTCCCCCCCCCCCGCCTCCCCCATCCTCCACATAAGGACATATCGAAGTCAATCATCAAACAGCAGAGAGAAAAAAAAAAAAAAAAAAAACCGGATGGGGAGATGGAAGGGGAATTCCTCTGCGGCGGTTTCCCTCCTCTCTATCTTTGATATTTATTCCTTCCAGTTAGTCTCCATTGCTGTTCTTCTGTTTGTGGATTTTCCTCCCATCTTTTTCTACTGTTATCATCTTCGTACCATCCAGGCATGTCTGGCTCTTGGATATCCAATTTTTTACAGAATTCCTGAGTTTCTTCTGGGAAGATAAGTTTTGCAGATCGTCCGTCTTTTTTCCCTATCAGGCATGCCGGAAAACCCCAGTTGTATCTAACTCCTTGTTTTTGCATTTCTTCTATCAGGGGTTTTAAAATTCTCCTTCTCCTCAATGTTTCTGGCGCCAGATCGGTGAAGATCTGTATCTTATTATTTCCTGTATTTATAAAAGTTTTATTTTTCTTTAAATTTTCCCAGATTTGTGCTTTGTCTGTATAGTTTTGAAATCTGATTATCACATCCCTGGGTGACTCTACTGGAATTCCTGTTGGTTTTCTTATGCGATGTACTCTTTCAATCTGCAATTGTTCGTCTTCTCCTCTTCCTAATACTGGGTTGAGAATTTTTTGCATTTTTTCTCTTAAATTTTCTTCTTGTAGGTCATCTGTCAGTCCTCGGATCCTCAAATTTTTTCGTCTTGCTCTGTTCTCTTGATCTTCAAGCCTATACGCCAGGTCCCTGGCTTTTTTCTTAGTTTCATTTATTTCTTTTCTCATCCCCTGTATTATTTTTGTCTGAGTTGCTTGTTGTACCTCTAACTCTTCTACTCGTCCCAAAGCATGTCCTAGATCTGTTTGAACATGTCTCAGGTCTGTCTGGATTTTGTTCAGTTCAACTTTTAATGATTTTTCTAATTCTGCAAACATTTCTCGCATGTCTCCTTTTGTAGGGGCATGTTCCTTTATTACACTCTGGTCTTCTTCTTCCTCATTTTCAGTTCTTAGGCTCGATTCTGAGTTTGCTGTACTTATTGGTGATTTATTCAATTCCATTTTTTGACTTTTCTCCTTTGTCTCCCCTCTCTTCTTCCCTGTTCCTAGTTGTTTATCTTGTTTTTCCTGAAAAGTTTTTTCTAGAGGGTTTTCTTGTGTCATGAATTTCTTAATTGTATTTGGACTTGCGGTTGTCCGCGGTGATCTTGCTGTGGCTCCTCCTCTTGTTGTTTTCCCCCTCATCATTCAGAATATGCTTTAAGGCTTCCCTATATGTTTTTCCCGCAGGATAGGTTAGCAGGAGGGAAAAAATAGGGAGGGTGGAGGGTGTTGGGATGTTTTACTGGGGTGTGGATGCGAGTGGACAGGTTATCACTGTGTTGCTTCCTTAGCCGGAAACTACTACAATACAGCGCCCACACACGTTCTCCAGGCTTCGGATTTGCAGTTTTAGCTCTCAACACCACGTTGGATTTACCCCACACCCTTCCTTAAGAGAAATCAATAACTCGATCAAATAGTAGAAAAATAATTCTTATTCAGCTACATGTATCAGTCCTCTGACAGACCTTAATTGGTGTCGGGAGAAAATAGGTGTTTATCTCACAGCCAATTTTACATGAGGTGAGGTAAATAAAGGAAAACTTCTGTTGCTACCAATAGATAGTCTTTATTTTATACGTATGAGGGGCTAAATGAGGCTTGCTTGATACTGTGTTTTCTTCCTTCACAGTCCCATTTAAGGCTTTAATTAGTTGTGTAGTTATATCATGTGTTGTGGAATTGTTTTCAAAAACTACATCAAACTCAGTTAAGGCATTAAAATTGTTAGAGTATCCTGTGCTTAAATCGGCATTTTACCAAAGTCTATGAAAAGCCACTCTGCAGGAATCCAGTGTTTTATCCTAGGTAACTCGCGGTTTTGAATTTAACAAAATCTAGATATGGCCTCCAAAGCCGCTGCTGAGGGGATGATCCGAAAGGTTGCTGTGAATTTTCTGCCACAGCATACAAAATTACCGTCTTAATTAATGTCATAGACTATAGATCATCTACTGATTCCCAGTTAGTTTAGGTAACATTTATAGTTAAATGAAAGGGTTTTTACTCCCAAACTCACAGTTTTGCAGTGTTACCAGTTGCCTCTGAGGTTTCAGTCCATAGTCGTGCTGTTTCTTGGCTGGTTAGAAAAGGGTGCTTGGGGCCCTGGGTTGTTGTGTGGTGATGCTCCTGTATATTGCTGCAGATCTCTCACGTCAGCCGTGTTCAGGGGGGGGGGGGGCATCTCTCTCCTCAGCTCATCATTGCTCCTCCGTTCTCACAGCTCCACAGTGCCTCCCTTTCACACAGCTCCTCAGTCCTTCAGACCGGATACCACCGGACACCCGAGCACACCACCCGGGATCCACGCGACCGGGAGCCCTGGAGTCTCGGAGCAGAGCGGAGCGGCCGGTGAGTAGAGGCTTATGTGGGGGGGGAGAGAGCTGGGAGTCCGTCTTCCGTGCCGGGTGTATGTCCACTTATCCTCGGCTTATCTTCGGCGGCTGTAAGACATGTAGCGGCTGGGTTCAAGGTGCGGGTCTCGGAGGGGTGAGATGTCTCGCTTCATCTTCAAACAGCCTTCCCGGCGGCCTACGTGCGTGCCGTCAGGCTCCTCCCCCTCATGACGGGCTCTGGTTCCCTATTTGCCCAACTAAATACCTTAAGTGTATATATATAATAAGTCCCTGACTTATAGCAAAGTCTGGTCTGTTCTATGTAAAAGAAAGGCAGAGCTCTGGAGAATGCTTTGTCCTGTGAAATAGACACATGCAGTCAGTGTTCATTCAAAAGCATTCTAAACTTTATTTTGAAGTGGGGTAATTTACGTCTTATACAGAAAATGTCACAGGAAATACAATTTGGAGGGGGGAGAGTGCTCTCAGAAGTTAAACAATGGGTTAATACAGAATGTTCGTTAGAAATTGCAAAATATGCCTTGTCTAGACTCTATAGCTCATAATAACAAATGAGGAAGTGAATGTGCGATAAACAGAGGAAACAGAATGTATCTTTATCTAAGGTGCTAGGACATGGGGGGACATGGGGTGATTTATGAGTTTCATTGTTCTTGTAACTAAAGCCTTAAAGCAATCTTTAACAGTATATAATGAAATAACTCAACTTAAGTCAGAGCTGCATTAAAATGGCGTGACACAGGTCAAGCTAGAAAATGGTGGCGAGCAACAAGTTAGAGGTGCACATTCCTGTCATTCCCCTTCAAGTGTCTGCCTAATATTTTGGGGAAATTGTGATCAGTATCACCGGGGGGCATACTGGAACTACTATGTATCTATTCTTTGTCATGCTGACACTTGTAGTCCACCTACATATCATCCTATGGCATGCTGACACTTGTAATCCACCTACATCTCATCCTTTGGCATGCTGACCCCGTTAGTAAACCTACAGCCCACCCTTGGCATGACACTTTTAGTCCACCTACATCTCATCCTTTGGCATGCTGACCCTGTTAGTACACCTACATCCCACCCTTGGCATGCTGACACCTGTAGTCCACCTACATCTCACCCACAGCGTGCTGACACCTGTAGTCCACATGTGCTCTTAAAATAACATTACGTTGTTTTGGAAATTCTTTCCAGTCATTGTGTCTACTATTCAATAGGTCTAGGAAAAAAAAGTAATGAGAAGGTGGAGATCAATCAGGGACCGTTACAGATGGGACCTCAAGAGGCAGAAGAATGCCGTAGTGGTTCTGGAGCCGGGAAGAAAAAGGTGGCCATCCTTTTCAACATGCTGGACTTTCTGCAAAGTGTTATGGACGTAAGTGACAACTATTGGAACATGTTATATCGACCTTTTCAAAGCAATGGCTTTGCAAAGAGCAGTTTGATCCCCTACTTCTCAGGTCCTATGATGGTGCCCCATGGTTTACTCCCAGAGAGTGCGCCCATAGCAAACAGCTTGCTATCTGGGAAATTGTGCATGCTCACTACCTAGACTCGCTGCCTGTATCCACTGACACAGACAGTGCAGCTCAGCCCAGCTTCACATGCTATGCTCAGTGGCTGTGATTGACAGCAGTGGGAGACCATTTTTTCCGCTGCTGTCTTTAACTAGGTTTGGGGGTTGCAGATTATTGTAGAAGGTATGGTGTACCGGGGCACCGCCTTATTAGTCAAGGGGACTTTTAATCCCTGCAACTTAATATCCTATTCATACCTATGAGGGTGTATGGACAAGAGGTATTTGAATTGGTCAGCATTGTCACATGGACAGTGCTGACCTGTCAGAATCTATCAAGCCTGTCCTATCATAGCTGCGTGGAGAGGAGAGAAAGCTAGAAGGATTTCAAATCCCCAGATCGGTGAAGTGGCATTTTGGTGCCTGCCAACAGGGGATCACATGACACTGGTACAGTGGAAATGAGGAGGGGGGGGCAGTGTAAGGTCACCTTACAGATTTTTGAAGAACTTACTCAACGGGTTTATTTACTAAAGCTAGAGAGTTTCAAATTAGTCACAATTCTGCAGAGAAACCAACCAGCTTCGAACCCAAGCTTTAGCAATAAGGCTCATATCATACTGGGGCGAAAAAGGTTTCTGCACTATTTGGGACCGACTCTGGAGCGTCTTGCATTATCTTCTATTGAAGAAGTCCTTTCTGACACCGCCCTGTACAGCGTGACTTCAGTGTGGCTTGCAGTCGGGCGACTTTGAAGCCACCCCAGTGTGAACCGAGCCTAAAACATGGAAACTGAGTTTCTCTGAAGAATTGTGACTAATTTTACCTTTAGTACATAAACCCCATGGTTATCATTTTTATGTTATCCTCCTATAATGACCGATTTAAGATATATTTGCAAACATTTTTACATTCTTTGTTATAGTACCACCTCAAACCTCTCTGATGAGGAACAAGAACCAGAGGAGGATACAGAAGCAGGAAGCAGACGTGGGAGGAGCAGATGTACTGGAGCAGTTTGAGGACAATGCTCAAGTGTCCCCGCAACCCAGGGCTTCCCAAGATCGAGGAGGACAACATGTGCCTGCAAGGATTTACAAAAAAAAGCCTTAAAAATTATTACAAAAATCAACATGTTTTAGAAAGTCAAATATCAGAATAGGATTGTACTCTAGAGAGTCATCCCTCAAAGAACAAGAAGCTCTGCAAGCTCCGGGAAGTTCTCTGCAGCCTAGCGGAGGTTCAAGAAAGACATGGATGCAGCCATGCTAGCATTTATGGAGGACATGAAGACAATGCGACAACAAGACTACAACACGGATCCGTTTGCGGACAGAAAGGATCCATTTGTCGTATACTCTGTAACAGTCGAAAGTCTGTATAATCATCTTTTTTTTTTTTTTTTTAACATTTTTATTATTATCCAACATTATCATACGAGTAATATCAAAGCACATGACAATCAGCCTATTCCACAACATATATATCAGAGAGACATCCAAACCGTTCAGAAAAAATGTAACACTATGTAAGCAGATAACACAACAGTACCTCCTATCAATTGTGCAATAGCTGTAAAACTCAGTTGGATAAGGAGAAATGTTTTTTTCTTTTTAAAACTGAAACTAAATACCTAAGTATTCCCTCTCCGCTCCTCTTCCCGTAACAAGGAAGGGGAAGCCATCCAGGCTAAACATAGCCCCAAATCCCCCCGTTGTGACCAAGGTATAGGAACTTCCCCCTTCAACAACAAAATAAAAATAAGAATGAGGAGAATGGTGAGAAACATGGGAAGGCAAAAAAAAAAAAAAAAAAACCCACCCCCTGTACCTCTTTTGGTGCGTGTTCGGTAGTCAATCAATTAGGGATCCTGAAGATCTTTTCCCCTCCTCTGCCAGTTAAATTGTCACCAGTCTAGTCGTCAGTCTCTCCCACAACCCATCTATACCATATCTTCCAAAACTTCTTGGGAGATCCCCTAGCTTCATACATCATACGATACATGGGAATGTCAGCGTTGACCACCCTCAACCACATAGGCAGCGTTAAATTATCAGTATAGATCCACCGTCTTGCAATCAGCTTTCATACACAGAAAAAGAGTATACGCAGAAAAAGCTTTGTTGCTGTATTCATCCCATCAATCTCTATAACCCCCAGGAGACACACCAGAGGGGAGCATATATTGGGAAGACTGAATTTCTCAGCTATAAATTCAGTTACCTGAGACCACAAGGGCCTAACTCTAGTGCAGTCCCATACCATATGAAGAAAGGAGCCCTGTCCCACAGAGCATTTATGACAGGTATCCGAGTCTCTGTTATGCATACGAAATAAGCGTACCGGTGTATAATAAGTTTGATGTAAATATCGCAGCTGAATCATCTTGTCTGTAGAGGATATTACTGTGCTAAGGTACGTCTCAAGTACCTCCTCCCAAAGTTCCTCGGACGACTCTGGTATGATGCTCAGCCACCTAGCTCTAGCACGATCCACCGGGTTGGAACCCCCAGGACAAAGCGCCCCATAATATCTGGAGACCTTCTTAAGTGGATCCGGGTCCAAAATCACAGCTTCAAGAGGTGAGTTAGCCAAAGGAACTGCCTCCACCCCAAACTGCGCCCTCCTGTATAATCATCCTAGCCAAACTCCTATCACTCGGAAAATGGATGTCCAAATGCCCATTTGTGTTAGGGCTGCAGTTGCTGGAGATCCCATGCCGGAGTTCCATTATGTGATCCCTCAACGCAGGCCTTTCCATATGTACCCCTCTGATGCATCTCCACCAAACATTCAGCAGCTACATGTCCAGCAACATTATCTGCCTCACCTACATAGCCAACTCCCACCAAGCAACATTTGCTCAACTCCACCAACTGCATCCCAGGGATCATACATCAGTCCCAACAATACCCAATCCCAATCCTACGAGTCCTCAGGTTCCCAGGTCCATTATGGAAGTTCCTCCCAAATTTTTTAGCCCGGTTTTCAAATTACCACAGTCCGTATTATCAGGATCTTTGAAATGGTGTGAAACATGTATCCAGTGAGCTGAACTCCATCTTATGTCTGACATTACATACAGTGGGTACGGAAAGTATTCAGATCCCCTTAAATTTTTCACTCTTTGTTATATTGCAGCCATTTGCTAAAATCATTTAAGTTCATTCTTCTTCCTCATGAATGTACACATAGCACCCCATACTGACAGAAAAACACAGAATTGTTGACATTGTTGCAGATTTATTAAAAAAGAAAAACTGAAATATCACATGGTCCTAAGTATTCAGACCCTTTGCTGTGACACTCATATATTTAACTCAAGTGCTTTCCATTTCTTCTGATCATCCTTGAGATGGTTCTACACCTTCATTTGAGTCCAGCTGTGTTTGATTATACTGATTGGACTTGATTAGGAAAGCCACACACCTGTCTATATAAGACCTTCCAGATCACAATGCATGTCAGAGCAAATGAGAATCATGAGGTCAAAGGAACTGCCTGAAGAGCTCAGAGACAGAATTGTGGCAAGGCACAGATCTGGCCAAGGTTACAAAAAGATTTCTGCTGCACTTAAGGTTCCTAAGAGCACAGTGGCCTCCATAATTCTCAAATGGAAGACGTTTGGGACGACCAGAACCCTTCCTAGAGCTGGCCGTCCGGCCAAACTGAGCTATCGGGGGAGAAGAGCCTTGGTGAGAGAGGTAAAGAAGAACCCAAAGATCACTGTGGCTGAGCTCCAGAGATGCAGTCAGGAGATGGGAGAAAGTTGTAGAAAGTCAACCATCACTGCAGCCCTCCACAAGTCGGGGCTTTATGGCAGAGTGGCCCGACGGAAGCCTCTCCTCAGTGTAAGACACATGAAAGCCCGCATGGAGTTTGCTAAAAAACACCTGAAGGACTCCAAGATGGTGAGAAATAAGATTCTCTGGTCTGATGAGACCAAAATAGAACTTTTTGGCCTTAATTCTAAGCAGTATGTGTGGAGAAAACCAGGCACTGCTCATCACCTGTCCAATACAGTCCCAACAGTGAAGCATGGTGGTGGCAGCATCATGCTGTGGGGGTGATTTTCAGCTGCAGGGACAGGACGACTGGTTGCAATCGAGGGAAAGATGAATGCGGCCAAGTACAGGGATATCCTGGACAAAAACCTTCTCCAGAGTGCTCTGGACCTCAGACTGGGCCGAAGGTTTACCTTCCAACAAGACAATGACCCTAAGCACACAGCTAAAATAACGAAGGAGTGGCTTCACAACAACTTCGTGACTGTTCTTGAATGGCCCAGCCAGAGCCCTGACTTAAACCCAATTGAGCATCTCTGGAGAGACCTAAAAATGGCTGTCCACCAACGTTTACCATCCAACCTGACAGAACTGGAGAGGATCTGCAAGGAGGAATGGCAGAGGATCCCCAAATCCAGGTGTGAAAGACTTGTTGCATCTTTCCCAAAAAGACTCCTGGCTGTATTAGATCAAAAGGGGGCTTCTACTAAATACTGAGCAAAGGGTCTGAATACTTAGGACCATGTGATATTTCAGTTTTTCTTTTTTAAAAATCTGCAACAATGTCAACAATTCTGTGTTTTTCTGTCAGTATGGGGTGCTATGTGTACATTCATGAGGAAGAAGAATGAACTTAAATGATTTTAGCAAATGGCTGCAATATAACAAGGAGTGAAAAATTTAAGGGGATCTGAATACTTTCCGTACCCACTGTATGTCCCTCACTAACGTGAGATCAGTAGATGCACAGTCCAAACTGTAAGCAGCTGTTGCAAAATACAGCATACCGCACTTTACGGGTTCAAGCCAAGCACTCAGGGCACAGTGCGGTAGGCTGTATGTAGCTGCAGCTACATACAGTTTAGACAGCACATCCAGAGGCCTTACATATGTTAGCGAGTTACAAGTTTGTAGAATGACGCCGACTATTGTCCCAAAGTCTGTTGCTTCAGTGTTTTTGAATTTTCGGTCAGATGCTACTATGGTATAAAGTATAATTACCATAATTAATATTTGTGGCATTCAGCAAACTTTGGGAAGAGAATCACTCTACTCCACACAACTCACAGGGACAGAGCTGGGTCTGTCAATATGGTGGAGGTTCCTTCCCTTGCACCATTTTTGTTTACTAGTTCTATTTTCTTGTTAGATACACAGTGAAGTTACAAGTTCGATGGCTAAAATACCCACCTACGTTTTTTTTTACTTTTCTATCTGCAGCACTTGCCTCTCTACATCTGTTCAAAAGTGATACATTTCAAAGGCTTGTATGAGAGTTCCTAAAACTGAAATTTAACTTAATTCATAATGTAGAGTGATTTGTTTTCTTCATGTGTCATGTCTCCATTTATTGGCAATGTTGGGATACGTAGTTGTCTCTCACTGAAAATAAAAATATCATATTTAATGCAAGAACAATGGGCTATATTTCTAAGTTTAAACATAGATGCAAAGATTACACACATTGCTAATCAGCCAGTCACATGGAAGCAACTCAGTGCATTTCTCATCTATACGTGGTGAAGATGACTTGCTGAAGTTCAAAACGAGCACCTAATAAAGTGGCTGATGAGTGTTATTTACACATGTCGATACTGCCATGGAAGGTTCTTCGTAGGTTTATACATGCGTATAGAAAAATAAACCGTTGTCAACCATTAGCCCAATTCAAGGTTATGTGAGAGGAATTCAATTATTATTTTTCACCTAAGTGCCCATTCTGATTCCAGTTCAGCATACACTTATTGCTATTCTTTTAATCATGATACACTACATACATCCTACCTTGAGCCATGTGTAAATTAAATCGGGAAGTGTGCACTTGCCCATACATATACAGTGCCTTGGGAAAGTATTCGACCCCCTTGAACTTTTCGACCTTTTGCCACATTTCAGGCTTCAAACATAAAGATATAAAATTGTAATTTTTTGTGAAGAATCAACAACAAGTGGGACACAATCATGAAGTGGAACGAAATTTATTGGATATTTCAAACTTTTTTAGCAAATAAAAAAAGGAAAAATTGGGCGTGCAAAATTATTCAGCCCCTTTACTTTCAGTGCAGCAAACTCTCTCCAGAAGTTCAGTGAGGATCTCTGAATGATCCAATGTTGACCTAAATGACTAATGATGATAAATAGAATCCACCTGTGTGTAATCAAGTCTCTGTATAAATGCACCTGCACTGTGATAGTCTCAGAGGTCAGTTTAAAGCGCAGAGAGCATCATGAAGAACAAGGAACACACCAGGCAGGTCCAAGATACTGTTGTGGAGAAGTTTAAAGCCGGATTTGGATACAAAAAGATTTCCCAAGCTTTAAACATCCCAAGGAGCACTGTGCAAGCGATAATATTGAAATGGAAAGAGTATCAGACCACTGCAAATCTACGAAGACCTGGCCGTCCCTCTAAACTTTCAGCTCATACAAGGAGAAGACTGATCAGAGATGCAGCCAAGAGGCCCATGATCACTCTGGATGAACTGCAGAGATCTACAGCTGAGGTGGGAGACTCTGTCCATAGGACAACAATCAGTCGTATACTGTACAAATCTGGCCTTTATGGAAGAGTGGCAAGAAGAAAGCCATTTCTTAAAGATATCCATAAAAAGTGTTGTTTAATGTTTGCCACAAGCCACCTGGGATACACACCAAACATGTGGAAGAAGGTGCTCTGGTCAGATGAAACCAAAATCAAACTTTTTGGCAACAATGCAAAACGTTATGTTTGGCGTAAAAGCAACACAGCTCATCACCCTGAACACACCATCCCCACTGTCAAACATGGTGGTGGCAGCATCATGGTTTGGGCCTGCTTTTCTTCAGCAGGGACAGGGAAGATGGTTAAAATTGATGGGAAGATGGATGGAGCCAAATACAGGACCATTCTGGAAGAAAACCTGATGGAGTCTGCAAAAGACCTTAGAATGGGACGGAGATTTGTCTTCCAACAAGACAATGATCCAAAACATAAAGCAAAATCTACAATGGAATGGTTCACAAATAAACATATCCAGGTGTTAGAATGGCCAAGTCAAAGTCCAGACCTGAATCCAATTGAGAATCTGTGAAAAGAACTGAAAACTGCTGTTCACAAACGCTCTCCATCCAACCTCACTGAGCTCGAGCTGTTTTGCAAGGAGGAATGGGAAAAAATTTCAGTCCCTCGCTGTGCAAAACTGATAGAGACATACCCCAAGCGACTTACAGCTGTAATCGCAGCAAAAGGTGGCGCTACAAAGTATAAACTTAAGGGGGCTGAATAATTTTGCACGCCCAATTTTTCAGTTTTGTTAAAAAAAGTTTGAAATATCTAATAAATTTCATTCCACTTCATGATTGTGTCCCACTTGTTGATTCTTCACAAAAAATTACAGTTTTATATCTTTATGTTTGAAGCCTGAAATGTGGCAAAAGGTCGAAAAGTTCAAGGGGGCCGAATACTTTCGCAAGGCACTGTATGTATGTACAATCTTCAGTAATGTAAAGTGTTCAGCTCAGTTTTTTTTTAATCCTTATCTTTTTTGTGTGTGGATTTTACATTTTATTATTTTCTACGAACGTATATAATTCTTAATCATTTTTTATATGTTTTTTTTTTCATATATGTTTTATAAAATACCTTTTATGTGTATACATGTAATTGATATAAGTTATACTGACACAAATGTAAATAATTGCTCTTGGTATCGTCTGGGTAAGGGAAAAGCAATTAGAGAACATAGCCTCTTTTCGGTCCCACCAAGCTCCTGTAGATTACATCTTAGCTTGTGCCCTTTAAAGCCATCTTCCAAACTGGTACATGGCCTGAAGGAGCCCAAGCTCGGCAAACTTGTCAACTAGGTCTAGGCATCACAACCCGGAAGGGACGTCACGGACAGCCTTACGTTCCACGGACCTGGGAAGCAGCGGAGGCCACCGCTGCAGTCTCTGCACTGGAACTGCGTGAATATCATGATGGAGCACCCCCAGGACAGTGATGCTGAGGACCTCCACTTAGTGCTACATGCCTTTAGTAAAAACTTACCTTTGTGAGTAGTACTTTACCTTTGAATTGAATATAACATCCCCTATATGCTGCACTTAGAAGGCGCGTGTGTGTTTCCTTATACCAGTAAAGTCTGTTCTTTTTCTCTTTTCTTTTTTGGAGAACTTATAGGGCTCTTTAACATTTGCAGTAAGCTTAACGCCTTTTTTTTTTTACTTTTATATATTTTTTTTAATTTAAATCTTTTTTTATTTTATCGTTGTTGAAAGTTACAATCACTGTGTTACAAAATATCACCATAAAAAGAAAAAGAAAAAAAAAAAAAAAAAAAAAAAAAAAAAAAAGCACATTCCGGCAACACCAATATAGTTATCAACATCTTCATATTCTTAGATGTCTTCAACTAGAAAAAACATGTTAGACCATATCTGCTATAAACCCCCCTCCCCCCTTACCTGTGAAAAAAAAAAAACCCAAGGGTGAGGGGAAACCCCCTCATACCCCCAAAATCCAACACTGTGATCATCATGGAGGAGACCAGTCTACCAACCGAACAACATACTCTACCGACCACACAATTGTAAGGCTCCTTCCTCAGATGTCACAAATCCATCCCAGCCTCCCCATAGTAAAGTGAATTTCTCATGCTTGTATTTAGATGCCCATACTAACTCTTCCATCCTCCTGATTGCTTCCACTTTAAGTATCCAACTCGAAACCGTAGGGGGTGAGTTTTGCTTCCATTTTGAGGGTATGCAAGCCTTCGCTGCGCTAAGGAGATGGCCAATAATGCCTTTTTGAAATACTGACATCAGAAGATCCGACATATTCAATAAAAAGAAAGCAGGATCATTTGGAATCGTGTGTACAGTACATTTCTGAATAATCCTACGGACTTCCGACCAGAAATGTGTTAATCGGGGGCAAGCCCAGAAAATGTGGAGCATAGTTCCCTCTGCACTGTTACAGCGCCAACATGCCTCTGACGCTTCCGGGTAGCATTTATGCAGTTTAGCTGGTGTATAATACCACCTTGACATAATCTTATAACTTGTTTCCTGCAATTTAGTGCATTTAGATACTTTTATATTTTACTTTGAGGGATAACCATTGTGAGCTGAGAATTTGACGTGCAGTTGCAGTGCGGCCCGTTAAACTCAATAGGCAAGTTCAACAGGGGCTGCCACATGTCAAACCTTATACCCTGAGGTAAAGATGCCAGGACCATGGTACGTGTACAGCCCCATGCGGCTGTATTTAAAAAATTTAGATTTTTTAACTTTTTTTTTTTTGGGAATATTATATAGCAGATTGTGAAACATATATATATATATTTTTTCCCCATAATTGTTGCTCTTTTTTTGTTTATAGCACAAAAAATAAAAATCGCACAGGTGATCAAATACCACCAAAAGAAAGCTCTGTTTGTGGGAAAAAAATGACATCAATTTTATTTGGGTACAGCGTCGCACAACTGCGCAATTTGTCCGTTAAAGTAACGCAGTGCCGAAATGCAAAATATGGCCTGGTCATTAAGGGGGCAAATCTTTCCGGTCCAGAAGTGGTTAATCACCGCTGGGTTTTTATTTTTTGCTTAAAAAACTAAAAAAAGATCAAAAATTTTGGAAAAACAATTGGCTTTAGTTTTCAGTAAATTTTGTAAATAAGTCCTCTCTACTGATGTGTGCTGATGAGGCGGCACTGACTGGCATCACTAATGGGGACTGCTGGGACTGTACTGTAATCAAGGCCCTGATTACCAGTACAGGTCTCCCCTGCGAGGAGATGCCGCTGATAAACGGCACTTCCTTGTTTACATGCGACCACCAGGAATTGGACACAGCTAATCACATGGGTAAAGAGCCACACCACCAGCTCTTTAGGAGATTGAGGTTGCACTGTGTCCTAAGAACACAGTGCGATCCTGTGTTCCTTGCGATCCCCAAGGTTCTGTCCTGGGACCAATCCTGTTTAATTTATGCATAAATGATCTAGAGGAGGGGATATCTACAAGCACTGAACTTATTCTCTCTGGAGAAGAGACGATTGAGGGGGGATATGATATCAATGTACAAATACTGTACTGGCGACCCTAACATAAGGAACAAACTATTCAGAGAACGGGAATACAATAAGACACGTGGCCACTCACTAAAACTAGACGAAAAATGGTTTAACCTTAAAATACGTAGGGGGTTCTTCACTGTCAGAGCGGTAAGGATGTGGAATTCTCTTCCACAAGCAGTCGTATCAGCAGGGAGCATCGATAGTTTCAAAAAACTATTAGATGGGAACCTTAAAGACCACAACATACAGGGGTATACAATGTACAACATACAGGGGTATACAATGTACAACATACAGGGGTATACAATGTACAACATACAGGGGTATACAATGTACGGTTAACAGCAAACACACACACACATCATAGGTTGAACTGGATGGACTGATGTCTTTTTTCAACCTCACAAACTATGTAACTATGTAACTGTCATACGCCCCCCGCGAGAGCGGCGGTTCTAGGGCGCTGTCATATGATGGCATCTCACCCGCCATTTTACTATACTGTGGGTGGGAAGTGGTTAAGCTTTTACCATCCTAGACTGGTCCTCTATCATCACAGAGATAACGCTATTTAATTCTTGTCACCCCAAGTACATATTACCTGGGAGAGGATCATTTTCTAGGGGCTCTTTACATATTTATCCACTTTCCGACTTCCAGCAGTACATCTACTACGGCAGGTCGGCTCATTCCTGTACGTCGCTTCGCAGGACCGTGAGTGGGGGCACACGCCCAATCGCCTCTGGGGGAGCCAATCAGCTGGTCTGGTGCCTGTGAATGCCGCCGGGCACCCACGATCCATCCCTGTGGAGACAGAACGGCGGTCTGCCATTGTAAACACAGCAGACCACTGTTCTGTCAGTATCGAACATAGGGATCCTGTGTTCCTCTTATTTAGGAACACAGGTCTGTGTTCATGCAGCAAGCCCATCCCCCTAGGGCAGTGATGGCAAACCTTGGCACCCCAGATGTTTTGGAACTATATTTCCCATGATTCTAATGCAGTTCTGTAGTTGAGAATCATGGGAAATTTAGTTACAAAACATCTGGAATGCCAAGGTTCACCATTACTGGCCTAGGGAAACATTTAACCTTTTGATCATCCCGCAGAACACAGGAGCCCTGTTTCCATCCACCAAGTCTGGCCCCCATACAGCTAGAATCACTCCCTAGGTACACAATTAACCCTTTGATCGCCCCTGGGGTTAACCCCTTCCCTGCCAGAGTCATTAGTACAGTAGCAGTATATATTTTTATGCAACATTTGTCTGCCGCAATGTCGCAGTCCCGCAAAAGAAAAAAAAAAAAAAATTAAAATGACAAATCTAGTTTGTAGAACGCGATAACATTTGCATAAGCCAATCATTATACAGTTATTGGGATTTTTTTTTTTTATACCAAAAATATGAATACAAATTAGCCTAAAATTATGAAAAAATGAGATTTTAATTTTTTTTTCTTTATTGGGAATATTATATATAAAGCAAAAATTTTTTTTTTTTTTTTCAGAATTGTTTAAAAAAAAAAAAAAAAAAAAAAAAAAAAAAAAAAAAAAAAAAAATCGCACAGGTGATCAAATACCACCAAAATTAAAGCTCTATTTGTAGGGAAATAATAAAAAAGGATATAAATTTTACTTGGATACAGCGTTGCACGACCGCGCAATTGTCTAAGTAACGCAGTGCCGTATCGCAAAAAATGACCTGGTCATTAAGTGGGTTAAACCTCCCGGTCCAGAAGTGGTTAATACAGTTTTACAATCCTAGACTGGTCCTCTAACATCGCAGAGATTAGACTTTTTAATTCTTGTCATCCCTCACTCCAAGTACATTACCCAGGAGAGGATCATTTTCTAGGGGCTCTGAATGAATTTAAGTCCCTTTCTCCCTTTTCCAAAGGAGTGCAAGTAGTCTCAATGGTTCCCGAGGGAGCAAGATCAGTCCAAATGGCCAATGGCAGACTTCGTGGTGCAGCTTCTGGACCACATTCTCCGTTCTAACGTTTTTACGTTCAATGGCGTCACCTACCTCCAGGTACAGGGGGTGGCAATGGGGACATCTTGTGCCCCATCGTACGCCTATCTGTACCTAGGGGGTTGGGAGAGGGACCTGTTTTTCAGACGATGGCGCATCGATGTATCTGCGCCATCTTGTTTTGTGGTGCAGATACAGCGACGATGTGCTCATCGTCAGGACAGGGACCTCGGCTGAGTTGCTGGACTTTGTTGAGTACATATCAGGAAACAGCTATAACCTCAAATTTACGGTCCAATATGATACAAGGAGCATCTCGTTCATCAACAATGATGGTACCTTATACACCTCACTGTACCGCAAAGAAACGGCAGGAAACACCATACTCCATTCAACAAGCGGTCATCCGCTTTCGTTGGTAAGGAGTATTTCTTACACCCAATACTTAAGAATTTGACAGAACTGTGCTAAGGAAGGTGATTTTCAAATTGAGGCAAAAGCCCTACAACAATTATTAATGGCTCGAGGTTATAGCAGGAAGTCCCTAAAGAAAGCATACAATAGGGCAGTAACTCACTCGAGGGAGAGGCTCATTTTTGGGTCCAAAATTCGTAAATCAGTTGATACCACCAAAATTGTGACCAAATACAATTCTCACCATCAATTGATTCGAAATGCAATCAAATAGAATTGGCGCTTCCTTACTGACGATGTGACTGTAGCTAAATATATTTGTGCATCACCTGAAATTGTGTATCGCAGGGCCCCATCCATTAGAGACCATTTGGTCCACAACCACTATCGTCCTCATGAGGAAACTTTAGAAGGAGCCACTGGAGGTCTGGGTACCTACGGTTGTGGCAGCTGCAAACAGTGCCCCAGGGTTAGGGAGGACAATACACTTCCCCTCCCACGTGGAGGAGTTTTGAAACCCTGCTTCCACGCTGCTTGTCATACAGAGGGTGTTGTATATTTGGACAACTGCATTTGCGGATCTTTTTATGTTGGAAAGACCAAAAGGCCTTCTCACGACGCATACAAGGCCATCTTTAATACATCGATGTTGGCCTTCTATACACCCCCATCTGTAAACACGTGGGTTTGAACCATAGTTTTGATCGTCATAATATAGTTTTCAGTATTGGAAACTATAATAAAAAATCCCAGGGGTGGCAATTTTGACAACCATATACTGAAATGCGAGGCCAAATGGATATATAACCTGCAGGCCACACGATCACCTGCTCTAAATACAGCCCTGTCATTTAAGCCATTTTTGGAGTAGCAAATTCCTATCTGAGATTTATATATGTAAATTTATATTTATTTTTATTTATTTTTTATTTTTGTGTGTATGGCTTTGCAACCCCCTTGTTCCAGAGAAAATATGGTTTTCATTATATGTATTTCTCTTTGTTTACATGTATCAGCATTGATTTTTCCATATAATATTCAGTTATATGTTTACTGTATCTGTGTTACATAACTGACATTTTTCTGTGTCATATTGATAATTGTGACATTTTTCTGTGTCATATTGATAATTGTAACTATTGTTGTCCATTTTTCCGCAGAGCATGCTGAATTTTGGCCCCTAGATGGCAATAGAGCTACGATGGCTAAGACGTTTTTACCCTTTTGTTGGCGTGCACTCGGGCGCCAAGCCGGGGTTGGAACAGGGTTTCCATCTTAGGCCCTCCCCTCGAGACCCCGAGCCCACCCGCGTGACGTGGCGGGCTGTTCTGCGACCCCTCTCAGCGTTTGTCCACAGTACCATATGCGGTTCACGCTGGAGTGCATGGTTCGTAAATGGCGCCCACACCGGAAGTGACGTATGGGGGCCAGGTTACGGCCCAGTCACTTCCAGTGGGACCGCTCTATTTAAAGTCTGTGGCGGTGTAGGAAGCCGGACATGGCTCCCTCTACATGCCGGACTTGGGAACAGGGACTTTGTAGCATGGCGCTTCTTCGACCAACTGCATTTCACAATTAGGTAGGCTCCGCTGGCGTCTCTCTATAATGAAATAGTAGGCATAACTAAATTGACTCCTTTGTCTTTTGCTATCATCTGCTTACCCTGGAACTTATACGTTTTTGCTTTACACTGCTTTTCACTCTCTTTCTCCTCCATTAGATATTTACGATGGGAGCGAGTAGGGGTTGAAGCCGAGGCACATCATTACCCCTTTGTTTCTTCACTGTGGTATAACTCCCTCTTATGGTGGAAGCTCTATCCAGGAACCTAGGGTATTAGGCCATTTATGTAGCTATGACCTAAATTTATAATTTGATGCTACGTTTATTAGGATTGATTACAGGGGTTTTCTTTCCCTTATTCCCTTTTTCTCCCCCCTTTTTTGAATTATATAGGCATAGTCATCTGCCCTTTCCCTGTTTTCATGGTCACGGCAACATTCTCCATGGACTATAGACTCGGTCCAGTGCCCGCCTTGTGGTTGTTGCCTTATTATTGTGTGCATAACTCTCCCCTTTGTTTATGTAATTTTCTATATAGAGCATGTAAAAACAGTGGTGTGACTCCATCATTTGGTCCTTGATAAAGCCAAAATGAGAGCTTTTTTGCCTCGGCGAAACATGTAGGACTTATCTAGTCACACTCAGTGCTTTAAGTGGGCCAGTACGTACCATTACTCAGTACCGCCACTTCCAAATATAGCTCTTGAGCGTACCACCACCTCTCCATGCGCCCAAAACGTGCTTTTAGCGTACCGATGCGCTCATTTGGACATCTGCCGCTTTTCAGAGCGCCCTTCACAATGCACGCTTCCTAATTCCTCCCAACGAGAGCAGAGACTACATTACCCATAGTACACCCTTGAGTTTTACAAGTGAAAAGCGCATGCGTCGCTTTTGCCGATGTCAGTGTCAACAACTCAACGTGACTCGGAGAGGGTGTGTGAAACACGAACACTCGGCTCGGTAATACAAATACAGTGTGAACAACACTAGATGTGCTCTCCTGGCTTCAGACTCTGAGTACTAAAAGAACACGGTCAGAATCAGATGACTCGCTGGCTGACACCCCACCAAGCCAGAATGATATCGCTGCAGGTCAGACGCAAGCTAATGAAAGCAGCACTTGTGCCGCGGTCGAGAACGAGGACTAGAATGGCATCACTCCTTCTACCGATGACAACAGCCGCATTAGCGATCAAGAGTGGCCAGAATGTTGGTCCCAAGCACAAGTCCAGTATTTCTCCACAAAATTACAAGTGGCTGATGAGCTGAAATCAAAAGTTGAGTTGTAGTTTGTGTAGTCAAGTTTGTGCTCGCATGGACATGCAGCAAGGGCAGAGAGTGTCGCAGGAGTGGAGTGGGTGCTTAATCTCGTCTTTTGGAAGGGACAAGGCTGCACAACAAAACTCACTACGAAAGAAAATAGAGCACAGAGACTCAATTTATCACAAGAAAGCAGTTGAAATAAAAGAGAAGGCAACACAAAATACAATGCAAAAACACATTGAAGATATGAGAAAGGCTGAATACGCTTCAACTTGCAATGTGTTTAGAACAGCTTATAAGATTGGCAAGCATGGGCATCCCTTTACAGACATGCCAATAGATGTCCAGTTGCAAGTCTTAAAAGGGGTCAAGATGGGCAGAGTTTTGCACTCTAATAACTCATGTGCAAATATACTGGATCACGTTGCAGCTGAAATGGAAAAGAAAGCAGTCAATGACATAGTGATGAATGAAAGAAAATTGTGTGTGCTCATTGATGAATCCACTACAATAAGAGGAAAGTCTGTGCTTGTCGTGTGCCTGCGGTCAGCTATTTCTAGTGAACAGCCACACACAATATTTTTTGAACTGATTGAGCTGCAGGGGACCACAGCAAAGGACAGCACTGAAGGCCTCTTTCACACGGTCCGCCTCCGTAGGCGGATCCGTGCTGCTCAGCAGGGATCGATCCACGATCCCCGCTGAGCCGGCGGATGACAGCCCCATCTCCGCTTGCAGAGCGGAGAGGGAGGTGTCTCAGCCCCCGCTGCCCTCTATGGGGGATCGGATGAGAGCAGACTGCCTGTCCGCTCTCATCCGATCCGATTACTGAACGGATGGAAAAATAGGGTTTCCATCGGTCCAGATTTCACGGACAGGATCGGATACGGATGGCAGCGGGTGTCAGCGGAGGTGTCTCCGCTGACATCCGCTGCCCCATAGAGCTGCATGGAGGATCCGATCAGATCCGCCTAAAAAACTGACAGGCGGATCTGATCGGATCGCCCGTGTGAAAGAGCCCTTAGGATGTCTTCATAACAATGGCTTTGACCCTCACTACCTACAGGAACATTTGTTGGCATTTGCTTGTGATGGAGCCTCAGTGATGCTTGGGAGGAAAGCAGGAGTTGCTGCGCAGCTTTTCTCCAAATTCCCTTAACCGTTTGTCTGGCATTGTTCCAATCACAGACTGGAACTGGCAGTTTGTGATGTTTTGAAGGAGGTAGGAGGAATCAACCACTTTAAAATATTTTAGATCAGCTTTACTCCCTCTACCACGCATCCCCAAAAACCAAAGGGAGTTAACCGAGAGTGCTCACAATGTTGGACAGTGTCTCTTGTGCTAGCCCGTGTTTTATCAGTGCTTTGGGTTGCTTCAAGTGAAAGAACAGCGAAAGCAGTATGGGAGAACTACCAAGCTCTGCAGGTACACTTTACAAATGCTGCTGCTGATACCAGCAGGGATTCAAGAGAGAGAGAAAAATACAAAGGACTCAATAATGTTCTCACTACGGTTTCTTTTGTGGTCAATCTTGGCATCATGGACGACGCTCTCACAGAACTCCGTGACCTCTCAAGAATGCTCCAGAGACAGGACATGACTTTGGATCAAGCCAACAGGTAGCTGGACCGACAAATCCGGGTGTTTGAGTCAATGGTATCCACACCTGGTCCCTTCACACAAACTGCCATTGATGCTGAAAAGAAGAAAATCTTCAGAAATGTATGTCTGCATGAAAATGACAGGGTTATAAAAATCAACCCTGGGCAATTTTTTTGTAGCCTGGCTGAAAATGTTAAAGTGCAGGATGACTCCAACAACTTCCTCACATGTCTGTAGAACCTCATCTGAAAAGACAGATAGTCACCTCCTCTCAGACATCAAGGTCCTCCAATCTGACTCATGGCCTGCATCTCTAGATATTCAAGACGGGGATGCAGCGGTCAGACGTTTATGTCAGAGATTCAGAGTTGGGGAGAGGGAAAGTGTCCTAGGATTTAGGGAGTATAAAGACCTAAAAGCTTCCAATACACCAGAAGCCCTGAAGCCTCTTCTTAAAGCTGTCCACACCATTGCAGTATCAACAAGTGAATGCGAGCGAGCTTTCAGCTCAATGAATGATACTTTGACAGATAAAAGAACCTCTCTCTGGTAAAAAAAAAAAAAAAAAAAAAGGCTTTACAATCACTTTTAAGAGTTTTCACAGTCAGCCCATCTTTACATACAAGTGACATTAATTTCTGTTATCTCTGAACACCGTATCAAATTTACTGACCTCCAGACTCCCAAATACCTCATTGTAGGATAAGGAGACCCACTATCGCTATATTCCACAACAAGACATTCCAAGGATCTGGAGATCAACAATTTGTTCTGATAACATCATTCTGAGAAGTCTTTCAAGCAATCCAGCCTGTCAATATAGAAAGAACCCAACATAACATTTGTAAATCATATAATAAAAAAAAAAAGTTATCATATGCTTTACAAATGTTATGGTGCATTCTTCCTATATTGACAGGCTGAATTGCTTGAAAGACTTCTCAGAATGATGTTATTAGAACAAATTTTTGTTCTCCAGATCCTTGGAATGTCTTGTTGTGGAATATAGCGATAGTGGATCTCCTTATCCTACAATGAGGTATTTGGGAATCTGGAGGTCAGTAAATTTGATACGGTGTTCAGAGATAACAGAAATTAATGTCTCTTGTAATTAAAGATGGGCCGACTTCTGAAAACTCTTAAAAGTGATTGTATTTTTTTTTTTTTAATCAAAATGATATACCTCCCTCGTCACCTGCCACAATACAAACAAAGCTTTAAAAAATAAATAAATAAAAAGAAAATGGCTGTTCAATGACATCTGTTCATCATTTACACATTTATTATAGAAAAAGAAAATTACATTGATAGTGACAGATGAGTCCCCGCACCCGTGTCAACCATAACCGATAGAAACAAGACTAGCACTGGCTGTGCTAATAGTGAGGATTATTACAGCCGATCACAGTGAAGGGAATGAACAATCATAGATTAATGACTTGTGAGGACAGAATTGAGGAATTCTCATTGTGGATAATAAAGGGTGTGTCTAGACAAAACCTATTTTTCTAGTTTTGGACGGACCAAAACCATTGCTTTTTACTGCTACCTGGGGATCCGTTAGTTAGATAGTTTTCAATCACTTCCCATCCTGGTAATATTTTGCTAGACAGGAAATGAAGGAAAATCTTCAACAGGGACACAGAAATATAAACCAGACAGGGGTTCTAGCCCACTTTTATTTGACAAAAGAATTTTTTTTTGTCTCCATGGTGTCAGATATTTCCCTTCACTCCCTTCCTGGTATATCGTGGTCAGCAGGACAGGTAATAAAAGGAACATTTTCTGAAAGAGCCCTGGAAAGAAGTAAAATAAAAAGGAGAGACAGGGGTTCTAATTCTTACCAACTCCAACCAAACCTGAAAAAAAAAACATTTTTGGCTACAGATACTCTGTACAGGTTCACGCTTAGGGGCTGTTCTCACGATCCTGGCTATACTACCTTGCTTTTACCTGGAACAAGCATGCAGCCAATGAAAGTCTAAAAATTAGACGACCTGTATGCTTGTTCTTGGCCAGTGACACACTGTGTAGCCTGCAGATTTATAAATCAATAAAGTTGGTTCTCCACTGCTTCCTCCTATTGGCCAAGTATTTCCCCAGATTCTCCACCTTGTGATGTCACCAGTCTCTGGGCAGACTTCTCACATCTGATTCCCCCCAGATATCTTAATACAACCTCCCCATACACCTAACGCAGCATGGAGGGGCTCAGTGAAGGTGGTGGTGAAGGTGTGGAGGTGTCGGATCGGGTAACGCAATTCATAAAAGGAGATCCGCCCGGCCTCATAATCCAGCTCTATCCTGACTCTGTTACTGCAGACTTTGCCAGGTAATAGGATCTGATTACCGTCATGTGTCACCGAGTGCAGATTATCCCCCCACCAAGCTGAGGACTGATCCTTCCTCAACCTCAAACTCCAGGACTTCTTGTTTAATCCAATCAGAGACTGCTCTCCTCTCCTGTCTATACTGGGGTAACACATTCCGACTCTCCACAGATCTGACCCCCCGACATCCACTTCCCAGTAATGTCGACCTGAGGAGAAACTTTGACTGCTCATCACCTGAGAACTCTGAAATCTCTCAGGTGTTTTTGGGAGATTCTGATGGGATGAGGTGTAGGATGCAGTTTTCCTGTCATCTGATATAAGTAGATTATTACCAGCTGTGCTTACATCCAGTAATATACCTGTAACCCCCGATGTTTGCTGTACAGTCCCAATATCTGGTCCTCCAGCCTGGCGGTGTGAGTGTTGTATGGTGGAGGTGGGTTGGGGACATCTCCTGAATGGTTCATCATAGATGTGACCTTTGCCCTTTGTAGTAGAATGTGGATAAACATGTGTGCCTGTATATTTCTCTACATTTACCCCAGACATGATATCAAATAAACCTGTGTGTAAGATCCCCGCCACATCCAGATTGCCTCCATCATGGAGGAGTTTATCATGTCTCTCTCTGTGCTCATCTCCATCCTCCGTATCACACAAGTCACCTGTGTCTGATTCCTGTAGGACAGTCAGTGGATTTGTCATGTTACACAGCTCCTCAATGTCCTCCATCTTCCTGGACAGCTTCTCCTTCTTTATTTCCAGCTGTTGGATCATATCAGACAGTGATAGAGAGACCCGCTCTGCCTGCCCAGAGATCTCACTCAGGACTTTCATCTCCAGGTCTTCCAGACGTCTCCAGAGGTCTCTGAACAGGGCAATGACTTTCTCCGTTTCATCATCTGCTTTTCCTTGTACTTTCCTCCTGCGTTCCTGCAGACTCTGGACTCTCTTCTCCGTCTCTTCTCTCTCTGTCATCAGTTTCTGCAGAACATTTCTCAGCTTTTTTTTCTTCATCTTAGAAGCCTCATCCAGAGTTTCCACCTGGTGACTCCGATGTTCTCCAACAAGCCTGCAGGACACACAGATACAGGTGGAGTCCTCAGTGCAGTAATACTTCAGTAGTTCCTTATGGACGGAGCATTTCCTGTTCTCCAGGAAACTGGTGGGGTCACATAAGATGTGTTCTGGGGACTTGCTGTGGACTCTCAGGTGATTGTCACACAGAGAAGCATCACACAGCCGACAGGATATCACAGCCGGTACATGATTATGAATACAGTAAGTACAGAAGACCCCGGACG
The DNA here is from genome assembly GCF_965119305.1 of Pelophylax lessonae. NCBI lineage: Eukaryota > Metazoa > Chordata > Amphibia > Anura > Ranidae > Pelophylax > Pelophylax lessonae. Next base: position 871,386,311 of record NC_138768.1, read on the forward strand.
ACTCCTGATCTGGCTGAGCAGACAGAAAATTCTGCACAATGTTACGCAATGTTATGTTCCTCAGCAGTGCAGGCCGCTCCTGGAACTCTTCTCTGCATTCAGGACAGGAATAACCTCCAGACCTCTCCTGTGTATCCAACACACGGCCAATACAGTCCCAGCAGAAGTTGTGTCCACATTTCAGGGTTACAGGGTCTATATAAATGTTCAGACAGATGGAACATTCCAGCTCCTTCCACAGATCAGCAGATGCCATCCCTGAGAGCAGAAAAGATAAAGGACAGTGAAAGTCTCTGATACTCCGTAACCAGTATGATCAGTTCTGTATATTCCTATAAAAAGGGCGAGGCTGAGAGGGAAGTTAGCCATAGATGGATCACAATTTACCCATTCAACAGGAACTGGCTTAATTTTGATCCCATCTATGGCTGCACCCACTTCAGATAAGTCAGTCTAATTACCAACTTCTCTCAAGTGGGAATATTAGAAACTTTCATTTCGATCAGTGCCTGCAGCCAATTGGTTGCTGCACTGATCAAGGATTCCCCACTGTCAGAATAAAATGGCACAGCAGGGAGGATCCCCCCAATTAACCTCACTTGTGTGGATGGCAGAATCTGATCTCTTTTTAATCAACCTGGTGGCAGAACCAAAAAAAAAAAAAAAAAACACATAATCCATGTGTAACCAGTCTGACATTCTTAGACACGGGTTTGAGCCTGCCCAAGCCACCAGCCAATCATAGGTAGTGGGGAAATCCCTGCCCCCACAGTATTTAAAGATGATCTCTAGTAGCCATAGGAATCCTTATAGGGAGGGACACAGATGATTCCTGACAATCTCCCTATCTAGGATAAAATAAAAGTCATTAAATAGGCTGTGGAAACATTGTTTAGTCTAAAAATATAATCAGGATTGATATGTGCTTAATGCACCCCCAGAGCTGCTGCCTTGTCTACCTCACCTGAAAAGACCAAATCAGATAAATATACATGATGCCAGTACTTTTAATTTTGAATTAAACTAGAAAACTTTTAATGGGATGATTTCTGTCCACCTTTGTGAATATCAGCTTCAAACACTTCAGGGTAATTATTAATCACAATCTAATACAAAATATCATTCCATCCCTTATTATACCTTTTCATTTGGATAAATTCCTCATTCAGCCTTATCCCCAGCCCAGACAAAATATCTCTCCTTAGTGTAGTACATGCCAAACTCATCCTATATAGAAGAGCTCTCCTAACAGAATAGAACCCTGCAGAATTTGTCCTGATCACATCCACCTCTTCCTGTACACACCACTTACATCTCGTTCTGAGTCTGGCACTGCTGCTTGTAATCCACCTTTCCTACTTCCACCCAGAGCTTCCCCCCCCCAGTCTATGGCGCACTCCTCTGGTCAGCGCTCTCCCCCAGTCTATGGCGCACTCCTCTGGTCAGCGCTCTCCCCCAGTCTATGGCGCACTACCCCGATCAGAGCTCTCCCCCAGTCTATGGCGCACTCCCCTGGTCAGAGCTCTCCCCCAGTCTATGGCGCACTCCCCTGGTCAGAGCTCTCCCCCAGTCTATGGCGCACTCCTCTGGTCAGCGCTCTCCCCACAGTCTATGGCGCACTGCTCTGGTCAGAGCTCTCCCCACAGTCTATGGCGCACTGCTCTGGTCAGAGCTCTCCCCCAGTCTATGGCGCACTCCTCTGGTCAGCGCTCTCCCCCAGTCTATGGCTTGCTCCTCTGGTCAGAGCTCTCCCACAGTCTATGGCTTGCTCCTCTGGTCAGAGCTCTCCCACAGTCTATGGCTCACTCCTCTGGTCAGCACTCTCCCCCAGTCTATGGCGCACTCCCCCAGTCTATGGCGCACTCCTCTGGTCAGAGCTCTCCCACAGTCTATGGCTCGCTCCTCTGGTCAGAGCTCTCCCACAGTCTATGGCTCACTCCTCTGGTCAGCACTCTCCCCCAGTCTATGGCTCACTCCTCTGGTCAGCACTCTCCCACAGTCTATGGCTCACTCCTCTGGTCAGCACTCTCCCACAGTCTATGGCTCACTCCTCTGGTCAGCACTCTCCCACAGTCTATGGCTCACTCCTCTGGTCAGCACTCTCCCACAGTCTATGGCTCACTCCACAGGTCAGAGCTCTCCCACAGTCTATGGCTCACTCCACAGGTCAGAGCTCTCCCGCAGTCTATGGCTCGCTCCTCTGGTCAGAGCTCTCCCGCAGTCTATTGCTTGCTCCTCTGGTCAGCACTCTCCCACAGTCTATGGCTCACTCCACAGGTCAGAGCTCTCCCGCAGTCTATGGCTCGCTCCACTGGTCAGAGCTCTCCCGCAGTCTATTGCTTGCTCCTCTGGTCAGAGCTCTCCCACAGACTATGGCTCACTCCTCTGGTCAAAGCTCTCCCACAGTCTATGGCTCGCTCCTCTGTTCAGAGCTCTCCCACAGTTTATGGCTTGCTCCTCTGGTCAGAGCTCTCCCACAGTCTATGGCTCGCTCCTCTGTTCAGAGCTCTCCCACAGTCTATGGCTTGCTCCTCTGGTCAAAACTCTCCCACAGTCTATGGCTCACTCCTCTGGTCAAAGCTCTCCCACAGTCTATGCTTCGCTCCTCTGGTAAGAGCTCTCCCGCAGTCTATGGCTCACTCCTCTGGTGAGAGCTCTCCCGCAGTCTATGGCTCGCTCCTGTGGTCAGAGCTCCCCCACAGTCTATGGCTCGCTCCTCTGGTCAGAGCTCTCCCACAGTCTATGGCTCGCTCCTCTGGTAAGAGCTCTTCTACAGTCTTTGACTTACTCCTCAGATCAGCGCAACACAATTTTGTTCCAGAATGGGAAGGAAAGTTCCTGTCCCACTGCCACATCAGTATTGTTTATAGCTTAGGATTCATACAGTTTAGACAGCGCACCCAGCGGTGCAAACTCTAATATAGACTAGCCAGCTTGACCCAAATTAACTAGTGACCGTAAAAGGTGGAGATCAGGTTTAAAACTGAAAGGAAAGAATAATTCTATGATTTTGACAGCTGTTGGTTACTTTCAGAGAAAACTGGCATTGTTCAATAAAGATCTTTAAAGTGGATGTAAACCCCCACATATACCCAGCTGATTGTAGGAAAAGGCACTCCCCCCTCCCCCCCATAGGCAGAGGAATGAAAAAATTTGCAGTGTGCTGTGAATAGACAAGTTCATTGCTTATCTACCTTTAAGTTACCTCCATTAAACAAACTTACAGGTGCTTTAATTTCCTGTGTCTGAGAGCTTGTCAGAAGTTATCATGCTAACAGAGGAAGGGAGCAGCAGAAAAAACACGGGACTTAGGGCTTTGGCAAGAGATAAGTAAACACTACAGATGTGGGTGCCCATGTCAAATTTCATGAATGGGGTTTACTTCCAATTTAATGAATGTATGCATTTCAGTACCAGTCAAGTTGTGATATGGCAAACAGTGGTGACTTTACTGGTGCCATTTCCGGGTACTGCACAATGCTTCAGAGGAAAAATGAAACTTCAAACAAAACATAGGCATGTCTCAGCTCTATCTACACATTAGCAATCCCAACTAATAGGCTGCCCAAACCTATGGTCAGCCTCCACATACACAATTTTTACCAACCTTTAGCTCTAACAGAGAAAACCTGTTCCCTCTCCAGACATCTGACTGGGTGTGTCAGGTGAGACTAAATTGACTGAAAGGGAGAGGTGGAAAACCTGGAATAGATAAAGAATCAGAGGTCTTGAAAAGTGTCTGGGAGATATGTAAAATCTGGCTGCAGGAAATAGTTTCAGGCTCCATAGTTCTTTCTGGATCAAGCTACGACAAACGGAAATAGCTGTGTGATCTCACAGGAATTCAGGTGTTTGGAAATCTACTTTTCATCAATGTCAAAACCACTTTATTTTCCCTGCAATAGACCTACACTGGCAAAAAGAACAACACGGAGTAAAATGTTAACTAAAAACCTGTATTCCTGGTGGGCGATGGAAAATGTGACAGCCCAGGATTTTTGGCAAAATATTGTACATACACATTCATGGACTGAGTGTCTAAGAAAGTAGTTGAATTTCAGGCCCTGTTCACACCTGAGTGTTTTTCAGCTCGTAAAATGCTCATCTTTGAAGTCTCAAAACGCCCAACAAGCAAAATCCCATTCATTTCAATGGCCCCTGTTCACATCTGAGCATTTTGTCTCCGGAAGCAAAGCGCCTGAAGCTCAAAAAAGTACATGAGCTTCTTTTTTGGCAGATTGCAGGCGTTGTTAGATGTTAATGCCTGCCTCCAAACACCTGCAAAAAACGCCTGAAAACGATACGCTCAGGTGGGAATGGAGTCTGAAGTTGTACAGGTCACTGTCTAAGCACAAATGCTTAGACAGAATTTGGGACGCATGGCTAGAAGTGCATTTTGTTGGCACAGATCGCCACAGGAATTCACAAACTGTTAAGCACGAGTACACTGATCAAAATTGTAAACGCAACACTTTTGTTTTTGCCCCAATTTTATATGAGCTGAACTCAAGACTTTTTCTATGTACACAAAAGGCCTATTTCTCTCAAATATTGTTCACAAATCTGTCTAAATCTGTGTTAGTGAGCGCTTCTCCTTTGCCGAGATAATCCATCCACCTCACAGGTGTGGCATATCAAGATGCTGAGGAGACAGCATGATCATTGCACAGGTGTGCCTAATGCCTCGTACACACGCATCGATAGTTGGCCGTGAATTTTCGGCCAACGTCCGATCAGCCGATTTTCGGCTTGTTAGTATGATGCTTTCGACAACCGTCTCCGACTTTTCGGCCGAATAAAATCTGGTGTACAGGCTATAAAAATTTTGTTGGCCAACAACATAACGGCCGATTTTCCGTCAGTCAGTACAGATTTCGGCCAACAAAAAAACTGATAAACAAGTCTGGGCATACTCAGAGAAGAAAAAACACAAAGAAAGTTAACCAAAACATGACATGACTTCTGAAGTAGGTTTTTGTTGGCCGAAAAAAAACGTGTGCAGTCTAGAGCACATTTCAACCAACACAACTAGACAAAAGACGGCCGATCGGTCGGCCGATAATCGTTGCGTGTGTACGAGGCATTAGGCTGGCCACAATAAAAGTCCACTCTAAAATGTGCAGTTTTATTATACAGCACAATGCCACAGACTTTCAGGGAGCGTGCAATTAGCATGCTATGCTGACTGCAGGAATGTCCACCAGAGCTGTTGCCCATGAATTGAATGTTCATTTCTCTACCATAAGCCAACTCCAAATACATTTCACAGCATTTGGCAGTACATCCAACTAGCCTCTCAACCACAGACCACGTGTAACCCCACCAGCCCAGGACCTCTACATCCAGCATTTTCACCTCCAAGATCGTCTGAGACCAGCAACCCGGAAAGCTGCTGCAACAATCGGTTTGCATAACAAAATAATTTCTGTACAAACTCTTAGAAACCGTCTCAGGGAAGCTCATCTGAATGCTCATCATCCTCACCCGGGTCTGGACCTGACTGCAGTTCATCGTCGTAACCGACTTAAGTGGGCAAATGCTCAAATTTGATGGTGTCTGGCACTTTGGAGAGGTGTTCTCTTCACGGATGAATCCCGGTTTTCACTGTACAGGGCAGATGGCATTGTGTGGGTGAGAGGTTTGCTGATATCAACGTTGTGGATGGAGTGGCCCATGGTGGCGGTGGGGTTATGGTATGGGCAGGCGTCTGTTATAGACAATGAACACAGGTGCATTTTATTGATGGCATTTTGAATGCACAGAGATAAGCCCCGTACACACGCACAGATTGTAAGCCGTAAATTGTTGGCCAACGTCCGATCGGCCGATTGTAGGCTTGTTAGTATGATGCTTCCGACAACCAACTGCGAATTTTCGGCCGAAAAAAATCTGGCGTGCATGCTGTAAAATTTTTGTTGGCCAACAACAGAGCGGCCGATTGTTCCTCAGTCAGTACAGATTTCGGCAGACAAAAATCAGATGAGCAAGACTGGGCATGCTCAGAGAAGAAAAAACACACTGAAAGTCAACCAGAACATGACATCACTTCTGAAGTTGTTTTTTGTTGGCCAACAAAAGTCCAGTGCAAGTCTAGAACACATTTCAACCAACAAACAACACTGGACAAAAGTTGGCCAACAATCTGTGCGTGTGTACGGGGCTATACAGTGATGAGATCCTGAGGACCATTGGTGTGCCATCATCTATGACCATCACCTCATGTTGCAGCATGATAATGCATGGCCCCATGTTGCAAGGATCTGTGCACAATTCCTGGAAGCTGAAAACATCCCAGTTCTTGAATGGCCAGCATACTCACCGGACATGTCACCCATTAAGCATGTATGGGAAGCTCTGGATAGGTGTATACGACAGCGTGTTTCAGGTCCTGTCACTATCAAGCAACTTCGCACAGCCATTGAAGAGGAGTGGACCAACATTGCACAGGCCACAATCACCAACCTGATCAACTCTATGTGAAGGAGATGTGTTACACTGCATGAGGCAAATGGTTGTCACACCAGATACTAACTTGTTTTCGACCCCACCCAATACAGTAAAACTGCACATTTTAGAGTGGCCTTTATTGTGGCCAGCCTAAGGCACACCTGTGCAGTAAGCATGCACATGCTGTCTAATCAGCATCTTGACATGCCAGCCGCTGCAACAATCAGTTTGCATAACCAAAGAATTTCTGCACAAACGGTCAGAAACCCTCTCAGAAAATCTCATCTGCTTTCTCGTTGACCTCATCGGGGTCTCGACCTGACTGCAGGTGCCCCCCCCCAGCTTGTGTATAAAAGGAGGAAAGATCTTTCTTGGAGATGCCAGCACATTTGAAAAGTTGTCAAAACTTGACAACGACTGAAGGTACATGTTTTTAAATGTACAAGTGTTCCAAACGTTGGTACCTAAGTGCACTTCTAGCTCAGCAGGACCACGGAACATTTCTCATTCTCAAACTTATAATATGGCACACTCTCAAACTTTATCTGCTAACTCTGGTAATATGGCTACAGAACCTTCTATTTATTTTCAGACACCTACTTTGCCTAAGGTAAGCCATTCAAGCATTAACACTATAGGTCGGGATGTATGCACTGCACCTATTTTTTTTTACCACCGGCAACAAAGCTCTCCAATGTGGAAACACAGGAGTTAAAAATACTTTTGAGTCAAATACACTCGAACTAAACTTTCTTCACATATCTTAACAAATGATCAAATACAGTTTGCCCCAAAAATGGTACCTTGATAACAAAGGGTTCACCTCAAATCCAGATTACTCTATAAAGGAAGCTATGTTAAAATCTCAATTCCAGATCTATGTTAATGAGATTTTTTGAAAACAAAAGAGAAAAAAAATTCTAAATCCTCCAATAGGCAAGGAACAAGGAAAAATAATACTTCTGTTACTCATGATGGTGATTTCAGAAAATTCTTCTAACTTTTCTTCTGTTTCCTCTACACTAGCAGGTTCTTCACGAGACCCTTCTAACTTCAATACTTGTAAAAAACGAAAAGGTGATGGGGACAAAGTGCACTTTCCTACACCTATTTCTAATTCATTATCAAAACAGTCACAACCCTCTTTAAACAAACAGCACAAATGGTAACCCTTTACAATCACTTCCCAATGGGGTACCTTCTTTTTCTTCTACCTCCAATCTCACTGGTGGCTTACAACACTCAGAATACTACTAGTAAGGTATTCAATGTTGTAACCACGAATTTCATGTGAACCATGCCCTGCACCTATTTTTGGAGTCAACCCCTCCGAAGAAAAAACTCCAATCCCAATTTTTAATTTCTGAAACTTCCCCTAATCAAAACCAGTTTTAAGTAATACATTTGTCTTCATATGATCTATCGCTGGACAAGATCCATGTCCTCATCCTGGGCCTGACCTTTTGTCCGACTCTGGGTGTGAGCGTGGTCAATCTGATCTTATTAATGTCCATTTGTTCGCACGTAGGCTAATGTATAAAGTGATGATGTTCGATAAAAGTAATTACACTTCCCAGTTTACCTCACTAACAAATCCAGAATGGAAAAATGTACCCATTCAAGATATGAGAGCACTCAATGACCTCATAGAACTGTGGGAAGAAGGTAGCTTGAGTGGTATGGAGGAAAAACAGCCTAATCCTCTTGCTGTCTTTCTGCCTCCTTCAAATTATAAACCAGCATCTCGATCCTTCCCTATTTTGCAGGCGAATACCAATATTTGGGCCTTAACGTAACAGGTCTGTATTGAAATTATCAAGACAGATTGGAAATGTATGTTAACATATAACTTAAATCACTTTCAATGTAATGCTATTATGTCACTTGAAAAGAACAAACAGATCATTATCAAACCCTCTGATAAGGGGGGAAACATTATGGTTATGGACTTGTTGCAGTATGAGTCGCTAGTGAATGATATTCTTAAAAATCGCACATGGTTCAAACAAATATCAGCAAACCGGGTAAATTCCACTCAGAGTTCAATGCTCTAATAAGCCGAACATAGAGTTTAGGTATTATTGACAAAATCACCTGGTCTTTTTTTAAATGTGAAACATCCTAAAACCCCAACTTTATATGCCTTAGCCAAAATTCACAAAAATCAGAGAACCCTTGCAGGTCGACCCATAGTTTCAGGATGTGAATGCCTTACTTTAAAGGCAAGCCATTTAGTAGACGGTTATTTACATCCCCATGTGACTTCTCCTAACCCCTACGTTCGTAATACTTCAAACTCTAGCTGCAATGCATGTAGCAAAAGATGCATTGTTGGTTGCAGTTGATGTTGAAGCTCTGTACAATTCTATTCCACACAACCAAGGAATTCAAACTGTTGATTTGTTTCTGTCCAAAAGGGGGCAATCGGCCCATAAATATAATCAGTTTTAGATCTATTATATTTAATTTTGACCCACAATATTTTTATGTTTCACAGCTCCCACTATCTTCAGGTGCAGGGAGTGGCAATGGAGACACGGTGTGCCCCACCCTTTGCAAACCTTGGGGGGGGGGGGCAAAATCTTTTCTCTAGGGATGACTTGTAACAAGACTTGAATAACATAATTACTTGGCATCGTTTTATCGATGACATTTTATTGTCATAAAAGGAACCCAACATGAACTTCAACAATTCTTATCAAAGATGATCATTTACTGTAATCTTTAATTTACTATGAACTATGATCAAAGATACATTTCATTTTTAGATGTCGTTATCTATATTGATAATGATGGTAACATTGGATCATCTGTTTCGTAAGCCCTCAGCAGGCAATACAATCCTTCATGCAACCAGTTCACATCCCCAAGTTTTAATTTTAAATATCCCTTATAGTCAATATTTGATAAAACGCAACTGTACCAACTCACTAGACTTTGAAAGAGAGGGCAAGCCTTACAAAATCGTCTCCAACAAAGAGGATATAGCAAATCCTGTTTAAAAAGAGCCTATAACCAGGTTAAGGATACCAAGAGATCCCAATTGATACATCAATCTAAAATCAAAACCAACTCTACTAGTACCAGACTCATTACCAAATGTATGGGTCAACACTAGACCGTACGTCAAATAATGAGTAAATATTGGTATCTTTTGCAAGCTGACACCACTGTATCCAAATAAATTGGTAAACATCATGAAATTACTTTTAAGGGATCAGAATCTCTGAAACAGTACAGGGATATCCTGGACAAAAACCTTCTCCAGAGTGCTCTGGACCTCAGACTGGGCCGGAGGTTTACCTTCCAACAAGACAATGACCTTAAGCACACAGCTAAAATAACGAAGGAGTGGCTTCACAACAACTCCGTGACTGTTCTTGAATGGCCCAGCCAGAGCCCTGACTTAAACCCAATTGAGCATCTCTGGAGAGACCTAAAAATGGCTGTCCACCAACGTTTACCATCCAACCTGACAGAACTGGAGAGGATCTGAAAGGAGGAATGGCAGAGGATCCCCAAATCCAGGTGTGAAAGACTTGTTGCATCTTTCCCAAAAAGACTCCTGGCTGTATTAGATCAAAAGGGGGCTTCTACTAAATACTGAGCAAAGGGTCTGAATACTTAGGACCATGTGATATTTCAGTTTTTCTTTTTTAATAAATCTGCAACAATGTCAACAATTCTGTGTTTTTCTGTCAGTATGGGGTGCTATGTGTACATTCATGAGGAAGAAGAAGAATGAACCTAAATGATTTTAGCAAATGGCTGCAATATAACAAAGAGTGAAAAATTTAAGGGGGTCTGAATACTTTTCGTACCCACTGTATAATTTGATTTAGTCCATCTAAAAATTACATAAATTAATTGGGTCCAAATAGAATTTGCGCTAGTTTTTCACACATTTTCCAAGTATTTTTGTAGTTTATCTACAAGACAACCAGCAGCATTTTTTATTGACCCCCATTCATGTATAAATTGACTTCAGGTGGATAGTCCTTAATTGTATCCAAAGCTAAATATCCAAGGCGCTTGATCACATATATTTTTTCATTTATCCTAGACCTAGAGGATGTAAAAGGGAAATCGATCTGTGTGAATAAAGTTTGGGGTCTGAATTAGACTTCGAAGAAGAGAAGAGCATTATTGTAATCAGAAGTTTAATAAAGAGGGGGCGTAACCGGAAGTCGACCGCGCTGGACGTTCTCTTCAAGTGCTCCAGAACGCCGGAGCACAATCTACTATCATCTGAGCGTCCAGAGCAGTTTAAACTTCCACATCCACCATAAAAATATTGTGGAACCCGAGAGGCACCTGGGGATATCCATATTTTTTGCCTAGCTGACCGGAAATAGGAGCTCCAGGACCCGAGGCCTACTCGCGATCCGCCGCAGCTGAATCCCCGGACTCGCGTAGGCCGCCACCGGCCGCGATCGGCATCGAGGTGAGCGATCCGACCCTCGGTCATCCTGAGTACATGTAGCGGAACATCCTAAGCTTCCAACCGAGGCTGCCACCACTGATTCCCTGCATAATCCACCTCCTCCAGCCCGGGCCTAGCACGGCCGGCCGCCATCTTGACTAGGCCGCAAATATCTCATTTGTATCCAGGGACCCTCCGGAGGCCACTGATTCATATTCTCCTGCAAAAAAAATAGAGACTCTCTCCTCACCGCTGCCACCCTGCAGATTTGGCCCATATAAAACTCCTGCCATTAAGGTAGACACTGCTCAATTAAAACCTCTCACTGGGCCCAGGCTTTAACATAAAGACCTCCATTCTCACCTAAGAGGCGCTGAGTCCCACCCTACCCCCACGTGACAGCACACCATTCCAGCCATCTGCAACGGTTGACAATTAACCTCCTTCTAGGAGGGATAGCATAGATCAGGACTACTAATGACCACTTAAGCTAACTGCTCCATGTGGCCTTAATGAACCGGACCCCATCCATCCACCCCTATACCAAATCCGAAGACTCTGACCCCTGCTCACCCCGCAAACTTCTGTGGTCATGACACGTAGGCGCAGAGAATCAACAAAACTTACTAAACTTGAACAGATCCACACAAACACCCTACAACAAAACATCTGCAGCAAAGGCAGTGGGGGCCTGCAAATACACCCACAAACGACATCAATAAATAACAAAAGAGGCAATTCACAGACTCTGTGCCAAATAGGGAATCCTGACAGTGAATACTCATCAGGATCTTCCTCCCCGGAGTCCCCCTTCTCAAGAAGTCCAGCTAAAAATAAGCCCCGTATCATATCTCCAGCCAAACAAGGCCAGGAGCAATATAAAGGGATGGACCCAGCTCAGTCTTATGCCTCGGGCTCTGCGCCCCACCAACAAGATACATTTGCTGCCTTTCCCACAGAGGGACGTCTTTTCTCTGACATTATGCTGAAAGAAATGCTGCACTCCTTTAGATCATCACTCCAAGCAGACATAATGAGCTGGATGCAGCAATACAGACAGGAAGTCCATAGTCTGGGGAATAGAGTAAATACAGTCGAATCCTCTATTAGCAGCCAAGCTTTGTCCTTTAACACAATGGTTGAGGCCCACAATCAACATTCTGATGAGATAATGTGGCTTAAGGACAAGGTTGCTGATTTAGAAGACCGATCAAGGAGAAACAACCTGAAACTGAGAGGAGTTCCGGAATCAGTGCAGCCACAGCAACTAGAACAATATGCCACCCTTCTACTTTCTACGCTTGTTCCTACACTATCCGAAACGGATAAGATTATTGACAGAATTCATAGGGTGCCCAAACCGGCTTTCCTAGCGCCAGAAGTTCCGAGGGACGTACTCCTGCGAGTTCCTTTTTTTCTATTCCAAAGAGAAAATAATGTCCTCATTCCGCCAATCCTCTGAAGTGCCAGCTGAATTTTCAGCAATCCAAATTCTACCTGACCTTTCAAGACACACCCTTCAGAGAAGGAGGAATTTAGCGACAATAACAAAAGCGCTAAGAAACCATAAAATACTACATAAATGGAAACATCCGGCAACCCTCACCATAACTCACAACGGTACCACCACTTCAATATCAACCTTGGAAGAAGGAATTTCATTGCTCCAGAAATGGGGCATTGTCCCTCCAACTCAGGATTCCCAGCACAGGGCTCCTACCCCTCTGCCTGTCAACGAGGATTGGAATGTCGTTACTAAGAAGAAATCTCAAAAAAGAAGAATAAGCTGCAGGGTGGATTACCCAACACCTCCAACCAGCATCACACCGGTTCCAAGCCAATGGAGTGAGAAATGTCCTTATGGCCCCTTATCCACACAGGATATCGACCACCTTTGTCGATCTCGGACCACCTTTATGGTCCTTTTTTTACAATGTTCTATTTTTGTATTTTTTTGTTTCCTTCATCAGTTTTGTTTTAAATTCCTCTTCACACAACAAGGAATCTTCATCACTTTCGACCCTTGCCTCTCGAGACCAAAGATATGAGTGCAGTACATCCCCATTAACAAGTAAATCCATTCCAGAGCCTACCCAGCACATCCTTTCTACACATAAGAATGCCATTTAAAATAATCTCGATAAATGCAAACGGCCTGAATCATCCAGCCAAAAGATACGCTCTTTGGAAAGAAGCCAAATCTTCTAATGCAGACATTACAGTACAAGAAACACACTTCCAGACGTCCAATCATCCCAAATGCTCTCACAGAAACTTCCCCAACATCTATCTAGCTACATCACCATCGAAGAAAAAGGGAGTCCTCCTAGCAATTAAAAAATACTATCAATTGGCAACTCAAGGATTTAGTGACTGACCCAGATGGCCGCTATATTATCCTCACAGGATTGTTCAACGGACTACCCATGACCCTAGCATCGATCTACGCTCCTAACATGCATCAACTGCGATTTCTCAGAAGAACACTCAAAATCATCTCTAAAGTCAAATATGGCGACCTTCTGATCTGTAGTGATTTCAACTTGACATCCAATCCAGAGATGGACACTTCCTCCTCTCCAAACAACAGAATAACTTCCTTACAGGGTTTGTTCCATAAGGAAAGTTTGTACGATGTTTGGAGGTGTCTCCACACATCTGAAAGAGATTACACTTTCTACTCCTCCAGACATCGTACATACTCAAGGTTGGATATGTTTGTGTCTGATTGGCGACTTCTGGGGATGATCTCATCCGTGACCATCAAGGATATCACATGGTCTGACCATGCTGTGGTGGAGGTGACCGTAAATGAGGGAATACCCAGGGGGGCTAATTCTGTATGGCGTTGCAACATCAGAAACCTACAGTCCGATTTGTGTAAAAAACATGTTTGCCAACATCTTACTGAATTCTTCAAGCTAAACGCAAATTCGGTGTCAGACCCTTGGAGCCTCTGGGAAGCACACAAGGCCTACATGAGGGGAATCTGCGTACAGCAGAGCTCTAAACTTAAAAAGAAATATAATCGAAAGCTCTCACACATCCTATCTCAAATTCATGACCTTGAATCCAAAAACAAAATTCTCCCAGACTCGAAAATTACGAAAACTTTGGCTAACCTAAGAATGGAACTTTGTTCTGTCCTATTGGAAAAGAGCGATATCCAATTTAGGAAACTTAAATTAACATGCTACGCACAGTCCAACAAAATAAGTAAAATCTTAGCAAATAGGCTTAAATCCCGACAAACTAAATCTAGGATCTCTCATCTTACTCAGTCACAAAGCACAAATTAACACATCCCCAAGTAATAGCAGATGAATTTGCTGACTATTACTATTCACTTTATAATTTGGAGTCAGATCCCACAATCCACAAACCAATAAATACAGATATTTCAGCCTTTCTAGAAAACCTTAATCTACCCCGTCTCTCTGAAACCCAACTCCAAATGCTTAATAAACCCATGACTATCGACGAAATTAGAAAAATAATAATTGCCTTACCTCAAGGTAAATCACCAGGCCCAGATGGCTTCCCAAGCGAGTACTACAAACTATTTCAACACACCCTCACGCCATTTTTACTCGATGTATTCCAAAAAGTGGTTGACACGTCATCATTCCCAAAAGAAATGCTAGGAGCATATGTGACCACAATCCCTAAACAGGGGAAAGATCCCTCGAAACCCGAAAACTATAGACCGATCTCTCTGTTAAACACAGACCTCAAAATATTTGCTAAACTTCTGGCAAAACACCCGCAGAAGGTATTACCCTCTCTGATCCGGAAAAACCAGTTGGGATTCATCCCTGGGCGTCAAACATTAGACGCAACCAGGAGAATTGTAAATATCCTTGATATAGCGGGAAAACGTTGGACGCCTTCTCTGCTGCTTACACTAGATGCAGAGAAGGCGTTTGACAGGATCAATTGGATGTATATGTCGTCCGCCCTACGTAAATTTGGCCTGGAGGGCAACATCTATTCAGTAATTATGGCACTCTACTCCCAACCTACAGCCAAAGTTTTCACGTCTGGAACGCTTTCCAAATCCTTTAAAATCTCAAATGGCACAAGACAAGGATGCCCCCTTTCCCCAACGATCTTCAACCTATCCATTGAGCCCCTAGCCGAAGCAATAAGAAATTCTCCCAACATATGAGGCTTCACCATTGGTGACACAGAACACAAGATTACGTTGTTCGCAGATGACATTATCTTGATGTTGACGTCTCCAGAGTCATCCCTACCTGCAGGCCACACTATCCTTACCTGTTTCAGTAAGATCTGTTACTATAAAGTAAATAATTCCAAATCACTGGTCCTGAATCTAAATGTTAGTCCTGACACAAAAAAACGTTTGCTAGAAAACTGCCCTTTCTCATGGACAGATGAAAAAATATCTTACTTGGGAATTACCATCACACCTCGAACCTCTGACCTTATTCATTCAAATTTAAAACCCCTAAAGCAAAAAATCTGTGAAGACCTTAATAATTTCTCAAAAATTGACCTAACATGGGGAGCGAGAATGGCGGTAATAAAAATGACCATCCTTTCTCAAATTCTATACCTATTTAGAGCATTACCGGTCCCCATGCCCAAAACACATTTGAATGCCCTTACAAGTATTATTAGAATTGATATGGTCAGGAAAAAAAGTCAGCATAGCCTTCGATGTACTCACTGCGCACAAATCCATGGGAGGAGCTTGACTACCAAATTTACAAGCTTATTGGTGGGCCTCCAGGCTAGACCAAATAAAACATTGGAGAACCAGTAGTGAAACCCCATTATGGGCATTAATTGAGGAAGACTTGGTGCCAACTAAAAACCTGACATTCAGGCTTCAGTGTGATTTATGGATACCTTGGTACTGGCCAAACATTCTCATCACGGTCAAAGCTTCTCTGCAAGCTTGGAGAGCCATTTCCAAATTAACACCCACAGTAAACCTTTTCCACGCCTGTGATATTCCCATCAAGATATTAGAATCTAAATTTAAAAAGCTTAATGTCACTAAGTTAGGTGATCACGGTCTATCACTCATAAAACAACTCTACAGTAATTGTAGGCTCAAAGATAAAGAGGAAATTATCCAGGAATTCTCCCTTCCTCTTGACCTATCACTCACCATCTCTAAGATAATTTTCACTCTAGCTAAGCATCCAATATCAGAACTACTAATTCCCAAACATGGAATTTCATCTCCACTGTACCGCCCCTTACTAAAAGGTATATCCCTCTTTTACTCCTGCCTTACATCTGATTCCCTTAAAATTAAATCGCCACATATGCTGAAATGGGAGAAAACGCTTAATAAATCCTTCACCCTAAAGCAATGGCAAATAGAGATCAATTCTACCCACACACTATCACATTGTACAAATCATTGGCAAATGATGACAAAAATTGTAAATAGGTGTTATTTCACTCCCTATAGGTTATCCAAAATAAATCCCTCCCTTTCACCACTATGCTGGAGAGAATGTGGTAGAGTGGGTACCTTACAGCACGTCCTCTGGGAGTGCCCCTCCCTCACAAGCTTTTGGAAAGCAATTTTCAATTGTATGGCATCTATCACTGGAATCTTAACTCCACCAAAACCAGAGTTGGCATTATTGAATCTAAATATTGAATTATACCCACTGACATATAGACAAATGATAGTACATCTACTTTCGGCTGCCAGAATTTTAATACTTCGTAAGTGGAAAACCACCAATACCTTTCTGACGCAATCACCCTGGTTAATGAGAACTATAAACTAGAAAAAGCTTTATCCTTCAACGCATTAACCCATCACAAAATTTCAAAAGGCTTGGTCGGAGTGACCCTATTTGACACCTGATATTAGAAGCTTATAATGTAACTTTCTATTCTACTCATTCTGATCCGCAAATATGAGGTTCCCCTTGGGGTGGGACTTTTTAGGCACTATTTGATCAGAAGTACACAATTCTTGATTTTTTGAAACTTTATTGAAAAAATATAGTTTCAAAAAATCAATTTTTTCTGATTTCCGGACACAATCTACATCCCTAATTATTGAACTTTTGCTCAGCAGGATTGCCCAAATTTGGGGTTTCAGCTACTCCCACCCAGCCTCCTAATAGGAGTCTGGTTTGCAAGCAATCTCGAACACTGTGATACCTAAAGACCTTCCTTGGTTTTCCGGATTC
Source organism: Pelophylax lessonae (assembly GCF_965119305.1). Classification (NCBI taxonomy): domain Eukaryota; kingdom Metazoa; phylum Chordata; class Amphibia; order Anura; family Ranidae; genus Pelophylax; species Pelophylax lessonae. Next base: position 871,403,369 of record NC_138768.1, read on the forward strand.
AACATCTAGAATCCACAGACGGCACCCCAGCAGGCGATTGTGGGCACACTGATTTCCTGTTTTTAGCCTTCAAAGGCAGGCAAGTTCTTCCATTCATTACAGTGAACTATGTAAGTGTTTTGAACCTCTTTTTGATAATATCTTTATAACATTAATGTATTTGATATTTCTGTGTATAACACATTACCTATATATTAATTACATTTAGACCACCCTATGCGGGCACCCCTGAAGAAGGAGTCTGGTGTTTCTACTCCGAAACGCGTCGGGTGATTACCCGGGGGTCATGTGGTTTAGATTCTCTGTACATGTAATGTATTAATCAACTTGCCCATTTGATTTTATCCATTTGTACATATTTTTTCAATAAAGTTTCAAAAAATCAAGAATTGTGTACTTCTGATCAAATAGTGCCTAAAAAGTCCCGCCCCAAGGGGAACCTCATTATATTTGTAGTTCTAGTTTGGGATGTGGCACTCAGAGGGTCACTCCACATGAACATAACGTTTTCATCATTCTGATCCGGGAGATGATGAGGGGTGTCGACAGCCCGTGGCTTGGTGACATTGTTCCCCTATGGGGTTCTAAGTCAGGGTAGTTCAACACCTATCTTCTCCTCCCTTCATCAGAATAAACTTTATTAACCTTAGCATGCATGATGCCTAAGCACTTGTACGAAGCTAATACTACTGCTTGAAAAATGTATTATTCATTTTTTGACAATGTTATACCGTGTTGTGGTTATTTTCCTAAATCACATTCTGTTACTGTGATTTTCTGTTTTTTTTTTTTTTTTTTTTTCATCTGTATTTGAAACTCAATAAAAAAATTTATTGATTGAAAAAAAGAAGTTTAATAAAGATAAGGAAACCTTGACAAGCAGCAGTCCATCAAGACCATCTACAGTTGGCTCATCAGGAAAATTTGACAATGCAAGAACTTAAAAGACATTACAGGCAAAGTGGAGCTCTGGATGTTTTTTGGTTTTATTAAGTCAGCAGCTACAAAAACTGTAGCTGCTAACTTTTGAAAAGAACACTCACCTGTCCCACTATCCAGCGATGTGATCACCCGAGCCGCCCCCTTCCGATCTGCTTCTCTCTCTGGCATCAGCATTTCAACTGTGGGCACCCAGCTATGACAGATTGTGGCTTCAGAGCCAGGTGACCACTGCGCATGCACTAGTCACTGGCCTAGCCAATCCGAGCAGAAGTGGAAGGGGGTACCTGTCATAACCAGGTCCCCATTCCCCCCACTAAACAGTTGCATGTGTAGAAGAGAAGGGGGGAATAGAGGCCTTAAAGGGGAACTTCCCCTTTTGGGTGGAACTCCACATTAATATGCTAAATATTTTTTTATCTGCTGCAGTTGAGGATTAGAATCTCTGTCATGCTTTATTGCTGTCTGTGGCCTCCTCATTATAGTTGTAATCCAGGAAAAGAAATTAGAGGGTTGTGGGATTCATTGGGTCAGGAATGCATGGACAGCAGTAGAATACCTTACAGAAGTTCTGACCATTCTTCACTCCATTTTTGGAGTTTTGTGTGGAATGTGTCAGATTTAGTTTTTGGTTTCTCCGCTTTTTTGTGTCCTACCTATACAAACAAAAGAAATGAAAAGAAAAAGGGGCATTTTATATGCCCCCTTTTTCTACATGGGAAAATGGCAGGAAAAATAATAGGTAGTATAGTCAGGTTTTTGGAGGGAAATAGAGGTAGGTATTCACCTCAGGAAAAAGCGGGACTCTGCCTGGAGATAGCTCCAGGAGGAGGGATTAGGAGCATCCTGACAGGTGATAGGCTAGGTTTAGGGAAACTTCTGGAAGATCCAGGAAGCCTATTTATGGTCGGTAAGGTACCTCAGGGGCTCATTCTCCTCAAGAAAGCACCAGTGTTCGTCTCCTTTCACTGGTTCGGTTAGCTTCCCTTCAACATGAGCTTGATTAGGCAGCTCATTGAGCGGGCTGGGGAGGCAGGAGGAGAGGATTGGGTGAGACATTGCCTGAGCCTACCTCGTTCCAACATATCCGGAGCAGAAGGAGTCGCCGGGGTCTCTGAGGGCCGGTCTGGAGAAGCGGAGGAGAGCGGGCCGCCATTGCTGAATGCCAGAGGACAGCTAGTGACAGTGACGGAGGTTCCGGGTCACGGTGACATCATATCCGAAGTTCGGGGAAAACGGAAGAGGACCCCGAGGCGACGTCAGTCCCCATCGCCGGTGCGGTCATTTCCGGCTAAAGGCGCCGGGCGTACTCCTGTGCGCCGGCGTGAAGAACGGACGGCATCGGTGGTCAGCGAAGGAAGAGGAGGTGGAGACCGTCGCGCGGCGAGGCAACGGGACCCCCCTTCTGCAGCGGAGGTTCGGCAGACCAGTGGACAGTCGCCCAGCAGCGCAGCGGTGGAAGGCACAGAAGACCGGATGGGAGGTCGCTCCATCCCGGTTCTGGGAGCGGCAAGCGGGATCGAGGAGCAGTCCATGGGACAGGGTGAGTCAAATCTGCCTGTCCTGTCCAATATCCTGGAGCTGTTAACAAAGCTTAGCAAAGATGTTCTGGAGCTGCAGGGTAATAGACAGCAAGCTCAGAGGAGCGTTAGTGATGTGTGGTTGCCATCTTGTGGCAACATTGCAAACTGCAGTGTAGAGCAAAGTTCTCCCTTTTCACCATTTGAAATTGCTAGATCACAGAACATCCGAGGTTTGTATGGAGGAGGCTCTAGCTTGTGACATTTCCCCCCTGGGTTTTCACCTACCAGTAGCCTTGAAAGAAAAAATCTGGAGGGGGGAGTTTATTGATATTCTCTCTTACCATCAGCGAAATAATTTTTACTAAAGGGTGATAAGAAGGAGGACAAAGAGGATGATAGGAGACGGCCTGTTGTCAAAAGTTTTAATAATTGGTTGCAGGCTTTCTGCATATACGCTGCTGTACTCTGTGAGAAGTCCCCTGAAAAGAGTGCTGGTCTATTTCAGCACGTTGACATCATCCTTGAAGCGTACAAGAACTTTAGCAGTTCAGCGTGGTTTACCTATGACGAGGCTTTTCGGCAGAAGCTGTCCATTCACAAACAACTCAGATGGGGGGTTAAGGATGTCAGTTTGTGGCTGAACTTGTTCCTCCCACAAAAGCCATCCTTTAGTAAGCAGCCTAATACCTTGAATCAGCAAAACACTACTTCCTTTCGTAAAGGAGTGTGTTTTAATTTTAATGAAGGACAATGCAAGTGGGCAGCAGCGTGCAGGTACAAGCACGAATGTGCTTTCTGCGCCGGTACACACTCAGTGGTCAAGTGCTTTAAAAAAATGGCCAGTGCCAACATACAACAACCACTGGTTCCAAAAGGCTCAGTCACCAAAAAAAATATTGTACTGTTGGAACTTTTTCCAATTTTAGTGGCATTGGAGATTTGGGGGGCTGAATTTAAGAACAAAAGGCTTCTTGTTAGAACGGACAATAAAGGAATTATGTATGCGCTAAATTGCTTATCTGCTAAGTCTCCGCCCGTCATTGCCCTGATGAGATATTTGATTTTTAAATGCCTGAGTTTAATCATCTGGCTGAAAGCGAAGCATATAGCAGGCAAGGACAATGACGTGGCGGATGCTCCCTCTCGTTCGCAGATGGAGAGGTTTTTCGGTCTACTTCCGGAGGCAGATCTGACTGGCATCCCTTGCCCTGCAAATTTGTGGAATCTAATTTGAGCTGCATCCCTACCTTCATAAAAAATTTGGTTGCCCCCTCCACGTGGGCTGGGTACCAATCGGCCTGGATATCGTGGTTGGCTTTTCTTGAGGAGGTCGGAGAAGAGCGGTCTGCTTTTTCCGAGGGCCTTATTCTGCGTTTTTTGGAAAAATTAATGATTGAACAATATTCTGCTGCTCATATTCAAAAAGTACTGGTGGGTATATCTTTCTTTTTCAAATTAAATGACTTACCGCCTTGTATGTCATATTTTTCCGTCAGACAAGCAGTAAAGGGGTATAGAAGAAAGAATTTTAAGAAAGATACCCGTATGCCAATTACACCTGATATTTTAGGTGGCTTATGTAAAATGACTATTGGGATCTGTTTTTCAAAATTTGAGGCGAGCCTTTTTCAAGCAGCATTTTCCATTGCATTTTTTGCTGCGCTAAGGATCTCAGAAGTCGTTAGTATTCGTCGGGAGGGTGTTGTTTACAATCAGAAAGAAGTGAGGATTCTTTTGGATAGTTCAAAAACGGACCAATTAAGGAAAGGAGCTTGGATAACTTTGAGGGCTCTGAAAGACTCTCCAATTTGTCCAGTCAGTTTGTTGGGCAGTTATATTAGCCATAGGCCCGTAGGTAGTTTTACACCTCTTTTTGTCCACGAGTCAGGAGCTGGGATGTCGAAATACCAATTTGAAAGGGTTTTTAAATTGTGTATGGCAAAATTAGGTTTGAGTGACCAAAAATTTACCTCTCATTCATTTAGGATAGGAAGCCGCTAGGGCAGGTTTGGAGCCAGCAGTCATTAAAAAAAATGGGTAGGTGGAAGTCTGACTGCTTCAAATTATATGTTCGTCCTAATTGTTAATATTTTTCTTTTTTAGGTGTGCACAGAGTGGTCTGGATTATTGGCCACTCGTTTGTATATTGGGCGCACCAGAGGGCGAAGCGGAGAGTATATACCCAGAATCTAGGATTGGACGCACAAGAATTTAACGTTTTTTGGTGCGGTAGACGAGGTATGGTTTGGGAGGATTTCTGGTTTGAGGTCGGTAGAATGTCAAAGGTCTTTCCTTCTCCAGATATTCTGATAGTGCACCTTGGAGGAAACGACATAGGTCAAGTGAAAACATTGGAGCTTATTTTTAAAATTAGGGATGATCTTTTTAATTTCAGTGTAGCATTTTCCAAGTCCATAGTGATCTTCTCGGAAGAAGTGCAGAGGTTGAGATGGTTGGTCTCCCCGTCTCTGCGCCCTTTCGAGAAGATGAGGAAGAGGATAAATAGAGCTGTAGCAAAATTGCTTAAAAAAGTGGGCATTTTGTCTTTCAGACATACGGAACTAGAAAATGGCTCAGATGGCCTTTATAGATTTGATGGGGTTCATCTTTCTGATATAGGGCTGGACATTTTTAATTCTGATTTAAGCTCGTGTGTTGAAATGGCCGCGGTGGTGGGGTAGGGACAGAAGAGGTTGGTCGTTCTCTCCCACCCTTCTTCTGTCGTATGGGAATTCATTTTAATGAATAATAAAATACTTTATTTATGATGCAGCCTGAGCTTCTTATGGCTAGGCTGTCTATGGATGTTTTAATATTTATTTCAGTCTTTATTATTTATTTATTGCTGTTTTTAAAAAAAACAATAATAAACGGCCGCGGCCAATTTTTAAGCCAAACATTGAGTCGTTTGTATTTTTATAGTTTAGAGGTAATAGAATCCTAGCCTATTATTCCCATAAACATGAGATGCCTAAACATTTGTCATTGCAACGATTTTCTGGGCGAAGACTGAGGAGCCTGCTTTGTAATGACTGACCTTTTTCCTAATTAGAACATTTTTGCCTCTGAGATGCCCAACTTTAACATGAAGACCATAAGAAAATCGGATTATTCCGGAGAGAACAACTGTCTCTCATTAATGATGTTATGTATGACCTCACATTATTAGGAGAGGAGGTTTCATATGGAATTTAAATGGGACATTTAAATAGGGTTATGTAAAACCAGAGGTCTTGTTTGTTGCTGATGCAGAGCAATGCTTTAATTCACTTTCCCTGTAAAAGGACAGTTGTAGTGAACTTGGAAGTGTTCAGTCCTAAAGTGGTGCTGACATGCAGTGGAGCTAAAAGAGAAGTATGGCCAAAGCTTTTTTAGCCCCAATTCTCTTCAGGGTCACTGGAGTGCACTTATTTCTGCACATTCAGCCAACAGCAGACTAAAGCTCACTGTTGGCTGAGATCACAGAGACGGTCCAGGCTCTGCAGGCAACCCAACAATGTCTCGATTCTCCCAGATGCCTGACCGAAAGCAGCCTCAGCCTCTCAGTGCACCACTTAGAGCCAAAGCCAGCCACCCTGGCACCCTTTAAAGCCCAGCACTGCAGTGGGTTCTGAAGGGGCAGAGCAGTCACCGCTCTGTTTAGTGAAGACTGGGGGCTGAGTGATCAGTGGTCATGTGATTGCTCAGTTCTCAGGCTTAGAGCTAACAGGTTTATGCTGCAGCCATCTCTGTGAGCATGAATGTTTTTTTTTTTCCCTTTCATTCATTGATGGACACAGCTCCTGATTCTTCTTGACTTTTGGGTTATACTGTTCCCTACAGGAGTAGGACACTAGGCAGGAAAAAGCTTGACTACGCCTATGGGCAGTCCCAGGGGGTATACACCCACTCTCAGCTATAGGCTCTCAGTTTTTGTTCTGCCTAGTCAGGAGTAGGGACCTAGTTCCTTGCTGGGATCTCTGGTCCTGGCAATTTATTTTTTTTTTTTTTTCATTTTTAATGGAATTTTTTTCCCTCTTTTTTTATTATTTTGTTCCTGTGAGAACTACAATCAAGTTCCGGACTGGGCGAAAAACTGGATAATATAGATCCTTTGGGTCCCCCCAGTCTGGCTAGCGAGCGCGTGCAGACCGAGACATAGCCCCAAAACTGAACATTTAATAATTATTTACTTCTAGAAACCTGATGTGACAGCAGTGCGCACCCTTGTGCTCCGAGGCCTCCCTGTTCTACTTGGTGATGACCCCAGCGCATTCTACATCACCTGCTTCGTAAGTGGTCATAGTTGCATCTTGGCACACAGAATTGTGGGGGGATTGGCTTTGTATTCCCTAGAAATACAGATTAATGCTGACTATATCACTAGAACAGTGGTGGGCATGGTAGTTTTTAGAATGTAAACCCTAAGATCCCATTCACACTAGCACGACCTGTGAGGCGACTTGTGTAGCCCCAGGTCGCTTGACATAACAAAAGCAATGTTAATCAATCAGTGCCGTCTTAATTGGCACTACTGAAGTCGCTCCGACCTCAGAAAAGGGTCCTGTACTACTTTGAGGCGACCTGTGATCCGACTGTCCCATATACTTCAATGGGAGTCGCCTCCTTATCTTAATTGAAGCGACTTGTTATCAGACTTTCCAGGAAGAAGAAAGAGATTAGCCAGGCATTCCCCACAGACAAAGTCGCCTGTCTCTTCAAAGTAGTGCACAAGTCTCATCCAAGTCTCTTCCAAGTCTAATCCAAGTCTAATCCAAGTCTAATCCAAGTCTCTTCCAAGTCTCATCCAAGTCTCTTCCAAGTCTCTTCCAAGTCTCTTCCAAGTCTCATCCAAGTCTCATCCAAGTCTCATCCAAGTCTCTTCCAAGTCTCTTCCAAGTCTCTTCCAAGTCTCTTCCAAGTCTCTTCCAAGTCTCTTCCAAGTCTCATCCAAGTCTCTTCCAAGTCTCTTCCAAGTCTCTTCCAAGTCTCTTCCAAGTCTCATCCAAGTCTCATCCAAGTCTCTTCCAAGTCTCTTCCAAGTCTCATCCAAGTCTCTTCCAAGTCTCTTCCAAGTCTCTTCCAAGTCTCTTCCAAGTCTCATCCAAGTCTCTTCCAAGTCTCTTCCAAGTCTCATCCAAGTCTCTTCCAAGTCTCATCCAAGTCTCTTCAAAGTCTCTGAACAAGTCTCTGAACAAGTCTCTGAACAAGTCTCTTCAAGTCACGGGGCGACTTTCTGGTCGTGGTAGTGTGAACCGGCTCTTAGTGATGGAGGGTAAAACAAACGTTTAACACCTAAACACAATTTTGCAACTTTGACATGTTAAGGCCCGTGCACACGTACCGATTGTCGGCCGTAAATATTCGGCCAACGTCCGATCGGTCGATTGTCGGCTTGTTAGTATGATACTTCCGACAACCGACTGCGACTTTTCGGCCGAACAAAATCTGGTGTGCAGGCTATAACATTTTTGTAGGCCAACAAAGAACGGCCGATTGTTCGTCAGTCAGTACAGTTTTCGGCCGACAAAAAGCAGATGAGCAAGACTGGGCATGTTCAGAGAAGAAAAACACACGGAAAGTTAACCATCACATGACATCACTTCTGCAGTCAGCTGTTGTTGACCGACAAAATTCGTGTGCGGTCTTTAGCACTTGTCAACCTACACGACAGCACCGGACAAAAGACGGCCGATCGTTCGGCCGACAATCGGTGCGTGTGTACGGGGCTTTAGTAAAACTGTTTTATTGCAACTACTTTGTGTAACCAGGTGGATTATACTTTTTTTAAATAACAAACGTGTTATACTTGCCTGCACTGTGCAGTGGTTTTGCACAGAACAGTCCAGATCCTCCTATTCTCGGGTCCCCTGCTGGCACCTCCCTCCTGCTTAGTGCCCCTACAGCAAGCAGCTTACTGCGGGGGCATTTGAGCCAAGGCTGTGTGTGTGTTCTTTTACACACACAGCCGTGGTTTGGCCCTGCCCCCTCTGTTTCTCCTCATTGGCTCACTGACTTTGATTAAATGCAGTGGGAGGCAATGGTGCCCTTCTGCTGTCTCAGCCAATGAGAGGAGCGAGACCCCGCCAGTTGAAACTTTCCTGCAATGTTGCTGGATCGAGATGGGGCTCAGGTAAGTATTTTTTTTTTTGGAGGGGGGGGCTGCTACACACAGAATGTGTTTTCTCTTAATGCATTAAGATAAAAACCTACCTTTGAGAACTACTTAAAAAAAAAATGCTTTATAGGAAAAAACTTACCCAAAATAGACTGATCTTGAACTTTTGATCATTACCTTGTACCTAACACTAACCCTACACGATGCAGTAACAAATGATCATGTTTGTTGTTTTTGTACAGCCTTCTGACAGCGATGAGGTCTGGGCACATTTATCTGTTGGACTGCTGACTGTCATTGATGAAAATATGCCCGATTCGCCAAATCCTCTTCATCTTGACCCAGTGTCTATCGCCATCATAGCCGAGGGAGGTATTGTAATGGATGATTTCCAGAACCTACCTCAAGCACTTTGCCTCTTATTTGGATTTGTATATGCTTTACACCTGGAATACCCTAAAGTCATGAAAAACACTTTCAACTTTATTCAAAGAGTGATGTTTGGCCTGGGAGAGAACAAACTCCCACCAAAACTGCAAAGTCTCAAAAATCTTAGAATGTTAACTGTTTTTTTTTTTGTGCACTCCTTTGACCTGTTTTTAGGAGACTAAAGTTAGCTGAAGTCACAGAGCCCAGAAAACCTTAGTGCACTGTTACTTTTAGATTTATTGTAAGGGCTCTTTCACACATACGGAGTCCGCCAGCTGTCAGATCCCCATACATCCCTATGGGGGAATCAGGTGAGAACGGACCGTCTGTCCGTTCTCATCGGATCCGCTGAACGGATGGAAAATAGGGTTTCCATCCGTCCAGATTTGACGGATCGGATGTCAGCGGACATGTCTCCGCTGACATCCGATGCCCCATAGACAGAGATGTATAGTAACTAAGTAGAACTACTTCACTGCTGTACTTAAGTACCGAAAGGCGGTATCTGTACTTTCCTGGAGTAGAATTTTTTTCTCCTACTTCCACTTTTACTTCACTACATTTTTTCAATGATTTCAAAACTTCTACTCCAATATTTTTTTTTTGTGCTGCATAATTACTCGTTACAATTATAAAAATGACCACTGCCAGAACAATAGATGGCAGGTTTCATGAAGCTCAAAACATGTGTATTATCAGCGCATACGAAAATATATGATGTTCAAACTTTTGACTTCTTTCTTTAATAACTACATAACACAGTACTTCTACTTTTACTTTCAGTACTTGAGTAGCAACATTTTTTAAAAAACTACTTGCAATACTTAAGTACAAAAAATGTTGAATAGTTTAGTACTTCTACTCAAGTCACTTTTTGATCGAGCACTTGTACTTTTACTCAAGTATGGGTTTCGAGTACTTTATACAACTCTGCCCATATGGCGCTTTTCCACTGCATGGAACCGTACCGGTTCGGCACGCTTTTGTGCTTTTCCACTGCGGTACCGCATGGTATAGGGTCGGAACGGTTCGGTACGGTACGGTATAGGTTTGCTTTTCCACTGCATGGAACCGAACGGTACGGTACGGCTCTGAAAAAACAGTACCTACTCGATTGTGGTTCCAACAGGTACCAAACTGGTACCATATCCCACAATCCTTTGCATGCAGTCACTACTAGCCACTGATTGGTCAGAGAATCACACCCACCCCGTTGTTATCCCACCCACTTAACTTTAGTACTACTTTAGTGGAAAAGCAAACCTATACCGTACCGTACCGAACCGTTCCGACACTATACCATGCGGTACCAGCAGTGGAAAAGCAAACCGGGCCAAGCAGGGCCGAGCCGGTACTAGCCGGTACTTGCAGTGGAAAAGTGCCAATAGAGATGTATGGGGGGACCGTTCAGATCCGCCAAAAAAACTGACAGGTGGATCTGAACAGTCCGCATGTGTGAAAGGGTCCTAATAGATGTTCAATCTGGCCAACTGCATCAAAGTGATCTCTCCTGTCCATGCATACCAAATCACTAAAATAGAAAATATAGGTGGTTGTATATTACCAATACAGGCTAAAGTAATTTCATATATAATGCAAATGATGTTCAATATGTCCAACTGCCTCAAAGTGATCTATCTCCGATCATATAACAAACATACCTGAGTGGTTGTATAGTACCAATTTGGACTAAACTCATTGCATATATCATAATTATTATTAAAGCTGACCAACTGCCTCAAAGTGATCTGTACTTGCATAGAATAAACTCATTGATGCAGATGGCCAGCTTGTACATCATTGTGATATATGCAATGAGTTTATTCCACGTAAGCAGGGCCGCTGATAGGGGGGGGGACCACCAGCCCTCTTGTAGGGGGCCCGAGCACACAGGGGGGCCCACACAGAGAGGGGGATTAGTGATGGACAACAAATACAGAAATCTTCCTCCAGCACCTGAATCTGATCTGTCCCTCTCCCTGCTATTAGCTTTTATCTGTTGAGAAAGAGACAGTTGTCCCTCACTAATCCCCCTCCCTTGTGTGGGCCCCCCTCCCAGCACTTATCTCTGCTCAGGAGTTTATTTGTAAATTGTAACTTTGTTTCTCTCTCTCTGTCTCTCTGATCACTGAGCTTTAACTGCCCAGCCTGTATATTTTTCTCATCTCATCTTTTTTATTTAACATAGTTTTTTTTTTTAGTTTTAGCAGGAATTATGTGAGTTATGTTATATTTGTGTCTGATAATAGTGATTTTTTTGTAATTTTAGCTAAATATATCTTTAATATTTTCTTGGGGGGGCCCTGCCAGGTAGTCTGTATGGGGCCCCGCGATTTCTAAAAGCAGCCCTGCGCGTAAGTACAGATCACTATGAGGTAGTTGGTCAGCTTTAATCTCAATTATGATATACAGTGGGTACAGAAAGTATTCAGACCCCCTTAAAATTTTCACTCTTTGTTATATTGCAGCCATTTGCTAAAATCATTTAAGTTCATTCTTCTTCCTCATGAATGTACACATAGCACCCCATACTGACAGAAAAACACAGAATTGTTGACATTGTTGCAGATTTATTAAAAAAGAAAAACTGAAATATCACATGGTCCTAAGTATTCAGACCCTTTGCTGTGACACTCATATATTTAACTCAGGTGCTTTCCATTTCTTCTGATCATCCTTGAGATGGTTCTACACCTTCATTTGAGTCCAGCTGTGTTTGATTATACTGATTGGACTTGATTAGGAAAGCCACACACCTGTCTATATAAGACCTTCCAGATCACAATGCATGTCAGAGCAAATGAGAATCATGAGGTCAAAGGAACTGCCTGAAGAGCTCAGAGACAGAATTGTGGCAAGGCACAGATCTGGCCAAGGTTACAAAAAGATTTCTGCTGCACTTAAGGTTCCTAAGAGCACAGTGGCCTCCATAATCCTCAAATGGAAGACGTTTGGGACGACCAGAACCCTTCCTAGAGCTGGCCGTCCGGCCAAACTGAGCTATCGGGGGAGAAGAGCCTTGGTGAGAGAGGTAAAGAAGAACCCAAAGATCACTGTGGCTGAGCTCCAGAGATGCAGTCAGGAGATGGGAGAAAGTTGTAGAAAGTCAACCATCACTGCAGCCCTCCACCAATCGGGGCTTTATGGCAGAGTGGCCCGACGGAAGCCTCTCCTCAGTGTAAAACACATGAAAGCCCGCATGGAGTTTGCTAAAAAACACCCGAAGGACTCCAAGATGGTGAGAAATAAGATTCTCTGGTCTGATGAGACCAAAATAGAACTTTTTGGCCTTAATTCTAAGCGGTATGTGTGGAGAAAACCAGGCACTGCTCATCACCTGTTTAATACAGTCCCAACAGTGAAGCATGGTGGTGGCAGCATCATGCTGTGGGGGTGTTTTTCAGCTGCAGGGACAGGACGACTGGTTGCAATCGAGGGAAAGATGAATGCGGCCAAGTACAGGGATATCCTGGACAAAAACCTTCTCCAGAGTGCTCTGGACCTCAGACTGGGCCGAAGGTTTACCTTCCAACAAGACAATGACCCTAAGCACACAGCTAAAATAACGAAGGAGTGGCTTCACAACAACTCTGTGACTGTTCTTGAATGGCCCAGCCAGAGCCCTGACTTAAACCCAATTGAGCATCTCTGGAGAGACCTAAAAATGGCTGTCCACCAACGTTTACCATCCAACCTGACAGAACTGGAGAGGATCTGCAAGGAGGAATGGCAGAGGATCCCCAAATCCAGGTGTGAAAGACTTGTTGCATCTTTCCCAAAAAGACTCCTGGCTGTATTAGATCAAAAGGGGGCTTCTACTAAATACTGAGCAAAGGGTCTGAATACTTAGGACCATGTGATATTTCAGTTTTTCTTTTTTAATAAATCTGCAACAATGTCAACAATTCTGTGTTTTTCTGTCAGTATGGGGTGCTATGTGTACATTCATGAGGAAGAAGAATGAACTTAAATGATTTTAGCAAATGGCTGCAATATAACAAAGAGTGAAAAATTTAAGGGGGTCTGAATACTTTCCGTACCCACTGTACGCAATAAGTTTAGCCCAAATTGGTATTATACAACCACTCAGGAATGTTTTGTTATATGATCAGAGATAGATCACTTTGATGTAGTTGGACATATTGAATATTAATTGCAATATATATGAAATTGCTTTAGCCTTTATTGGTACTATACAACTACTAAGGTATGCCTAGGTTTTTCTATTTTGGTGAAGTGGTATACAAGGACCAGAGACAGATCACTTTGTTGCAGCTGGTCAGCTTGTACATCTCTATAATATATGCAAAGTGATTTGTCTTTGACTAGTCCCTACTCATCCTGTAAAAGGTCCTATACTTGCAGGCAGTTGTTTTAGTGGACCTATTGTCAGTATGGTGTAAAATGGCATATTGTTATAAACCAAGCATCAAAGTTTGTTATTATGGCTGTTGCTTAAGCCCCGTACACACGTACCGATTGCCGGCCATAAATATTCGGCCGACGACCGATCGGCCGATTGTAGGCTTGTTAGTATGATGCTTCCGACAGCGCATTTTCGGCCGAACAGAATCTGTCGTGCAAGCATTAAAATTTTTGTTGGCCAACACCAGAACGGCCGATTGTTCGCCAGTCAGTACAGAATTCGGCCGACAGACAGCAGATTAGCAAGACTGGGCATGCTCAGAAAAGAAAAAACACACGGAAAGTTAACCATCACATGACATCACTTCTGCAGTCGGCTGTTGTTGGCCGACAAAATTCATCTGCAGTCTTTTGCAGTTTTCAACAGACACGACAGCCCTGGACAAAAGACGGCCGATCGTTCGGCCGACGATCGCTACGTGTGTACGGGGTTTTACTTGAACAGTTTGTATATGTAATATGTAAATTCTCTACAAGGGCAATAAACAGTTCTATGTAGTTCTATGTGCCCTGTTCACCCCACAATGCTCATGTCAAGTCCTTTCCTTTTTTTTTTCTTCTCACAGAAAACTCCATACATGTTGCAGATTCTTGTGCAGACCTCATCCAGACACAATACCAGTTTTGTGGTGTGAACGGGGCACAGAAAAAAATACGTTTTCAATCTTTTGCAGAAAAACTGTGCACAAAAACTCATGTCTCTGTACATGATGTGAACGAGGCCTAAAAATATTTTCAAAAGTAAGTTGTTATGGAAGTTTTTTGAAAGAAAAATGTAATTTCTTATAACAGTAAGAAAAAGAAATGTTTTTGAACTTTGGAACTGTGTCATTTATTTTATGTGTAACTGTGAGAATAGAACCACTTGCCCCATAGAAGGTTTCTCCCCTTCATGATCAGGCCATTTGGTTTTCTATTCAGCACTGTGCTACTTTAACTGACAATTGCGCAGTCATGTAACGCTTTACCCAAATTTAATTTTATATCCTATTTTTGTTTTTTGCACAAATAGAGCTTTCTTTTGGTGGTATTTGATGTTGCAGATTTGGCATAAAATATCCAATAAAAAAATCTCTTCATAAAGAAAAAAATACATTCTTAATATGTATTCTGATACATGTTTCTGGGGGAAAAAAATCAAAATAAGTGTAAATTAATTTGTTTGTATGAAAGTTATAGTGTCTATACAAATAGGGAATTTACACAGCTATAGATTCTATCCTGTAATGGCAGTGCAGCAACTTAGTGTGACTGTGATAGAATGGTGGGCAAACTGGAGCTAACACACTGGCTGGGAGGGACAATAACTGACATCAACAGTGACACTTAGTGCCGGGTCACACTTGTGCGATGCGGGAAGGCTGCAAATTCGCAGCCTGTTCCTGCATCGCAAACGCACATCTGACAGTTCACACTGCCATATGCAATACGCAGGGGGTGTCAATGAAATCTTAACGACATCCCCAGTTTGATCGCATATCGCAGTGCGATCTGACAGTTCGCACTGGATCGGATCGCACAAGTGTGAACCACTGTGCGATCCGATCCTGATGCGGCGGAAAAAAAGGGTCCTGTGCGTCTTTGGTGCGGGTTCAGTGCGAATTTAGCCATACAAAGTGTATGGCTAAATTCGCACTGCACATCCGATCGCATGTAATGAAGGAGCAGTGCGCTCTGATATTACATGCGATCGCCGCACACGCTATAGTGTGAACAGGCACTAATGGCACTTTTCCACTGCAAGTACCGGCACGGCTCTACTCGGCCCGGTTTGCTTTTCCACTGCTGGTACCGCATGGTACGGTATGGTTTGCATTTCCACTAAAGTAGTACTAAAGTTAAGTGGGTGGGATACTCTGACCAATCAGTGGCTAGTAGTGACTGCATGCAAAAGGATTGTGGGATATGGTACCAGTTATGGTACCTGTTGGAACCACAATCGAGTAGGTACTGTTTTTTCAGAGGCGTACCGTGCCGTACCGTTCGGCTCCGTGCAGTGGAAAAGCGCCACCGTACCGTACCTACACCGTACCATGCGGTACCAGCAGTGGAAAAGCACAAAAGCGTGCCGAACCGTTGGGTTCCGTGCAGTGGAAAAGTGCCGCCGTACCGTACCGAACCGTTCCTACACCGTACCATGCGGTACCAGCAGTGGAAAAGCACAAAAGCGTGCCGAACCGTTCAGTTCCATGCAGTGGAAAAGCGCCATAATACAGTGATAAGATAATACTGTATGAATGACACTGGCTGGAAAGGGGTTATCTGTAGTGTAATGTGTGTCATGTGCTGCTGTTAACAGATTTGGTTATCAGGGAGAAGAGACATCCAGGGTTCTGTGTCTTTGTAAGCGATGTGATTTGAAAGAACCAGTCAGTAGGTTTCAATCATTGGCTGAAACCTATTGATTAACTTGCTGCGTCCAATCACAGCAGGGGGTGCCCGTGCCCCAAGCCCAGAAGCAGGCCTAATCCTGTACAGTTACATGGTCTAGCCTGCCTGTGCTGCTCGCCCGAAGTAAAATTTGAGCAGGTGGCAAGAGTTTAAAGGGTAAGTTCACCTTTACAAAAAAATCTATAAGGTGAACTTACACTGGATCCCCCCTCCCCATCGCACCCGATCCTGCAGTAATAGAAGCTGGCAATCTAACACACTGACACATCATAAAGCCTCTTTACTGGTCCGGAGATCAGAAATCCCCCCCGCGCTGCCTAATCTCCTACACCTTATAAAAGGTACGTATAGATGAAGGCATTCTAATTGGTCAGCGCTGACCAATCACAACCCACGTAGCGTGTCCTTTCAGCGCTGGAGAAGTGGACAGAAAGATGGGAGGGATTTCAAATCCCAGGACCAGTAAAGTGTCTGATGTGGCAGTGCGGGAGATTGCTGGCTTCAGGTACTTCGGGACCAGGTGCATTGGGGGAGGGGGTTCAGTGTAAGTTCATCTTACAGATTTTCTGTAAAGGTGAACTTGCACTTTAATGCAGGGATCCTCAAACTACAGACCTCCAGCTGTTGCAGAACTACACATCCCATGAGGCATTGTAAAACTCCAACATTCACAGACATGACTAGGCATGATGGGAACTGTAGTTCCTGAACAACTGGAGGGCCACATTGAAGACCCCTGCTTTAATGTAATATGGATGTTTGGAAAAACGAAAACACAAGTAACACTTACTTGGTTTTTTTAAGGCAATCAGTTTGCATAGTTTTAACAAGTAAATCGGAAAGCTATGGAAGTACAACTCAAACATTCAAAGTTGCAGTAAATATCACATTAGTTAGCCCAACCTAAATAAATGTGTAATTTGGAATACAATACAAAGTAAACTTAACTTGAAATGATTTTGTTTTTTAAAATGGCAAATCTGAGTACTTCATAGTGACTTAGGAGTTCACCTAAATTAAAATTTCCAAGTACTATACACTATTTTTTTGTTAGTTGTGTATACTAAAGTGTAAGTGCACCACACTCAATAAGCATTTGTGAGTAGAAAATACATTTCCTATTCTAGTTTACTTGGTTTTTTTGAGGCAATCGGTTTGCATGCTTTTTTTAAGTAAGGTTTACTAATTGGATTTTACAGTGTTCCTTTAGAACAGTCAGTGGATTTGTCATGTTAGGGCTCTTTCACACGGCCGCTCCGCTTGTCCGCAAATCATCCTATTTTTTTTGCGGATGATTTGCGGACATAATGTAAGTCTATGGCATTGCGGATGTCAGCGGAATACCATCCGCTGACATCCGATTTTCTTCCTTTCAGTCCTGTTCCGTTTTTTGGAACGGAACAGAACCCTATTTTTCCTCCGTTCAAAAAACGCAAAGGAAGGAAAATCGGATGTCGGCGGTGTCATCCGCAATGCCCATAGACTTAGACATTATGTCCGCATATCATCCGCAAACGTGAAAAAAAAAACAAAAAAAGTCCAGCAGCGGACAAGAACAGCGGAGCGGCCGTCTGAAAGAGCCCTTACACAGCTCCTCAATGTCAACCATCTTCCTGGACAGCTCCTTTATTTCCAGCTGTTGGATCATATCAGACAGTGATAGAGAGACCCGCTCTGCCTGCCCAGAGATCTCCCTTCAGGAATTTTATCTGCAGATCTTCCAGACATCTCTGAACAGGGCAATGACTTTCTCCTTTTCATCATCTGCTTTTCCTTGTACTCTCCTGTGTTCCTGTGGACACTGGACTCTCTTCTCCAATAAGCCTGCAGGACACACAGATACAGGTGGAGTCCTCAGTGCAGTAATACCTCAGTAGTTCCTTATGCATGGAGCATTTCCTGTTCTCCAGGAAACTGGTGGGGTCACATAAGATGTGTTCTGGTGACTTGCTGTGGACTCTCAAGTGATTGTCACACAGAGAAGCATCACACAGCCGGTACATGATTGTGAATACAGTAAGTACAGAAGACCCCGGACTCCTCCTGATCTGGCTGACCAGACAGAAAATTCTCCAGTGTTATGTTCTAAAGCAGTGCAGGCCGCTCCTAGAACTCTTCTCTGCATTCAGGACAGGAATAACCTCCAGACCCCTCCTGTGTATCCAACACACGACCAATACAGTCCCAGCAGAAGTTGTGTCCACATTTCAGGGTTACAGGATCTGTATAAATGTTCAGACAAATGGAACATTCCAGCCCCTTCCTCAGATCAGCAGATGTCATCCCTGAGAGCATAAGAGATAAAGGACAGTGAACGTCTCTCCCACTCAGTATGATCAGTTCTGTATATTCCTATAAAAAGGGTGAGGCTGAGATTGAAGTTAGCCATAGATGGATCACAATTTACCCACTCAACAGGAACTAGTTTTTTTTTTTTTTTTATCCATCTATGGCTGCATCCACTTCAGAGAAGTCAGTCTAATTAACTTCTCTCAAGTGGGAATATTAGAAACTTTCATTCGATCAGTGCCTGTAGCCAATTGGTTGCTGCACTGGTCAATGTATTCTGACAGGAGAGGATTCCCCACTGTCAGAATACAATGGCACAGCAAGGAGGACCCCCCCCCCCAATTAACCTCACTTGTGTGCATGACAGAATCTGAAGTCTGTGAAGTCTAAAAATTAGACGACCTGCATGCTTGTTCCTGGCCAGTGACACACTGTGTAGCCTGCAGCTTTATAAATCAATAAAGTTGGTTCTCCACTGCTTCCTCCTATTGGCCAAGTATTTCCCCAGATTCTCCACCTTGTGATGTCACCAGTCTCTGGGCAGGCTTCTCACATCTGATTCCCACCAGATATCTTAATACAACCTCCCCATACACCTAACACAACATGGAGGGGCTCAGTGAAGGTGGTGGTGAAGGTGTGGAGGTGTCGGATCAGGTAACACAATTCATAAAAGGAGATCTGCCCTGCCTCATAATCCAGCTCTATCCTGACTCTGTTACTGGAGACTTTGCCGGCTAATAGGATCTGATTACCGTCATGTGTCACCGAGTGCTGATTATCCCCCCCACCAATCTGAGTACTGATCCTTCCTCGACCTCAAACTCCAGGACTTCTCTCCTGTTCTCCTCTCCTGTCTATACTGGGGTAACACATTCCGACTCTCCACATATCTGACCCCCGACATCCACTTCCCAGTAATGATAGAGAGAAACCAAATAGGAAACGTAATCTTTCTCCTCAATCTACACCAAATGCGCAAACCACTCCAACTGTAGGAGTTGTCAGGGATCTAGGAGCAGTCCCTAAAACCTCTAGAAATGAGATGAGTTCGGGTTTAGCGACAGGGGACTTACCCCAAGGGCCCCCTTTGGGGACCCCTCTTCCCTCACAATTGACAGACGACAAGGTAGAAAAAAAAGAGGAGGAACCCTAGTTACCTTCGTAATATGGGGCCAAACTACAGACCCAGAATAAGTGATTCAACTAGGGATATTCAAGTTTCAGCCCTTAAAAAGAGATCACTAGAAGGGAATAATAGATTAGTACCTACTAAATTACATAATGTTGATAATCCTCTTGATATCATTAACCTGTCCTCTCGGCTATTATCAGAGACAGAAAAGGAAGTACTTCAACTTGGCCTAAGCTTTTGTCCTGACCAAAAATTTAATAAATTTGAACTGGTGAAGGACCTTCACCTGTTCGCAAGAAACCTTACACATATATACCTCTTTGATAAAGACAAGGGAAACACCAATACACGTGATGAGGACCTCTATAATTCAAAGCCCAGGACTTCCGCAATTTGAAAACATTAATGCAATTACTGGAAGAAAATAGACAATACTCTGGAGATTCGTCATCCTGCTCCTCCTCTGATGAAGATGAGGGGCCGCGTGACGATCCTAACAAGTTTAAACCCAAATCTACGCGTTTCCCCAAGCTCCAAACCTGCCCAGCGATTTGGGCATTTGTGAAGCACACTCAGAAGGAGATAGACAACTTGGAGGCCCCCACATTTGGGACCTCGAATTTGTCTGCCTCCCAAAGAGCTGCTTTAGATGACCTTGTCCATGACGACCTCGTTGTCATTAAACCCTCTGATAAGGGAGGCAACATGGTCGTCATGGACAGGCATCAATACGAAACCATGTGTTTCGACATACTCTCAAATCGAGAATGGTACAGACCGATATCTATGGATGAAGTTGACGCTATGAAAGCTAAATTTAAATTGATACTCCTTAATGTCTTGCACTCCCATGTCATAGATCAAGACCTGTACGATTATTTAAATGTGAAATGGCCAACACTGCCCACTTTCTACGCACTACCCAAGGTGCATAAAAACTTGGAAAAACCACCGGGTCGCCCGATTGTTTCGGGGATGGGCTCAATCACCGAGCCAATCTAGTCAGTTCGTAGATGACCAACTCCGCCCAATTGTCATGGGTTTTCCATCATATTTGAAAGATACCCTGGAATTGCTCAGAGTTCTGGAGGGTCTTACGGTCCCCAAAGACTCTTTACTTGTCACGCTGGATATTGAGGCCCTGTACTCCAGCATTCCGCACACTAGGGGTATAGAAGTCATTACTTCCTTCTTGAAAGAGCAGACCCACCACAAATGGGCCCTTGCCGATTTCACATTGCAGTTGTTGGACCACATCCTAAGATCAAATGTGTTTACATTTGGCGATACCACTTACCTCCAGGTACAGGGGGTAGCGATGGGGACTTCGTGTGCCCCATCGTATGCCAACCTGACCTGGGGGGGGGGGGGTAGGAAAGGGAGCTTTTCGCCAATGATGCCGCCTCGATATATCTGCGCCACCTTGCATTGTGGCGCAGATATATTGACGATGTCATCGTTGGCTGGACCGGTACAGTCCCACTATTACTCGAATTTATTGAGTTTATTTCCAACAACAACTACAACTTGAAATTCACAGTCCAATTTGATATCAACAAAATAGCATTTCTTGATACCATGGTCTATCTAAACCCAGATGGGAACTTGTATACCTCGCTGTACCGCAAGGACACAGCAGGTAATACAATCCTGCATTACACCAGTAGTCACCCACGATCACTTGTACACAGCATTCCCTACTCTCAATATTTGAGAGTGCGACAAAATTGCGCTCTGGACTCTGATTATAAAAAAGAGGCTAAGGATTTACAACAGAGACTTTTAGCCCATGGCTATAGCAAAAAACTTTTAAAAAAAGCCTTTAACAGGGCCAATCTCCAACCTCGTGACAAACTAATCTTTGGGTCTCGACAGAAAATGGCTACAAACACTACTAAACTAATTACTAAATTTAATTCCCAGCATCACACAGTACGTAATATTTTGACTATCAACTGGCACTTTTTGGCGGATGATGCCAGAATCTCTAAGTACATTAAACCTTACCCCGAAGTGATGTATCGCAAAACAGCCTCTTTGAGAGACAAACTGGTGCATAGTCATCATAAGCCTATGGATGGTGAGGAAGCCATGGGAGCGGTGGGAGGCTTAGGCACATATAGATGTGGACAATGCCCCGAATGCCCTTGGGTAAGAGAGGGGTATTTATTCCCCTTACGGCGCGGGGGCACCTTTAGACCTTGGTTCCGTGCTACTTGCCTCACAGAGGGTGTGGTATATTTGGCCACATGCCTCTGTGGGGCATTTTACGTAGGCAAAACGATAAGACCCTTTGCCCGACGGGTCCATGACCACCTTTACTATGTTGACACCGGCCTTATGTACACACCAATATGTAAACATGTAGGTTTACACCATAATTTTGATCCGCACACTATTCAATTTATAGTGTTGGAAGCGGTTAAAAAGAACCCACGGGGGGGGGGGGGTAATTTTGACAACGCCATTCTTAAAGCAGAGGTCAAATGGATTTATAGATTACAGGCCACCAAACCGCCAGGTCTAAACACAGCCTTATCTTTTAAACCGTTCTTGGAATAACATCTGGATACAAAAACTATCTGTGCCTCCCCCATATCTTGGGGTTATTGCTGGAATTATCTAATGACCTTTGATGTACTCTCTATCTCTCTGGTATATATCTCCATGTGATTCCATAATGGGATTAAATGGTTAGATATACACGCACGTATACTGATATTTGGGTTACTTGTAAGCTATTTTTGATATAAAAGCCCCCCTATGTTGTATGGCATAATGTTTGTGCCATTATAAAGTGTTAGTATGATATAATTCTGACTTTATATTTTTCTGTATGTATTAAATAAGATTTGATTATTGTTTGTATAGGATTAATGCACATGTATGTAATCAAAACTCTGTTTTTTAAATGTATAATTCATTTCCGTTCCCATGAGGGTAGGTTGTGGTTATATTGCATCCACCAGGCTGTGACACGATCCTCCCCCTTTTATTATCGGCAGGGATTCGGGCGCCAAGCCGGGGTTGGTGAGTAGAGGACACATTTCCACTTCCTTGTCTC
Organism: Pelophylax lessonae; assembly: GCF_965119305.1. NCBI lineage: Eukaryota > Metazoa > Chordata > Amphibia > Anura > Ranidae > Pelophylax > Pelophylax lessonae. The sequence goes on from NC_138768.1 coordinate 871,425,661, forward strand.
CTCCCATTTGTTCCCCGAGTCTGCCCTTCTCTGGGCGGATGTGCAGCGATCCTCTCCGGTTGCCCCGCCTCTTCCTCTTAGGCGATGGCGCGGGAGAGGATTGTAAAATGGCGCCCGCACCGGAAGTGGTTAGTCAAAGGTCAGTTAGGACCTCATCACTTCCGGTGGGACCGGATATTTAATGCCGAACACGGCGAGGTACAAACAGGCCACGACTACTGTGGCGCGATTGGATGTACCGCTACCGCTGTCGCTAAAATACCCATGTAAGTACCTATCCCTATTGATGATCTATCGGCCCAATGGTAAGTTTGGATATTCCCTTCTCACACCTTACTCTTTGCTTTAACTAAGCACTTGGTGGCAGATTCTTCTGATGGAACGTGGGGTATCTTTTTCACTATTCTCTTTGGCTCTATTTTTTCAGTGCTTGCCCCTGGCTATTTGTTACATGTATCTTCCTAGTCTGACTATTACACAGTCTCATTCTCAACCTTTTTCCCATCCTCTTATCTGCACTACAAGCATATGGTTGATGCTTGTCTAGCAACACGGTGATGTGGTTTACCTATCTCACTGCCTATTCCTAGGATGGTGCATGCATTTATCCCTCATTTGGGTCTTGAGTTTAATACAATGGCTCATAGCCAATACACGTGGTCCTATCTCTTTTTTTTTGTGGCCTCAAGGTTGGCAGTAAATTTTGTACTATTGGTTCTACAGATTTTTTCTGTGGTCCGGTATTGCCCGGTCCGGTTCCTGTCATTCAGGGAGGACGTGTCCAGCTGGACTTTGTCCAGGAGTAACACTCCCATGTGGGATGCAGAGCACCTGCCTCTTGGGATAGATGTATTGATTATGCCCCGGATGTGACAATTGGTGAGCAGAAATTAAATAATAACTTTTTTCATAATTATAGTAATTTTAAATTGTTTGAAAGACTCATAATGTATTGTTTATATATTTAGAACCCTCTTTGAGGTCACCAGTTTCTAAATGTCCCTGAGGAAGCCAGCACTACAAGATACGGTTCTCTTGTCGCAATATTGTATATCCATGTATATTTATTGAACATCAGTATTGTGATTTGATTTTACCATGAAATTGTATCAATAAACTTTTTGTATTTTATTTATCTGCCGCCTTGTATTATTGTTTATCCAAACACACCAAGTGAACCCCACCTTTAAAATCCCACCTCCTGGGTTGTTCCCACCATAGGCATGTACTCATTGGGGCAATAGAGAGCCCACAGCTCTGGTGACACCCATTTTTCCCTTTAAATTGCTCTCCTCTCCTGTCTATACTGGGGTAACACATTCCGACTCTCCACAGATCTGACCCCCGACATCCACTTCCCAGTAATGTCACCCTGAGGAGAAACTTTGACTGCTCATCACCTGAGAACCCTGAAATCTCTCTGGTGTTTTTGGGCGATTCTGATGGGATGAGGTGTAGAATGCAGTTTTCCTGTCATCTCATATATGTAGATTATTACCAGCTGTGCTTACATCCAGTAATATGTCTGTAACCCCCAATGTTTGGTGTACAGCCCCAATATCTGGTCCTCCAGCCTGGCGGTGTGAGCGTTGTATGGTTGGGGTGGGTTGGGGACATCTCCTGAATGGTTCATCATAGATGTGACCTTTTCCCTTTGCAGTAGAATGTGGATAGACATGTGTCTGTACATTTCTCTACATTTACAGACAAGATATCAGATAAACCTGTGTGTAATGTGTGCAAGATCCCCACCACATCCAGATTGCCTCCATCATGGAGGAGTTTATCATGTCTCTCTCTGTCCTCATCTCCATCCTCAGTATCACACAAGTCACCTGTGTCTGATTCCTGTAGGACAGTCAGTGGATTTGTCATGTTACACAGCTCCTCAATGTCAACCATCTTCCTGGACAGCTCCTTTATTTCCGGCTGTTGGATCATATCAGACAGTAATAGAGAGACCCGCTCTGCCTGCCCAGAGATCTCCCTCAGGACTTTTATCTCCAGGTCTTCCAGACATCTCTGAACAGGGCAATGACTTTCTCCGTTTCATCATCTGCTTTTCCTTGTACTTTCCTCCTGTGTTCCTGAAGACTCTGGACTCTCTTCTCCGTCTCTTCTCTCTCAGTCATCAGTTTCTGCAGAACATTTCTCAGTTTTTTTTCTTCATCTTAGAAGCTTCATCCAGAGTTTCCACCTGGTGTCTCCGATGTTCTCCAACAAGCCTGCAGGACACACAGATACAGGTGGAGTCCTCAGTGCAGTAATACTTCAGTAGTTCCTTATGGACGGAGCATTTCCTGTTCTCCAGGAAACTGGTGGGGTCACATAAGATGTGTTCTGGTGACTTGCTGTGGACTCTCAGGTGATTGTCACACAGAGAAGCATCACACAGCCGACAGGATATCACAGCAGGTACATGATTGTGAATACAGTAAGTACAAAAGACCCCGGACTCCTCCTGATCTGGCTGAGCAGACAGAAAATTCTCCACAATGTTACGCAGTGTTATGTTCCTCCGCAGTGCCGGCCTCTCCTGGAACTCTTCTCTGCATTCAGGACAGGAATAACCTCCAAACCTCTCCTGTGTATCCAACACACGACCAATACAGTCCCAGCAGAAGTTGTGTCCACATTTCACGGTTACAGGATCTGTATAAATGTTCAGACAAATGGAACATTCCAGCCCCTTCCTCAGATCAGCAGATGCCATCCCTGAGAGCATAAGAGATAAAAGGACAGTGAACGTCTCTGACACTCAGTATGATCAGTTCTGTATATTCCTATAAAAAAAACGAGAGTGAAGTTAGCCATAGATGGATCACAATTTACCCATTCAACAGGAACTGGCTTTTATTTGATCCATCTATGGCTGCATCCACTTCAGAAAAGTCAGTCTAATTAACTTCTCTCAAGTGGGAATATTAGAAACTTTCATTCGATCAGTGCCTGTAGCCAATTGGTTGCTGCACTGATCAATGTATTTTGACAGGAGAGGATTCCCCACTGTCAGAATACAATGGCACAGCAAGGAGGACCCCCCCCCCCCAATTAACCTCACTTGTGTGCATGGCAGAATCTGAAGTCTGTGAAGTCTAAAAATTAGAAGACATGCATGCTTGTTCCTGGCCAGTGACATACTGTGTAGCCTGTAGCTTTATAAATCAATAAAGTTGGTTCTCCACTGCTTCCTCCTATTGGCCAAGTATTTCCCCAGATTCTCCACCTTGTGATGTCACCAGTCTCTGGGCAGACTTCTCACATCTGATTCCCACCAGATATCTTAATACAACCTCCCCACACACCTAACACAACATGGAGGGGCTCAGTGAAGGTGGTGGTGAAGGTGTGGAAGTGGCAATGGGTACAAGCTGCGCCCTGTCATATGCCAATATTTATCTAGGGATGTGGGAACAGGACTTTCTGGCCGACAAAACAAATTCACAATACTCCAGTCACATAATGCTTTGGCAAAGATATATTGATGATATCTTCATCATCTGGAATGGCCCGGGACATCTCATCAAGATATGCTTGAATAGAATGAATAACAACCAATATAATATGTTGTTTACTATGCAATATAGTAAGGACAAAGTAAGCTTCCTAGACAACACATGGGTATACAAGGATATCAATGGAAACCTAAACACTACCCTATTCAGAAAAGAAACCGCAGGAAATACAATTCTCCACACGGAAAATTTTCACCCGATAGTCTTGAAAAAATGCATTCCGTATAGTCAATATTTGCGAATAAAACGCAACTGCACTAACCCAGATGATTTCAAATGGCGCTTTTCCACTGCATGGAACCGTACCGGTTCGGCACGCTTTTGTGCTTTTCCACTGCTGGTACCGCATGGTATAGGGTCGGAACGGTTCGGTACGGTACAGGTTTGCTTTTCCACTGCATGGAACCGAACGGTACGGCTCTGAAAAAACAGTACCTACTCGATTGAGGTTCCAACAGGTACCATAACTGGTAATATATCCCACAATCCTTTGCATGCAGTCACTACTAGCCACTGATTGGTCAGAGAATCCCACCCACCCCGTTGTTATCCCACCCACTTAACTTTAGTACTACTTTAGTGGAAAAGCAAACCTATACCGTACCGTACCGAACCGTTCCGACACTATACCATGCGGTACCAGCAGTGGAAAAGCAAACCGGGCCAAGCAGGGCCGAGTAGAGCCGGTACTTGCAGTGGAAAAGTGCCAAAAGAGGGTATACAAATACCTCCTTAAGAAAGGCATTTAATATGGCTAAAACAATGGATTGACAAGAAATCCTCTTCAAAAAAACAACTGAAACAGGAAAAGAAAGAAGAAAGTAGAATCATCATGGAGGTACATAAACCAACACCCACAAATACGCAAGCTTTTGAACAAGCATTGGTCTATTCTAACTGAGGATCCCACCGTAAAACATTTGATCACCGACCATCCCTTAATCACCTTTAGGAAAGGCGGATCATTAAAATTATCGCTGGTACACAGCGAGTACAAGGAGGGACCAAGAAAAGATCCATGTAGAGATAAGGGTACTTTCCCATGTGGCAGCTGCACCCAATGCAAAGTTATCCCCAAGTGCACCTCAAAAGTACTTCCTAATGGGGAATCCTTTAAAGCAATGCATGTTAACTGCAAAACGCATGGAATTATTTATTCAAATGTGAATGCGGTGCCTATTACATAGGCAAGACTTGACAAGAATTCAGAAAAAGAATCAGCAAAACATATGCAAAGTTTGCAAGTTGGCAACTTCTATCTCCCCCTAGGGAGACATATGGCTTATGAACACAATTGCAAGATGCCCATGGTCAGGTTTATGGCCTTAGACAGACTCCACATACCAGTATGGGGAGGAGATTGGTATAAAACACTGCTGCAACAAGAAATGTGCTGGATTAGGCGCTTAAAGGCAACGACTCCCCCAGGCCTGAATGAGGCAGAGAGCTTCCACCCATTCTTGGAAGGATTTGCATCAGGTAAAACTGACTAGGACAAAAGCACAAAAAATTTGGTTTAAAACACCGGATTCGAATAGCCACTATTAGCCTACAAAGGTATGGCCGGAAAATGAACAATCAAATGCGCTAACACAAATTAGGTACGCACATGCCCGTGAGTACCACACATCATGCTCGCATGTGCGTATACTTATCACATTATTAGTACTATTTTTTATGATTATTTCTTTCATATTTCTTTTTCTAATTTTTCATCTTTATTACCATTATTATCCAAGTAATTCATTTCTCATGTTTGGTTTCTTTGCCCTTTGTTAAGCATAAGACATATACAGAAGACAGAAAAAAGGAGGCTGATTCTATGAGGTACCTTGTAATCTCACTTGCCTGTCTCTGTATCAAACTTTCACCAAACTCACAGTTTTATATCACTTCCCATCCTGGTAATATTTTGCTAGACAGGAAATGAAGGAAAATCTTCAATAGGGACGCAGAAATATAAACCTGACAGGGGTTCTAGCCCACTTTTATTTGACAAAAGAAAATCTTTTTTTTGTCTCCATGGTGTCAGATATTTCCCTTCACTTCCTGGTATATCATGGTCAGCAGGACAGTTAATAAAAGGAACATTTTCGGAAAGAGCCCTGGAAAGAAGTAAAATAAAAAGGAGAAGACAGGGGTTCTAATTCTTGCCGACTCCAACCAAACCTGAAAAAAACATTTTTGCTACAGATACTCTGTACAGGTTCACGCTTTGGGGCTGTTCTCACGATCCTGGCTATACTACCTTGCCTTTACCTGGAACAAGCATGCAGCCAGTGAAGTCTAAAAATTAAACAAATTGCATGCTTGTTCCCGGCCAGTTACAGTGTTTAGCCTGCAGATTTATAAATCAATAAAGTTGGTTCTCCACTGCTTCCTCCTATTGGCCAAGTATTTCCCCAGATTCTCCACCTTGTGATGTCACCAGTCTCTGGGCAGACTTCTCACATCTGATTCCCACCAGATATCTTAATACAACCTCCCCATACACTTAACACAGCATGGAAGGGCTCAGTGAAGGTGGTGGTGAAGGTGTGGAGGTGTCGGATCGGGTAACGCAATTCATAAAAGGAGATCTGCCCTGCCTCATAATCCAGCTCTATCCTGACTCTGTTACTGGAGACATTGCCGGCTAATAGGATCTGATTACGGTCATGTGTCACCGAGTGCTGATTATCCCCCCACCAAGCTGAATACTTATCCTTCCTCAACCTCAAACTTCAGGACTTCTTATTAAATCCAATCAGAGACTGCTCTCCTCTCCTGTCTATACTGGGGTAACACATTCCGACTCTCCACATATCTGGCCCCCCGACATTCACTTCCCAGTAATGTCACCCTGAGGAGAAACTTTGACTGCTCATCACCTGAGAACTCTGAAATCTCTCAGGTGTTTTTGGGCGATTCTGATGGGATGAGGTGTAGGATGCAGTTTTCCTGTCATCTGATATATGTAGATTATTACCAGCTGTGCTCACATCCAGTATTATGTGTGTAACCCCCAATGTTTGCTGTACAGCCCCAATATCTGGTCCTCCAGCCTGGCGGTGTGAGCACTGTATGGTGGGGGTGGGTTGGGGACGTCTCCTGAATGGTTCATCATAGATGTGACCTTTGCCCTTTGCAGTAGAATGTGGATAGACATGTGTGCCTGTATATTTCTCTACATTTACCCCAGACAAGATATCAGATAAACCTGTGTGTAATGTGTGCAAGATCCCCACCACATCCAGATTGCCTCCATCATGGAGGAGTTTATCACATCTCTCTGTCCTCATCTCCATCCTCAGTATCACACAAGTCACCCGTGTCTGATTCCTGTAGGACAGTCAGTGGATTTGTCATGTTACACAGCTCCTCAATGTCAACCATCTTCCTGGACAGCTCCTCCTTTATTTCCAGCTGTTGGATCATATCAGACAGTGATAGAGAGACCCGCTCTGCCTGCCCGGAGATCTCACTCAGGACTTTTATCTCCAGGTCTTCCAGACATCTCCAGAGGTCTCTGAACAGGGCAATGACTTTCTCTGTTTCATCATCTGCTTTACCTCCTCCTGTGTTCCTGCGGACACTGGACTCTCTTCTCCATCTCCTCTCTCTCTGTCATCAGTTTCTGCAGACCATTTCTCAGTTTTTTTTCCTTTATCTTAGAAGCCTCATCCAGAGTTTCTACTTGGTGTCCCCGATGTTCTCCAATAAGCCTGCAGGACAGACAGATACAGGTGGAGTCCTCAGTGCAGTAATACCTCAGTAGTTCCTTATGGATGGAGCATTTCCTGTTCTCCAGGAAACTGGTGGGGTCACATAAGATGTGTTCTGGTGACTTGTTGTGGACTCTCAGGTGATTGTCACACAGAGAAGCATCACACAGCCGGTACATGATTGTGAATACAGTAAGTACAGAAGACCCCGGACTCCTCCTGATCTGGCTGACCAGACAGAAAATTCTCCACAATGTCACGCAGTGTTATGTTCCTCAGCAGGGCAGGCCGCTCCTGGAACTCTTCTCTGCATTCAGGACAGGAATAACCTCCAGACCTCTCCTGTGTATCCAACACACGACCAATACACTCCCAGCAGAAGTTGTGTCCACATTTTAGGGTTACAGGGTCTCCTAGGACATAAAAGGATACCATACACTTCCTTCAAACACTGGACGGCATAGTGATTGCAAGAGATGCTTTTCTAATAACGGTGAATGTAGAATCACTCTACAACAACATCCCGCATGAGAAAGGACTCATGGCGGTCAGACAAGCTTTGGGACAAAAAAGCAGATATGACAAGAAATTCAATGAATTCATCTTACAAATGTTGGAATTCATCCTCTATCACAACTACTTCTCGTTCTCTGGCTCATACTTCCTCCAGACGTATGGAGTGGCAATGGGTACAAGCTGCGCCCTGTCATACGCCAACATTTATCTAGGGATGTGGGAACAGGACTTTCTGGCCGATAAAACAAATTCACAATACTCCAGTCACATAATGCTTTGGCAAAGATATATTGATGATATCTTCATCATCTGGAATGTCCTGGGACATCTCATCAAGGTATGCTTGAAAAGAATGAACAGCAAATATAATATGTTGTTTACTATGCAATATAGTAAGGACAAAGTAAGCTTCCTAGACAACGCATGGGTATACAAGGATATCAATGGAAACCTAAACACTACCCAATTCAGAAAAGAAACTGCAGGAAATACAATTCTCCACGCGGAAAGTTTTCACCCGATAGTTTTGAAAAAAATACATTCTCAAAGCACCAATAAGGCCGGGAACCCCTTCTGTGGATCTTTGGGGTATCATGTGCAGTGTTTCCTCATAGGAACGCATACTGCCACTGTCTCTTTACATCTCAGATGTTTGGATTTGCACGAGGATCGTCTTTTTTTTTTTCTCTTCCTTTTCCTCTCTTTTTTGCAGGTGTGATTCCCCTTTATGTTTTCCAATACTTTTTTTTCCCCTCCTCCTCTCCTGTTCCTTTTCCTCTCTTCTCTCCCCCTTCAGTCTCTTTCAGTTTTTGTTTATGTCGTTCCTTCTCCCTCCTAATCTACATCTTTTCCCTTCTCTTTCCCATCTTTTTCCCATTTGCTTCCTTCTTACCTCCTCTACAGTCTGTCCCTTTAAATTCGGCAAGGCATCCAATCCTTTCTTGATGGCTTCCAGCCCTGATATTCCCCATGCAGCGCCATTTAGCTCGAGGCCGCCCCTCTCCTGTACAGTTTATCGGCGTCTCTGCGGGCCTCGAGGGAGGGGTTTTCCCTGTTCCCTTGCTATTAAAGGGCCATTCCGCCTTCTGTCTACCTGAAGACAGCCTCTCTTCCCTGCTCCTGCTGACTTGCTAAAAGCCCTTGGTAGGTAGCACCTTTTGACACTTTTTTTTCCTCTCTCTCCTTTCCCTTTTAAACAGGTTTTTTTTTTTTATTTAATTTTTTAAATATTTTTTTTTCTTTCTTTCTTCTTCTTTTCCATTTTTCTCTCTTCCCTCTTCTTTTCTCCTTCCTTACACAGCCGATTCTCCTGCAACGCCCTGCAATGAGCCACTCGTCACGCAACCAAGATCCTCACAATAGGTATGGGACCACCTTTTTTTAAGTATTGAATAAAGAAGAAATAGAGTGCTTTTATGGACTGACAAATGTCCTTTGTTCCAGCCCAACGCATCGCGACCATGATAGTCCAGACCGCAGATCAAGATCTTCCCACTATAGATCCTCAGAGAGATCGAGGTCTAGACACCATCGCTCTCCTTCTCCACCATCCCACTCCTCGAGGAAGAAGTGCTGGGCTTGTGGCGCAGTGCCTTTACCCAAAAATTAGTCTGTCAGGACTGTTTTCGGGACTACACGTCCAACCGCGAGCTGGAGAACCAACAAGTGGTAGATCTGCTCAAGCAGACTATGAAGGATTCCCTCTCAGAATTGACAACTCTGATCCCCGCACAGACGGCTCCTTCTACAGCTCAGGTTCCGGACAGGGATGCTAGCGCTCCAGGCCCCTCAGGCCTAAACCCTTCGTGATCTTCGACTCTATTACATGGGGAGGCATCTTCAGGGCACCTATCAGAGGAATCCTCAGAGGAGTCGGACCCTTCAGGCTTTAATTATGCCTTGATCCCACCCTTTATTCAGGCAGTCAAGACGGCGATTGCCTGGGAGGATCCTATAGAACCCATTCCAAAATCAAAGACATATTTTCCCTTCCTTAAAAGGAAACAGGTATTCTTTCCTCTAATGAGCGAGATGAGAGAAATCATTGAAGAGGAATGGAAGAAGATGGATAAAAAGTTCTCCTTAGGCCGTCTTAATAAGCTCTACCCTCTAGCCGAGGCTAAGGCGCAGTCATTAAATTCCATGCCGGTGGTAGATGCTGCAGTCATACAACTCGAAAAATCGAACTAGACCTAAAAAGGAGCTACTTGGCTTCGGCGCAGCCTGTAAACCAGCTATTACCCTCAAATCTGTCTCCAATGCCATCAGGGCATGGACTGAAAATGTCGAGACAGCTCTATGCCAAAATGTCCCCAGAGAAGACATTGTCAAGGCACTGGAGGAATAAAACACTAGCTGTGGCGGCTAAACCCTAAAAAATCCCAAGTGAATGGGAAAGCAGTCCATGATAATATGTCTCCACTTTTGAAGAGGCAAATCCAGAGTTGAAGAACCACCACCAGAAAAGCACTCCAACACCACCACTCCTTACCAGATGTTGTTGACCCCCATAACAGAGATCAAATGCACATATGTAAAGGGTATATAGACAGGAGACTTCCCACTCAGATGTCCAATTCACAGGCTCAGAGGTAGTGTATGATTGTAAAAGAAAAAAGGGAACATCACATAGCGCAGACTGCTTATTTGTACTTTATTCCCACTCATAAAATCAGCCACTTACAGAATCCAAGAAGGTATCTCGCATCCATATATATGAGAAATCCTCCCCGCTATTTCCTGGGCATTCCTGATGTTTGACACTCGATTGATGGCCGCTCTGTCTCCTTCACGCTGTGGCATGCGTCACCAAGCACGCCACCCGACGCACGTTTCGACATGAAAAGTCGTCGTCAAGGGGTGTGGCTGCGAGGTACGCTAATGCCTTTTAAAGCGGCGGAGGAGAGACAGCCCATCGGAAGTGCGCAATGACCGGAAGACGGATATGCGCTCCACGGTCGGGAACCAACACCCAAACCGGAAGGAAGAGAGGGGAGAGGCGATATGAGAAGATAATGAAATGAATCAGGAATCATTCCCTATACTAATATTTATAACTCTATCCCCACCTCCAAAATGCCCTAAACTTCGGAATGACCTAAATGGAGCAAATAATAAAATACTCGGTGATAAATATATCCACCATAGAGCTTAAAGCCGTAGCCCGGGGAGACAGCGCCACCTACCGGTGCAAACACCAAGAGCACCCAAAGAGCTGGGGAGTTACAATAGTCAATCATACAATGAAAACTGGATACCTAAAATACTTTAAAATACATAAAAATACAAATACATACAAAGTATAAGGCACATATATGACAATATTAAAAAGCATTAAAAAAACATTTAAAAAGATAAATAAATATCAGCACCCAAAAATGTCACATATTGCACTGAAAGATAGGAACTAAGAATTATTAATATGGGCATTCAAATCCCATTCAATATTGAGGCCTAAGGGGGTATAAGATCTAAGTCTATAGATCCAACTAGTCTCAAGCTTTGAGACCCCCCTTGTCATGTTGCTTCCCCTCCAGTGGCCCGAAAACCTATCTATGCCCAAAAATAGGGTTCCACTGGGATCTCTGTGATGACACTCATCATAATGCCTCGAAAGGCTGTGCTTGGGGAAAACGCAGCCAAGCTGATAACAAGAACACAGTTAGGTTTATAACTGGCTACAATGACCAATATAGGGCCATTTCACACATTATCAAGAGACATTTCAATATTCTTCATCTCCACAGTAGATTGGGTCCCATTTTATCTCCAGTGCCACAGGTTACTTTCAAAAGGGCACGCACAATTAAAAACATCCTAGCCCCAAGCAAATTAAAACCTCAGGTGCGTGCTCCTAATGACAGCAGGTTTTACTTTGATAACCGCACGGGCACCTATCAGTGTAAGAAACGCGGTTGCCTGACATGTCAATCTATAGTGCAAGTTTGTACTTCCATCAACAATAGAGATGACATCTTCCACATCAAGCAATTTATTACATGTTTCACCGAATATGTAATATATGTGCTAAGATGTCCATGTCAATTGATTTATGTGGGTCGTACTATGCGGACATTACGGAATAGGATAGGAGAACATCGCCGACTCATCCACAAAGGATGTGACAAGCATAGCGTCCAACGTCACTTTTTAAAGTACCATAACAAGGACTTCAGGAAACTTGAGGTCATGGCAATAGAAAGTATTCCTAAAGGTACCCTGACAGAAAACGAGCGTTTCTCTCTTTTATGTAAAAGAGAGACTTATTGGATCTATAAATTTAATTGCCTAGCGCCCCAAGGCCGAAACAAAGAGTTAGAGGTAAATTGTCTTGTCTGATGCAGTTTTTAACTTTTTATCTTTTATATTATTTTTTAATCCACATATCCTATTATTGGTATTTTAGAATTGAGCCTGCTAGTGTATAGAGAGATCCAGGTGCATATGGAGATTTTTTAAGCTAAGTATAATAGCAATTCTTATGAATATAGGGTGTAGTACCCATTTATTTATTATTTTATTTCCATGTTATATTGATAGCCATTGTTCTAAGATGTCCTTTATGGTCTGTTATATGACAGTGCAGGGGCTTTGTTTATTTACCATCACATTGGTGTATAATTTGATATACACATGGATTATTTATGCATGATTGTAATGTTTTGCATCATCATGCCCTTACCTCCATGAAGCATTCTGGGTTTCCAATATGCCAGAAATATATTTTTTTCATTTTTTGACCGCCATTATTATTCATTTTTTGCATACAGATTTTTTCATTTATTATTTAATTTACATTTAACTTTCTTTCTTTTCTAGTTCTACCATTTCATCCATTTGTTTTTTATTTATTGTTTATTTCTTGTCTTTATACCAATTTTTTCTTATTATTATTCCGTTTTCTATATTCAGCCTATAGGGGTTTTCCTATTGGCCAGTTAGCCAACCCCGCCCACCATTTGGCTTCTTAGAGCCCCCGATTGCCTCCAGCCACAACTTGACAAAGCTACAAACGTAGCGAAACATGTCGTCGTGGCAATCGGGAGGCTCTGTAGAAGCGAGTGAATCCAGTCCTCCGCTCTCCCCGGCCTCCAGGTGACTCCTTTGCCGGCTGCGTACGGACTTCCAGTCGACAGCGGTGACGTCATCCGCGTGCGACCTCCCGGTGCTCACAGCGGGCACTGGGTGAGCACAGCGTGGGCTCCGGTCTAGGAAGCGGCCGCACACCGGACCGTGCGAGCCCTCCCCCCCCCCCGGCTTGGACCCGCTCCTCTCTTCCATCCACCTACTCTGCTTCTTCCTTCCAGCTGCTAGCCTTCTCCCTCCCTTCGGGACCCACATCAGGGATTCCTGTCGCAGGCAGCTGTGACTGGTAGGATGATTTATTTTAATATATTGCTTCACCATTGTGGATCCATTCAATACATTTTTATCAGACTGTCTATTCAAGTTTCCATTGGGGCTAATCGTCAGCAACATACATACCTGAGTGCCATCCTTCATTTTTTCCTATTAGATCAATATCCGAGCTATCTGCTCTCTCCTCGGCCTCTTCACATTTTTCGCCATCACGGCATATTTTCAAGACCAACCGGGGACGCAATAGAAAACGTGGAAACAGTGGTGGTCAGGATAACTCATCAAATGATCATAAAAAACGGGGTGTATCAGTTCAGAATCCCGGCTCGGGGAGGAATACATTACCCCTAGCCGAGGGCTCACGGAACACAAGAAATGAAGGCAGTGTGTCGATGTTTCAGGGGAATAGGAACCCCAATAAAACTGGTAAACCACATCCTGACCCTGGAGCGGTCCCAAAGAACCCCTCAAGAGTCGGTGATTTTCCTCCCTCTGACCCCCCTTTGGCCCCCCCTTCAGGGGTGGCCCCTTTGGAACAGCCGATGACCAACTTGGCCACTCCTTTGGGAGCGGAAAGGAGGGGGGGAACCTTGGACACCTTTGTACTGAGACAGGTAGGGACCCCCACACTTAGACATTATTAATTTATCCTCCCACCAACTAACTGACTTGGAATGTGAGGTGCTCAGACTAGGTTTGAGTTTTTGCCCTTTGCGGGGATTGAGTAAATTTGACCTCGTAAAGGACGTGCAACTCTTTGCTAGAAACCCAACATTCAGATTTCTCTATGACAAAGAACGGAGTAAAGCCAAGGGTGGTGATATAAACCCCTATAAGGACTTCAAGGTCTAGGACTTCAAAGTTTTGAAGATCCTAATGCAGTTATTGGCGGAGAATGAGCATAACGACCCTGGGGGTACAGATTCCCCCTCTTCCTCCGAGGATGAAGGTGCCGACTCAAATCGAGCTCAACAGCCTACCCCGTTTAAACCCAAATCGGAAAAATTTCCTAGACTTCAGACTTGTCCCTCAATCTGGGCTTACGTCAAACAGACAATGAAGGATATTGAGAAGTTACCAGATAAGTTACCAGATAACCTGCCATACAAATCCAACTTGACTAAACCCCAGAGGGAGGCTTTGAATAGTTTGACCCGCAATGCCAATATCATCATAAAGCCCTCTGACAAGGGAGGCAATGTGGTGTTGATGGAATGGCTAAATTATGAAAGGATGTGTCTTAAGATCCTGTCAAATGAGGAGTGGTATTCTATCATCCCCTTCGAGAGGATTCAAGTGTTTTCAAACAGATACTGGTCCATAATACTGGATGCCTATCATCAAGGAATTATCTCTCATGACACGTACCTGTTTTTGAAAGTGCAATGGCCTATTATCCCCACGTTCTATGCGTTCTTATGAACCTTGGGGATCCCCCCGGACGTCCCATAGTTTCGGGTGTGGGATGTGAAACGGAACCCACAAGCCAATTTGTAGATAGCCACTTGAGGCCGCTGATCCTGGGGTTACCCTCATATTTGAAGGACACCCTGGATTTATTACGGGCGGTAGAGGGCATTGTGGTTCCATCAGGGGCCTTATTAGTCACAATAGACATTGAGGCTTTATATTCAAGCATCCCCCATTCCAGGGGTATTGAGGTCATTTCCACCTTCCTCTCTGAGCAGGATCAGTCTGAATGGCCAATGGCGGACTTCATTGTCATCCTTTTGGACCATATCCTATGGTCAAATGTATTTTTGTTCCAGGATGTTGCCTACCTCCAGGTACAGGGCGTGGCGATGGGGACTTTGTGTGCCTGGGGGGCTGGGAGAGATCAGTGATCCTTTTTTTGGTGCAGGTACATTGATGACGTCTTCGTCATTTGGACTGGAAGCGAAGGGGAGCTGTACCAATTTATGGAGCTATTAGCAAGAAATACCTATAATCTAAAGTTTACTATGCAATGTAATATGGAAAGTCTCCCGTTTTTGGATACCAGGCTGTTTGTAGATGAGGATCGTATGCTCCGCACTACCTTGTACCGCAAGGAAACTGCGGGCAATACGATCCTACACTACACAAGTAGTCACCCTCGTCCTTTAATCAATAGCATCCCGTTTGGCCAGTACCTCAGCCTTAGGAGAAACTGCGCAAGGAATGACGACTTTGAAGTAGAAGCTGCAGCCTTAAGGAAGAGACTTAGGTCTCGGGGCTACAGCAAAAATGTACTTCGTAAGGCATATAACAAGGCTAAAGCCCGTACGAGGTATGAACTAATATTTAACTTTAAGAAAAAAGCATCAGGCTCTGGAACTACAAAACTGGTTACCACGTACAACGGCCATCATTCGCAGATTAGAGCAATGATGAGGCAGAATTGGCACTCCCTGACAGATGATAGGGTCTTATCCAACTATGTCCGTGAATGTCCAGAATTAGTCTTTCGGAAGTCCAAATCACTCCGTGACTCTATGGTTCATAGCCATCTTCAGCAGGCGCAGTCAAATGGTGATCAGACACGGAGAGGTACGTATCCATGTGGCCAGTGTGACATCTGCCCGTGGATACAGGCAGGAACAACCTGCACCCTCCCGAACGGCTCTATACACAAACTCAATTGTTATGCAGACTGCCAAACAATTAGAGTGGTCTATGTGGCCCTCTGCGAATGTGGCTCATTCTACGTGGGCAAAACAAAGAGGTCCCTAGCTAGCCGAATAGGTGATCATTTGTACTATATGGAGGTGGGGTTGATATATACGCCCATCTGTAAGCATGTAGGCAATCATCATAATTTTGACCCTGAAGTAGTCAAATTCCATGTCTTGGAGGTTATTAGTCCCAGCATTCGGGGGGGGGGGGGGCAACTTTGATAATAGGATTTTAAGATTAGAGGCCAGATGGATTTACAACCTGCATGCCACAACTCCTCCTGGCTTAAACTCGGTTATCTCATATCAGCCTTTTTTTAAATAAAAACCTCCCCCCCCTTTTTCTAAAAAAAAATTTTCCCCCCTTTTCTATATTTTTTTTTCCAAAATTATGTAACTAATGTGTCATGTATTTAATAATAATTTGCAACAGTAATTGATATATCAATATACTGTAATATATATGCTATTGTCATGTTTGTATTGTTTTATGTTTAGTGCTGGTTTCTGCTGGAATGCTGGGAAGGTATCCCGAGCATGGGCTGTGCACCTTACACTTCAGGGGCCAAGGGATCAACTATGAGATGTTATAGGGAAGTGTCCGGGCGAAAGGCGGTGAGCAATTGTCTTCTCCTCTCCTGGTCTGGCTAATTAAGGTTAGCCTGTGATGAGGCTACATCCCGTATGTCTTCTGACATCCGGGTGTATGCCTCCTCCCGCTGCGCCGCCCTGAGGGCGACGTCAGTTCCGGGTTCGTCATTTCCGGTGGGGTCTTCGGTACTTGTGCCGGAGATGACGCGACTTCCGGTCGCGTCACTTCCGGTGGAGTCCCGTACTTTAGGGGGAGGGCGGCCGGCGTTCACACGCGGCTGTCTCTCTCCCCCTTGGATGTACACGGGGGGGCTCTTCTCCACTGGGGGCTACCTATTCCTTTCGCGAGACCACTCATTGAGGTTGGGCTTAGCTGTCAGATACAGCGGGTGTCGTGCTGTCCTCGTCTTGCAAGTATACTGGGTAAGCTGGAAATCATTAATCCCCTTCTTTCCTTCCTTGCAAGAGGGTTTATTATTATCCCTGGGGATGCCTTAAGCCATCTATTCTGACTTTATTTTGTACATTATATATTGGAAACTTGGTTAAGGGGTGGGATCTATAAGCCGCTGTGGTAGGTGCCTGATGGCAGACCCCCTCCCATTTCTTTATTTATTTAAATGTATATTTATACACGGGGAAACCTGTATGTTTTTGTATCAACTTGTTTTCAGAGACCTGTGCTTACTCCCTTGATATTAGGAATTTCTCCTTATTATGCTTATTCCCTAGATGGGATTCCCTCTGTGCCTTGGGGGCTCTCGAGTGTGAGGGGGTGTACTTCCCCGTCTGCGTTTTGAGGGTATGGGACTCGGCACTCTCCCTGTCTCTACGAAGTGAGGAGTTAGGGGTGGTCACCCTGAAGTCCCCACTTGGTTGTATCCCTCCTGCACGTGGCCCTCTGTGTGGTGTTCAGCACGGCCTATGCTTCTGGTTTCATGTCCGCGCATTTGCAGCACTAGCACTTTGGTTAGCATCAATTTTTGTTCTATAGGATTTATTTAGATACAAATGTCTGTTTATATAAATACGTACGCATCTCTTAAATGAATATTGTATGTAATCTCCTTTTGTGTTTTTTCCTATATTTTTCTACTTTGTGATAGTCAACTGAGGATTATCAAGCGGTCTTTGAGAAAGCGCTACCTATGTGAAATGCGTTAGACCCATCCTCATCGGTTGCTAATTGTCGCCTATTGCAAGACAAATGATGTCAGGTTTATGGAGTTGGCTCCATTTTTACCTTTTTGTATGTCTTAATAAAATAAAATGAATTTTTTATACAACATTGTTCTTTATTCTTTGGATTTTGATGTTTTGATGCTCTAACTTACTGGCTTATGACACCCTCCTTACCATCCCTTTTCTTTTATAGGCATAGTTGGGACTCCACTTTTTAGTAGGAGAATCCCACTATCCCTGTTGTGTGTTTTTTTGTCTCCATGGTGTCAGATATTTCCCTTCACTTCCTGGTATATCATGGTCAGCAGGACAGGTAATAAAAGGAACATTTTCTGAAAGAGCCCTGGAAAATAGTAAAATAAAAAGGAGAAGACAGGGGTTCTAATTCTTACCGACTCCAACCAAACCTGAAAAAAAACATTTTTGCTACAGATACTTTGTACAGGTTCACGCTTTGGGGCTGTTCTCACGATCCTGGCTATACTACCTTACCTTTACCTGGAACAAGCATGCAGCCAGTGAAGTCTAAAAATTAGACGACCTGCATGCTTGTCACGGTTATGACTAAGCGAATATAGTTTTGTGAAACGCGTCAACTGTTATTTGCCCTCCTGTCCCTGGTTTGTCGTTTTGGATTTCATGGATTTTCAATAAAATGTTTTTATCATTTACTATCACTCTCAAGTTGGTGTGCGGTTGCCTTCTTCTAATTGTACAGCTGTCGGGACTACGGACCTAACCTGCACCCTTCTGATTGTGAGGACATTTCAACACCAGAGTGGTCTCTGTGCTCTCATATCTATTTGGCTGATTCCCACCATCCCACCAGATATCTTAATACAATCTCCCCATACACCTAACACAGCATGGAGGGGCGTGGTGAAGGTGTGGAGGTGTCGGATCGGGTAACACAATTCAAAAAAGGAGATCTGCCCTGCCTCATAATCCAGCTCTATCCTGACTCAGTTACTGGAGACTTTGCCGGCTAATTGGATCTGATTACCGTCATGTGTCACCGAGTGCTGATTATCCCCCCACCAAGCTGAATACTTATCCTTCCTCAACCTAAAACTCCAGGACTTCTTATTAAATCCAATCCAATCTATACTGGGGTAACACATTCCGACTTCCACAGATCTGACCCCCGACATCCACTTCCCAGTAATGTCACCCTGAGGAGAAACTGACTGCTCATCACCTGAGAACCCTGAAATCTCTCAGGTGTTTTTGGGCGATTCTGATGGGATGATGTGTAGGATGCAGTTTTCCTGTCATCTGATATATGTAGATTATTACCAACTGTGCTTACATCCAGTAACATGTCTGTAACCCCCAATGTTTGGTGTAAAGCCCCAATATCTGGTCCTCCAGCCTGGCGGTGTGAGCGTTGTATGGTGGGGGTGGGTTGGGGACGTCTCCTGAATGGTTCATCATAGATGTGACCATTGCAGTAGAATGTGGATAGACATGTGTCTGTACATTCCTCTACATTTACCCCAGACAAGATCTCAGATAAACCTGTGTGTAATGTGTGCAAGATCCCCACCACATCCAGATTGCCTCCATCATGGAGGAGTTTATCATGTCTCTCTCTGTCCTCATCTCCATCCTCAGTATCACACAAGTCACCCGTGTCTGATTCCTGTAGGACAGTCAGTGGATCCGTCATGTTGCACAGCTCCTCAATGTCAACCATCTTCCTGGACAGCTACTTTATTTCCAGCTGTTGGATCATATCAGATAGTGATAGAGAGACCCGCTCTGGTGACTTGCTGTCACACAGAGAAGCATCACACAGCCGGTACATGATTATGAATACAGTAAGTACAGAAGACCCCGGACTCCTCCTGATCTGGCTGACCAGACAGAAAATTCTCCACAATGTTACGCAGTGTTATGTTCCTCAGCAGTGCAGGCCGCTCCTAGAACTCTTCTCTGCATTCAGGACAGGAATAACCTCCAGACTACTCATATAATTTGAACCCTTAATCAAAGTAAAAAAATTCTGTGGATCTATTTACAATAAAAACTATTGATCCAAATTTATGACTATTTACTTAAATGGTTATACGTTGAATATTATTAATATACCTTTTGGTATGACATTTAGGCTCTTTTGAGCAATCACCATTAGATTGTCGAGCTTACAAATTTTTCCTTTGGTTTATATTAATTTAAATATTTATCCTCTTTTCCTAGTGGTATATTCCATATTCGGGACCTTCCAACAGTGTCACCTTCATTGGTTCACTATCTTATATACCTTTCTGGTTTTTCCCTTGATTTTTGCCTTCATCAAACATGGCGAACAGTACACCGGATGTTTACCTTCTCCACCTCCGGTTTGCGTCACGTGACGCCGTCGTCCAATTACGACGAACGCTGTTCGCGGGTTCTCATTGGCTAGTCTGGAGCACCTAGCTCTCACTCCCTCGGTGACATCAGACGCCGCAGGAGTGGAGGGGATGTTTAAATGCCGGCGCACTTGTTCAGAGTCTTTCTGGACAATCGGGGAGCAGGAACGGCGGCTTTGGACACGCGGTAATGGCTGACTTTGCTTTTAATGCTCACTATAGACTGGAGTGACCAGCTTTTCTTGGTCTGACTTCTCTATATTATGGCATTTATAGAAAAACCTTTTCCTCTTTCCCTTTAGTTTCTTATCCACTGGAGATGGTCTGAGGGGCTTTATTCACTTATACCGTTGTCCTCCCAATCGGATGCAGCTCAAATTTTTGAGTATTTGGGATTCAGTGTCTTTGCATTCCTATGCCTCTCGGCTGTTTTGCGAGGTGACATTGGACTATAAGGGTGAATATATATTATCATTTTCTTTTCACTATATGTGGATACATGTACTTTTTTCCTTTCAAATTTAATGATTGTGAATTTGAACGCTCTCTCCTTCCCTTGTCTGTTGATCTTTTTAGGACATTGGTATAGTTCTCTATTGAGGTTATCTCCCCTCAACCTTATGAAAACTTGAATCATCTTCTATAAATCTCCTAAAAAATCTTTCAAGTTCACGACTCATCCTCCTGAACTAAGGGTAATTGGAGCTATTTTAAATTTAGATTATATTTTCTATCAAATTTAAAGTGGAATTTAACTCTGTATAACATTTCCCCATGTTCTAGCCGTCCCATTTTTCATCTTTGGCTTTGCCTACATCTCCTCTATGGGGTAACGCTAAAGGGCAGGTGTCTCCGCCCCTGTCTCTTTCTCCCCTCCTTTGGGCCCTTATCCATCCACGGCTCTCCCCAGCATATAAGGGTTCAGGTTCTCCTTTAAAGGTACAATATATATTTTGTTTCTATTTTCATTAAGTGTATACTTTTTGAATATGACAGTATGATGTCACAATGAATCTTTGTCTTGGGCATTTAATATGCTTATTGATATATGCTAATTTTTGCTTGATACATTCATTTGTTTTTCTCTTTCTGTAATTTAGAATGCTCACTCTTGAAAAATGTCTATCAGACTCCTGAAGAAGCCATTATGAAGATGGTGAAACATGTAGAGCTGACATAATCGAGTGCTTTCATTCTTTTAAAAGTTTTGTCTTTTTCAATGTAATTTTTTGAATAAAATGTTATATTTTTACAAAAATTCAGATTTTTCTCCATCTTGAAATTACTATTTGCACCTTCAAAGTCCCATTCTCTTCCCCCATTTGTAGTTACATTTATTCAGGGATGCGGTGCATAAACCAATTTATATCTCTGGCAATATATTTACAAAAATTCCAGACCTCTCCTGTGTATCCAACACACGACCAATACAGTCCCAGCAGAAGTTGTGTCCACATTTCAGGGTTACAGCTAATGGAGTCTTGCCTCTATCCTGGAAGCTAAACCTTATTCCTGTAAACTGTAAGGCACAGGAAGTGCACTCCTAATATGGTCATTCCAGGAAGTCCAATGAGGAGACGGACTGTCTGAGGTGGCTCTCCATTCACCTATTGTCGGGTGTGCTAATGAACTTGCCTGCTGTCTGCTAAGAGATGTAGTGACACTCAGAGTAATGTGTATTGAGGGCTCGTTAGGGAACCATTGTTCTGTGTCTGGCTATTGTGTACATTGATTACCCCCTGGGGGCTTCTGTCTCCTTGCACATGGCAGTCCTTCTGGTCAAGCTATCTGACCAATCACTGCTGACTCATTTTCAAGCCCTCATTTGCATGGCTGGAGAGGACCTTATGGGGAACTGCAGGTACTGTGCAATTGACCAATGGGAAAGCGGTTGTTGGGGGAAGGATGTTCCAAATTCTGTATAAAAGTGGTCTGTGTTCTTCCAATAAATGTTGTTCCTGTTTTAACCTCAACGCGGTGCCTTGTCTCGTTATTGGGGGGATTTATTGTATGCTTTTCCAGTTTGACTGCTAGGAGCGTAAACCCTTCATATGGTTTTTCCTATTCAGCTGTATGCCGCATTCATAAGGTTACAGCTACACTGTTTGCATCATTCCTTGGTTTCCAGTTCGGGAGATTGGTGTCCTGCAAGTAGCTGTGCCATTAGCTCTGGAAGATCTCCTAAACGGTTTTAACCCTTTTTTGTCCGGGGGGGCGTAACAATTGGTGGCAAGCGGCGGGATCGTTCCCACAGCCAGAAGGACAGCTACAGGAGACACCATTCCGTGGATTTACAAGTTGGGGGCAACGCATGTCTCAGTACAGTAACCCTTAAAGCAACAGGATGGAACCAGCAGTGGAGTACAGATATTCTCTGAAAGAATATGACCGTATTGTGTGGTTACGGCTGAGCTTCTTCGGACCCAATCCACTGGAGAGATCCAAGCGGTTCGTGAGGAACTTAGTGTTCATGTCTCTGCTAGACAGGGCAGAAAGTAAGGGACAGCTAGCACGTTGGGAGGAACTCCAGCGGCAGGTACAGTTAAGGGAAGAGGAGGACCCAGTCTCCATTCCCCAGCGGCAGCCTGATTTATTGGGAATTGGGAGCCCAGTCTCCAGCGGCAGGCTGAGTTACAGGGGGCAGAGACAGTTGGTCCTGTCGCCCAGCTGCAGATTTATTTGTTGGGAATTGGGAGCCCAGTTTCCATCCCACAGCAGCAGAGTGTCCTGCAGGAGCCTAGTCTCCTTTCCCCAGCAACAGGACACTGTATTGGGAGCAGAGACAGTCAGTCTCCCTCCCCAGGGGCTGGAAGTATATTTGGGAGAGGAGCTTGTTACCCCCTCTCCCCATGGACAGTTTGATTTGTTGGGAATTGGGAGCCCTGTCTCCATCCCACAGCAGCCGAGTGAAGTGCAGGGAATTGGGAGCCCAGTCTCCATTCCCCAGCGGCAGGCTGAGTTACAGGGGGCAGACACAGTTGGTCCTGTCCCCCAGCAGCAAATGGATTCATTGGGAATTGGGAGCCCAGTCTCCATTCCACAGCGGCAGAATATTTCATTGGGAATTGGGAGCCCAGTCTCCATCCCACAGCAACAGGGCTGTTTAGCCAAAGGGGAGACAGTCGGTCTTCCCCCACAGCAGCATGGTGGGTTATCTAAAGTGGAGACAGTCGGTCTCTCCCTACCGCAGTATGGTGGTGTATCTAAAGGGGAGACAGTCGGTCTCCCCCTCCAACAACCAGGCTACTTCCGTGGTAGCGCTTGCAACAGGGCAGAGTACCGCTGGTCTCTGCCCACTCAGCAACCCACCAAGGCAGTCTACCAGTCCCCCACACAGCCAAGGTGAGGCACCTGGACATGGACAAATTTCTCTTCTACCCAGGTGTAGTAACCAGTTATTTTGGGTGGGCTGTACTGCTGTTTCTGTTTTGTGGGTGGGATGCTGGACTAACAAGGGCACTGACCGGCAAAAGGTCAGATAACCTGTTAGTCTGTTTGGAAAAGGGGAGAAATGTGACGTGACCAATCTCGCCACTGGGCATTGGAGAAGCCTGGTTGCTCACCTCCTGCAATGTGACTATGGACCCTCTCATCAGCCCATGCTAAACGTAAACCCCATGGTGATTTGACTGTGTTAGTGGCATCTGAGCGCTGTTTGGATATGTTGAGCGCTCAGATCCAGGCTATCTGGGGATGGGTTGAATGTGGGGGTTCTGTTCAGTAGACTGGGAGTTATGCATTTTTGTGTCTTTTTGTGTTTCTTTAACCATGTGGCTAATGGAGTCTTGCCTCTATCCTGGAAGCTAAACCTTATTCCTGTAAACTGTAAGGCACAGGAAGTGCACTCCTAATATGGTCATTCCAGGAAGTCCAATGAGGAGACAAACTGTCTGAGGTGGCACTCCATTCACCTATTGTCGGGTGTGCTAATGAACTTGCCTGCTGTCTGCTAAGAGATGTAGTGACACTCAGAGTAATGTGTATTGAGGGCTCGTTAGGGAACCATTGTTCTGTGTCTGGCTATTGTGTACATTTCAACAGGGCAGAGTACCGCTGGTCTCTGAACACTCAGCAACCCACCAAGGCAGTCTACCAGTCCCCCACACAGCCAAGGAGACAGACAGCCCTGGGGGCTTCTGTCTCCTTGCACATGGCAGTCCTTCTGGTCAAGCTATCTGACCAATCACTGCGGACTCATTTTCAAGCCCTCATTTGCATGGCTGGAGAGGACCTTATGGGGAACTGCAGGTACTGAGCAATTGACCAATGGGAAAGCGGTTGTTGGGGGAAGGATGTTCCAAATTCTGTATAAAAGTGTGCTGTGTTCTTCCAATAAATGTTGTTCCTGTTTTAACCTCAACGCGGAGCCTTGTCTCATTATTGGGGGGATTTATTGTATGCTGTTCCAGTTTGACTGCTAGGAGTGTAAACCCTTCATATGGTTTTTCCTATTCAGCTGTATGCAGCATTCATAAGGTTCCAGCTACACTGTTTGCATCATTCATTAGTTTCCAGTTCGGGAGATTGGTGTCCTGCAAGTAGCTGTGCCTGTAGCTCTGGAAGGGGAAGATCTCCTAAACGGTTTTAACCCGTTTGTGTCCGGGGTGCCGTAACAAAGTGGAATGAAATTTATTGGATATTTCAAACTTTGTTAACAAATAAACTGAAAAATTGGGCGTGCAAAATAATTCAGCCCCTTTACTTTCAGTGCAGCAAACTTTCTCCAGAAGTTCAGTGAGGATCTCTGAATGATCCAATGTTGACCTAAATGACTAATGTTGATAAATAGAATCCACCTGTGTGTAATCAAGTCTCCCTATAAATGCACCTGCACTCTGATAGTTTTAGAGGTCCGTTCAAAGCGCAGAGAGCATCATGAAGAACAAGGAACACACCAGGCAGGTCCGAGATACTGTTGTGGAGAAGTTTAAAGCCGGATTTGGATACAAAAAGATTTCCCAAGCTTTAAACATCCCAAGGAGCACTGTGCAAGCGATAATATTGAAATGGAAGGAGTATCAGACCACTGCAAATCTACGAAGACCTGGCCGTCCCTCTAAACTTTCAGCTCATACAATGAGAAGACTGATCAGAGATGCAGCCAAGAGGCCCATGATCACTCTGGATGAACTGCAGAGATCTACAGCTGAGGTGGGAGACTCTGTCCATAGGACAACAATCAGTCGTATACTGCACAAATCTGGCCTTTATGGAAGAGTGGCAAGAAGAAAGCCATTTCTTAAAGATATCCATAAAAAGTGTTGTTTAAAGTTTGCCACAAGCCACCTGGGAGACACACCAAACATGTGGAAGAAGGTGCTCTGGTCAGATGAAACCAAAATCAAACTTTTTGGCAACAATGCAAAACATTATGTTAGGCGTAAAAGCAACACAGCTCATCAGAACACACCATTCCAACTGTCAAACATGGTGGTGGCAGCATCATGGTTTGGGCCTGCTTTTCTTCAGCAGGGACAGGGAAGACGGTTAAATTGATGGGAAGATGGATTAAGCCAAATACAGGACCATTCTGGAAGAAAACCTGATAGAGTCTGCAAAAGACCTGAGACTGGGACGGAGATTTGTCTTCCAACAAGACAATGATCCAAAACATAAAGCAAAATCTACAATGGAATGGTTCACAAATAAACATATTCAGGTGTTAGAATGGCCAAGTCAAAGTCCAGACCTGAATCCAATCGAGAATCTGTGGAAAGAACTGAAAACTGCTGTTCGCAAACGCTCTCCATCCAACCTCACTGAGCTCGAGCTGTTTTGCAAGGAGGAATGGGCAAAAATTTTATTCTCTCGATGTGCAAAACGGATAGAGACATACCTCAAGCGACTTATAGCTGTAATCGCAGCAAAAGGTTGTGCTACAAAATATTAACTTAAGGGGGCTGAATAATTTTGCACTCCCAATTTTTCCGTTTTTTATTTGTTAAAGTTTTAAATATCCAATAAATTTCGTTCCACTTCATGATTGTGTCCCACTTGTTGATTCTTCACAAAAAAATACAGTTTTATATCTTTATGTTTGAAGCCTGAAATGTGGCAAAAGGTCAAAAAGGTCAAGGGGGCTGAATACTTTCGCAATGCACTGTATATCATGCAATTTGTGTTTTACATTTTATTTGTTTTTGGAACATCTGAGACATCTATTTGAAAAGAACTTCTGGTGCATTTAGTCCTATTGGCAGGAAGTATATTCCGGGGTTTTGTATAAAAACACCATTTTGGCTCTATACACCAAAAGTACAAGAAAATCATTCACCCCATGTTTGGCCTTTACCAAATTTAGTTGATTGCTGATTTTTTATATATTTTAAGCCCATTTGGAGTAGCGGTACATACGTTCCTGACACCGGAAGTTCTGTCGCGATCTCAGACTTCAGGGCGGAAGTGACGATGCGAGGCATCTCCTGTCTCAGTTGACGTCCGCATTAGGAGGAAACGCGTCAGAGAGGAGCGCTGCATTGTCACCAGTAATCGCCGCGGTCTGAGCTGAAGGCAAGCGCGGTCTTTCTACCTCTTGGATGTTTATGCCTCTGATGGGACCATGTTTGTAAGTCTATTTTTTATACATATTAATAAACTGGTCTGAGGATATTACACTATAGTCAATCCTTCTTTTACATGGTATACCGTGAGGATCTGTGTCCGTAACATACTAGAGGTGACCGATCCAACCATATGCCAGGAGGAGAGGAGGATATCTGTTTCCAGCTGAGCCATTTCACCAGCTTTTATAATATACAGATCTGGTAAGAGGCTTATTCACCTTTTCCTATTGAGGAGAGGAGTTGCTGATATTCCCCCTACCCCTCACCTTAGCATGAGAATTGCCACCTGTGGATCAGGTCATCTACACGCCCTTTTTTTCCACACACTCTGGTAAGGGAGCCAGCACATTATCGGTGGTGGGATCAACTTCACATCCAGTTGCTGTGGACTTTTTTTTCACTTGGGGTCACACTGAGTGTGTTTTATCTTACCACAGACTTTAATTTGGATTATGAACCTTTGCACAGTTGAAAGAATTTGTTTATTTGCACATGTTCATGCTAT
This sequence comes from Pelophylax lessonae, assembly GCF_965119305.1. NCBI lineage: Eukaryota > Metazoa > Chordata > Amphibia > Anura > Ranidae > Pelophylax > Pelophylax lessonae. Next base: position 871,452,603 of record NC_138768.1, read on the forward strand.
TGGCTGCTTATTGACCAGGTTTCCTTCTGTTGGTACACACTGGTTCAATTGGTAGTCATACATTGTGTTTTGCACATACGTTCATTTGTTTGCACCAATTTATGTTATTGGCTGTACTTTTACCAGTCTTCCTTTGGTGTTTAAACTGGTTCAATTGGTCAGTCATATTTTGTGTTTTGCACACATTGATTTTGTTATTTATGACAGAATTTTGTTTTGCACTTCACAAATCTGTTTGCTCTTTATTTTGTCATTTTTTTGACCAAGAGTTATATTAGTTTGGCGCACCTGCTTTATTACTTCATCACATTATAGGCTGGGGTACCATAAGGATCTAGATTATCCAGTGCGAAGCCCAGCCCGGCAGTCGCTTGTAGTTCTCCAGGAGGATCCCCCAGACTAGCTAGCATTATTGAGTGAGAAATAAAAATAAACATTTTTCAAATGAAAACCAAGACAAGGAGTCCCAGCAGGGTGTCCTAGTCCTACTCCTGAGCAAGGCAGCAAGAAACTGAATAGTAGCTCTGAGTGTCTGAGGGTAGTGTCGAGAGGGACAGCCCCTAAAAGGTGTGTCTTGTTTAAGCTTTTTTATCAAGTTTTCACTACCTAGACTGCTCCTGCAGAGGGCGCCATTACCCAATAGTGAAGAACATATGGAAGAGCTGCGACTGTCAGAGGACGTAAGAGAAATCACATTTCATTACAAAATTTCATTTAAAAAACAGTCAACAAGAGACAATGGCAGGCCACTGGGTAGTGGGTATATTATTTTGAGGACTTCACAAACTATACCGAGGTCGAGCCCGGATGTCCGTGACTTTTCTCTGTTATGTTTCATTATCAAATCATTGGATACATTTTTTTCAGATGTGTGCATGTACACACATTTTTTCTAATATGGCATGCCATTATCCCTTGTTGACTGATTTTTAAATGAAAATTTGTAATAAAATGTGTTTTTTTATAAAAATCATTCAAGTTTTCATGTAGTACTATTAGTCTTAGATGTGACCACTAAAATACCGTTGCTTGCCCCATATCCCAATTTTAGCTCCACTGTCTAATTTGGGATGAGGTACCTTTCCATTTACATTTCTAGGATCTGAGCTTATTCAGCTGTTTCCTCTATGAAGTTGATTTTGCACAGAGCAGCCCAAATCCTCCTCTTCTTGGGGCCCTTTTTGCTACTCCTGGCCCCTCCCTCCTGTCGAGTGCCCCCACAGCAAGCAGATTGCTATGGGGGCACCCGAGCTGAGCTGCAGCTCTGTGTGTCCATTCTGAAACAGAGCTGCATTTCCGCCACACCCCCTCTCTCAACTGATTGGTTAAATATGTTTGATTGGCAGCTGCTAGAGACAATGGTGCTGTGGCTGTGTCCCAGCCAATCAGGAGGGAGCATCACAGGAGGCCAAGGGACTTTTAGACATCACTGGATAGAGGGGGACCTCAGGTAAGTATTAGGGGGGCTGAGGAGGGCTACTGCACACAGAAGGCTTTTTATCTTCATGCATAGAATGAACCTGACTTTACAACTCCTTTAACAAAGTATTTTGAAACTCAAAACACAATAGTTAAATAACAATTGAATAACAGATTGAATGGGCACATAAAAAAGGATGTGGCCAAAATAAAGCCCTGTACATACGCTACGAATTTCGGCCGACCGATCGTCCGTCTTTTGTCGAGAGTGCGTGTCCCTGATGTTGGAATGTGTTCTAGACTGCTAGAATTTTTTCGTCCGACAAAAGATGACGGAGCTACATCCAACGCTATAAAAGAGGAAGTGAGTTTGTGGACGTGACCCTTCTGGGCATCTCGCACGGATTTCGGTAGCATTTGTTCAGTAAACGACATTTCGCTATATTTCGAGACATCGTTCGAGGACCAATTATGATGACCGAGAATGCTACTCTTGCTGTTGTTGGGCTGGGAGTAATTCCTTTAAGCTGAGAGTAATTCCTTTAAGCTGAGTTCTTGGCAAGATAAAGAAAAAGAGGACCTCCTGGTCCAAAAATTGGTTGCTCAACCGTGAGCAAGTTTCACACATGTCCTTTGCTGATGACTTCAGGAATTATCTGAGGATGATGGATCCCTGTTTTAACCGACTTCTTGCCTTGGTGTCCCCCTATATTCGGAAGCAGGATACATGTATGTGGGTTGCAATTACTCCTGAGCAAAGGCGAATTGCAACATTGAGATATCTTGCAGCAGGGACAAGCCTGCAGGATCTCAAGTTTACCACAGGTATCTCCCCCCAAGCTCTTGGAGTCATCATTCCTGAGACCTGCTCTGCTATAATTAAAGTCTTGCAGAAGGACTTTGGTATGTTTATTGTTTTTCAATTACATTCTATGTGTTTGTCATGTCAACATAATTTAGTTTATTTTGAATGTACATCAAATTACATATTTCATTATTTTGTAACTGCCCTCTGGCCTCATGCACATGCACTTGTTGTAATGCTCTTTTTGGTTTTAAGCAGTTTTACAATTAGCCAGTAACCACCCCAGCATCCTCTACTATGTGTCCATCAACGCATAGCCTGTAACAGTATATTTTATCTGTGTCATTTTCTGACGTTCCCAGAATCCATTCTCCCTTTTTATTGTGTATGTTTATTTTCTGCTGTAAAAACGTCCAGTGTGCAAAAGGCCTTAATAAAGTTTAAAAGCATAGTTCTACCCACCCACCCATGCTAAATATAAAAGTCAGCATATACAAATACTGTAGCTGGTGAATTACAATATTATGACATTAGGAGGCGAGTATTAAATGTATGTAGATGTTATACCCAAAAATGCTAAAGATTCCCTTCATTTTGTTCTTATCTTAAAGTTGCATAAGCATTTGTGTGCCAAATGTGTGTGTAATAATGTGATGTGAACAAGCACTAATTTTTATTTTTTCCTACAGTTTCCGACCAACCCAGAGCAGTGGCAGGAAGTTGCTGGCCAATTCCAGGAGCAGTGGCATTTTCCAAATTGTGGGGGTGCTATAGATGGCATCGTCCCACCACCTAACTCTGGCTCATATTATTTTAATTACAAAGGTTTTTTTTAGCATTGTAATGCTTACCATTGTAAATGCTAATTATGAGTTTCTTTTTTTGGACATTGGGAAGAATGGCCGAAACTCTGATGGCGGAGTCATTGACCAAACCGAGTTTGCTCAGCGTCTACAAAATGGCACTCTCAACTTGCCTTCCAGTGACCAAACAATTGAGGGTCTAAATTTTGTTTTCTTTGCTGATGACACCTTTGCTCTTGGAGAACATCTTCTGAATCCATTCCCTCTGCGAAACCTCACCCCCAAGCAAAGGATTTACAATTATCGGCTATCCCGTGCCAGAAGAGCGGTGGAGAATGCCTTTGGGATTATGTCCAATAGGTTTAGACTTTTTCTCAGCTCAATCAATCTGGCATTGTACAAAATCAATGTTGCCCTCTGCTGCTGCATTCTGCAAAATTTGTGCAGGCATGCAGAGAGATATGTTACCTCTCTGCCAAGACCCTGCCAGGGCCTAGTGTAGAGGCTAAAGGACGTGGGGCTGCAGATCCAATGACACCCATGGAAGTAGCCCGTTCTGGCTTGGCCTCCAGAAGTGCCCGTGATGTGCGGCAAAAATGTTTACTATTTTGTTGGTAGATGGGGCTGTTTCTTGGCAGCAATTCCTGCTCAATACAGTATAATTTGTCAATATATTTTATTTGTGAATTAAAAAAAGTTTGCATTTATTCAGGAGTGTGTATTAGACTTTTTTTGGTACATCCCAAAATCAACATGTTTTTTGTTCAGCATGTGTTAGATATGTGTCACTTTTTTAGGGTTAAAATATTGATCAGTGTGTTAATCTACTGTTGTCTCTCCCCTGCTGTTAAAAATATATTTTTTAACATGTGTGCTTGGTTTACCACTTGCTCCAATAGAGAAATTAGACCTTAACTGATCCACGAGGTCACTATATCTTATTTATTTTTAACCACCACATGTTTCAGTAAAGATAATCTAAATTGTAGAAGATACGTGTGCGTTTGGGTACGTATGTTAAGTATCTTGATTCAGATTTTTATCGTACAATTTAATATGCAAAATATGAAATCGCCAAGCTCAGGGGCGTTGCTAGGTGGCCAAAAGACCAGGGCATTAAGGCCCCCAGGTAAATTAGATAACCCCTCTCACATTGTAAAGTAGGTCCTGCCCAAGGTCCACCCAATGTCTCCTTACATTGGTGGCCATTGGGTAGAAGTCCCCCATACATAGTTTGGTTTTTTTATTAAACGATTAGTGTAATACAAACTTAGCTACACCTGTTATGTTGTGTTAATTTATGACATCCTTCTCACTGACCACCAATGTAAGGAGATGTCAGTCTTGTATGAAAATCGCTCAGTGTAGAGATATAAGTGTTATATATAGGTAATATAAAGGGAAATGAACAAAAAAAAAGCTGTGATTCACTATATATTACACTGATCTCAGTACACTGATTGCTAGAATCTATAACACTGACATCTCGAATCCTATGAGTGCTAGTCCTTAAATATAACCTTGATATGTGTAGACTGAATGCCACGATTCGCCATCGGACAGATCTGTCACAGGAGCACGATCGATCGGCAAACCACGAATCATCTCAGAAAACAAAGGTACAACTTTAGATTAGAGCATGGGTGCTTAGTGGCCTATACAGCTTATATTGGGCCTATCTTATGGGAAAACAACATGAACTTTCACTATGTTTTGTGTTGTGTTGAGTCTTGCAGGCATCATGGTTGACAAATTTATGTCACCCGATTTCTTACCCCAGTTTATTGAGGAATACAGGCAAATGCCGTGTTTGTGGAGGGTGAAGAGTAAAGACTACTCTAATAAGCAAATACGAAATGCTGCTCTGCAAAAATGGCAGATTTGTGCAAAACATTCTGCCCCAATGCTGACATCATGTCCGAAATAAAATCTCCAATCTACGCAGCACCTTTAAAAAGGGAGCTCAATAAAATACGAGATTCGGAAAGGTCAGGAGCTGCTGCAGATGACATTTATGTACCAAGGCTCTGGTACTTCGAGAGCCTGCGCTTCCTGACAGAACCCAGGCCATCCCTCTCTACTGTCCCTTCCACTTTGGCAGAGGGCCCATCTGCTGAAACTCAGGAGGAAGATGTAGATGAGCCAACCTTTTAAAAAACAATATGTTTTTTATTACAGTGTTTTTTTTGGCATATATATTTTTTTTCATTAATTTTATTGCCATCTGAAAAGCCTTTTGACATATATGTAGTTTTTTCACCATATGTATTGTAATACAAGTAATTTTTTACTTATTGTTTATTTACACTGAACACAATTGGAAACGGCGCTACCTAGCGCATGTGTAAAGATGCGGGTGAAAAATAGAGGAAGAAAGTGCTTAGTGCATAATATATAGTGCAAATATTATGTGGGTGTATATGCCTGTGACAACTGGCAAGTCACTGGCTAAAAATACAATATAAAAAGACAATATAAAACCAATCGCCTAAAAATGATTAAAACGTGGTGATACATATAGTGGTGGAATAGTTCCTAATAAGTGAAAGTGACGTCCTGTGACGAAACGTACGTCGCTCCCGTAGACGTCCTGTGACGAAACGTATGTAGGGCGGAACCTGACGTCACTTCCGGTCCGCAGCTCGCCCCAGTTGGAACGCGGAAGCTTCCACAGCGTCGCCTGCACGAGTCTGAGCTGATCTGATGCTGCCTACAGCGTGAGTTACTACAAGCCCTTTGGTATATCTGCCTTTACTACCGCACTAAGAGGTTTGGTGTCTTCTCCCCTTTATACCCAGATGCAATCCATCGGTCCGTGGGGACACTCTGGGAAAAGGTTTGAGGCATTTTTTACACCCTATTCGGCTCCTATTCACACTACCAGTTATACAGGGTAAGTGCGACCTCTTGTGGCCTTTTTGGAGATATACCATTAAGAAGGCATTTATAATATTCTCTCTATTTTGCATTTAGCAATCAACTTTTTTTACTATACCGTTCACCAAAATATTTATTTCACTGTCACTTATTGGGAACTATTCCACCACTATATGTATCACCACGTTTTAATCATTTTTAGGCGATTGGTTTTATATTGTCTTTTTATATTGTCTTTTTAGCCAGTGACTTGTTAGTTGTCACAGGCATATAGACCCACATAATATTTGCACTATATATTATGCACTAAGCACTTTCTTCCTCTATTTTTCACCCGCATCTTTGCACATGCGCTAGGTAGCGCCGTTTCCAACCTCTCACCCCCACACTATATATCCTAGCCCCTAAGTTTTTTCTTAGGGGTCAGTTGGTGGCTGCAACCTAATTCCCCAAAAAGCCTGGTAGTTCTGATCCGTAGCGCTGGTTTCCACCCTCTCCCCTATCACTGAACACAATTGTATCTTCAAATTACATCTTTGTCAAGTTAGATGTACAGGATTGAGTGCCTTCTCTGATGGATCTTTTGCGGAAAAACCTGGACAACGCTAATTGTCTTCAATTGAAATCATTTGCATATTTTGATCCATAAGAGAATCCACACACCCTATGGTAATCAGCAATGATTAAGCACTATCATGTGAAACGCGTTTGCTGAATGGTGTGTTGTCCTATGGTCTATGTTGGATTATTTTATGTGCAATAAACTCCATGATCAACTGCATTTTGAAGTGCCGCATCCTCTCTACTTGTAAGTTTGTACTTTCCGGGGCGCGGACCTTAGCGAGCACCCTGCATGGGTTTTCTCCAGCCTTTCTGGGATCATTGCTCTGCGGACTGTTTTGGAGCGGTGGGTTCATTCCTTTTCCGTTTTTGCCTAGAGGAGCCAACCTTGACACAGGTATAGCATTTAAGAATATATTGTCTGCAATAAATATGATGATGCTAAACAAATATCATCAAGGCAATAATTTATCCTTAATGTAAAGTCTGTTATTTTGTGAAAATAATCAAACAAACGTGACATTTTATATACACTATAACATTATAATAATAGACTAATTTCCAACTCAGAAAAGTGTCAATGTGGAGGAGCCGAGTGGAAGCCAGGCGTCAGAGCAGGCACTAACAACACAACCTCCTGAAAAAACAAGGAAGAAAACCAAAAACTTGGAGGAGGCCACTGCTTCCTTCCTAAGCCAGGCCTCTATGGCCCTGCAAAGAAAGCCAGATGAGGCTGATTTGTTTGGCTTTCTTACAGCAAATAAATTACGCATGATGACAGAGGACCAAACACCAAATGGCCGAGGTCCTCCTACTGCTGGTGCTGAAAAAAGGTGTCCGAGGCCAAATCCACGGGGACACACACCTGTCCGACTACCAGCCATCGCCTCCACCTCAGCCACAGCCACATGGCAGTTAGTGGCAATATGCACCCGATCCCCACCTACCCCCATGGTCACAAGATTATACATATTCACATTTCTAAATTAATTGAATGTGTTTTTTCTGTTCCAGATTATTATTTGTTTCTAATTTATTTGAGCACGGAATGCACTTTTGTTTACAGTTATATATTTTTAAATGAGAGGATCTCTATGTTTATTTTTGGATACATTTATTTTCCAAGTAAATAAAATGGTTACTAAACTACTTGCCTATCTTTATTGCAAAAAATCAAGCATCTTGGGATTAGGCAGCAATATATGTATTATACGTTTATGAAAAAATTAATAAAGGGACACATAAATAGTTAGATATTTTCCATTAACATTCCATTGATAATGGTGTGGAGTTAACGTTATAAAAAAAACACCATGCAACATTCAGAATAGCCAAATCATTATCATCATGATTCATAACAGAATACATGCCTCTTTAATTAAAAATTATACAATTATGAGCAGAAGCTTCCTTCTTCTCACATTAACCAAGATGAGCATGTGCACTGCATTTCAAACATTAATTTGCCTGCCGCGAGACGAAAGTTCTTTCTTGATACAATGGCTATTTTTCGGGCACAAATTCTTCCGGGTCGTTATTTGCTTCCGACCATGCGTGTTCAGATTTTAGATTTTTGTACAGACTTAACGAAAATCGGACGTTGTGTTGACGGACGACAAAAATTATATAGCCTGCGCATCAGGATTTTTTCGGACGAAAAGTCTGAGTCGGCTGTCGAAACACCATACTAACAATCCGAAAATCGTCAGATCGGTTGTCGGACAAATTTTCCCTACAGATTTTCTTATCGTGTGTACGGGCCTTTAGTCTGAAAGAAAAAGGAGCAGTAAAGTAGAATCCCTGTGCAACACTCTTAATAATGAGAAGACTAATAGCAGGTATATGCTTTGAATATGGCCCAAAAATTGAATTTATTACTTCACATGGATTTGAAACCAGTTAATGTTTGTGTTTGACCAGGACTGCCAATCCATCAAGCTCACAGACTTTGACCTTGCTAACGTCAAAGGGACAATGATTAGAGGGAAGTGTGGCACTGTGTCCTACAGGGCGACAGAAATGTGTGAAGTTGACACTTTAGATGGTCTGGTTGTGGATGGAAGCCTTGATGTGTGGGCGTTTGGTGTCGTTACCTATTGCCTACTTACAGAGGAGCTTCCATGGGAGGATGCCATTCTGGACTATGAAAAATATAAATGTTTTGTTGATTGGCAAAACAGCTTCTAGACAGATAATCCTCCAGAAGCATTGACCAAGGTTGCCTCTGAGATATGAAGGATGTTTAGTGATCTTTTGGACATTGACTATCCTAAAAGAAGTCAAACTAAGGAAGTACTGAAATACATGAGAGAAAGCTGGAAAGCAGAAAACCTAAATTCAGCCACAAGACAAGAGGATGAGGATCTCATAGAAAGGTACTCTTGTGTGCAATCGGATGAACCCTTGTGTGAGGCTTCCCAGATGAACTCACTGCAGAGCAGGGATTCCATCATGTCAACTTTCAGCTCCACCTCTGGCCATTTGGTCATAGATACCTCTATATCCCAGTCTGAGATAGCTCCAGGGCCACCGAAGGAAGAGGTTCTAATCCTGTTTGAAGAGTTCTCTTTACATGTAGGTGCAAAAGTAGATATTGAATGAATGAGATTTAGTAGGTGATGGAGCACCTGAAAGAACAATCACATATGGTCAACCTTCTCAGGTATGTGGCTTCCTGGAGAAAATAAAGAGGTTATACGATTCTTTTGTATTAGTCATCTCCACAATTCAAACTTTTAAGGGCATGTCACACTACCAGTACTACACTAAGTGTGTAGCCATTACTCTTTGCACCACCATATCCACCACTAATTTTATTTTTACTAAAGTCATGGCATCTCCATCCAGAGCACAGCTCCCAACTTTCCTCATTTAGAAGGATTACTCCTTATTTGGAGCAAAATCCCTCTGTCCTCCTCAGTTGCCATTTTAATATGACATTACCCTAACTAATTATTATAGGTTTAGTTGTAGTAAATTGTAGGAACTTGAGTGTTTTTTTTTAACCAATATATAGCAGTGAGTCAATTGAAGGACAGTTACTTTTCGGTTGGTGTAGGTCTCTCCTCTTTCATATTGCTTTGCTGACTAGGATTGCCTATTTTAGGGCTATTTTCCAAATTAAACAAAAAATCTATAAAACCAGTTTCTGTAACCTTTTAATTATGTATGCAACGCTAATAAATTATAGCATGATTTATTTATCTGTCACTCCTCCTGTCCCATTCCCTCTCTCCCTTCACCCCCCCTCCTTTTTCTCTCCCCATACTAATCTCTTCCCTTCTCCCCCACCCACTCTGCCCCCCCCTCTCTCCTGTCCCCCCCCTCTCTCCTTCCCTCTCCCCCCCATCCCCTTTCTCTCAATCCTATTCAATTTAAATAAGTTTTATTTTTAAGATCACACACATTTTAGCATTTGAAGAGTTTGTATGGGAAGGAAGGGAAGTATGAATAGCGCCTAGGGCAATATAAAGGTGGATAGGGGAAAAGTAAATGTAGAGGATTTATAAGTCCACAGTTTGTAATGTTCCGTTTTAGTCTGTGACATGCTGCGATATATCGTGGAGCTATTTACCTTGTTGGCTCCTCTTCTCCCAGTAGAATGTGGTAGAATGGTTTCTCTTCTTTTCTATATGTTCCTCTTTGCTTCACAGTTCAACAGTTGATTCTGGAGGACCCCTTAGTTTCACAAGCTTCCTTGGTTTCCACAAGGCCACCTTGTTAAGATCATAGACCAAATTTTGACACACGTCCAAACCTGAGAACTATTAAAAAAAAAAAAACTCTTATCAAGTGTAGCTCTTCTGTTTAGAGCACATCAGGAGGAGGTATCTTCTGCCTACAGAAACAACAATACTAGCAGCATTACCGAAAACTTGGACCTATAACAATGCCTCCAGCCAAAAAACATGCAGTGAAGTCCAACCTAACCCTTACCATGCCCCCCTTCACGTTCCTCTTTCCAGGCCTCCTGAGGAAGGAGCACACATGCTACGAACCGGACGTGATGCAAGGAAACGAGAACACCACCAGAGATCTTCCTAACATCCCCACAGTGTTGCAGATGAACCATCCATTATGCTAACCCACTTTCTCCTCTGTGTGAGTTACTACATTGTTTTTATGTAATAAATTACTTTTTAACCTACACTGAGGTGGCGCTGTTTTTTCCTCCTACCCCACTTGTCTGTTACAGAGTCCATCTAGCTCTGTCTGAAGCATGCAGCCACCTCCTCATGTCTCTCAATACACTCCAGTGATTGAACTATGCTGCATACCACCCCACAAAGACTGATCAGGGAAACAGTCATGCAATTTCTTGGCATGTACTGATTGTACTTGATATTTCACTAGTGCTGGTCAAACGTTGTACATACTTTGCTCTTTCCAGGACCAACCTGACCCTTACCATGCCCCCCCCCTTCAAGTTCCTCTTCCCAGACCCTGCCTTACATACCTGCTCATGTAAAAAAAAAAGCATTAGCTTCTGCCTCCCAAATGTCCCTAAAGCCTCACCTCAGCATCACCCATTAGGCACTGTAGGCATGAAAGAGATTTTATACAGCCATCTGGACACTACAGGTAAGGGTGTGTAGAATATATGGAAAGATTTTTTATTTCTGCAAAAGAAGTACATTAATGCTAGTATTCGCATCAATGGTAGGTAGGAGGGTAAATTATGCTAATCAGGTCTGCTGGTCAACACCTTCCTGCGTTATGACTAAGTCTGTCCAGGAAGCAAGGGAGACATTTTTTTTTTTATATAGCCATCTGGACACTGAAGGTAAGGGTGTCCTTTTTTATCTCTGCAAAAGCAGTACATTAATGCTAGTAGTACCATCAATGTTCTCAGGTTCCAGAAATAAGTGCCCATTTTTTCAGTCCCGGCTACTCTAGAACGTATTCTGTGTTATTGCTTTAGGCAGAGTGCATGTACCAGACAGCTTGAGTGAACCAAAAAACAGTGGGTATCAGTTTAAAAAACAGAGATGAAAAAAAAAAAAAAAAAAAGTCAGAGCAACTCTTTAGCAAAATTTAAAAAAAATTAGTTTTATTTCTTATTTTGGTAGTCTAAATAATAGCAAATAACATTGGTGTATTTTAACTATTTGCACAGTTTGACCCATTTTTATTGCAACATTTGAAAGAATATGGAAAGGTTGGGAGTCGCGATACATCTTACCTCTCGTAGCATTTGTTTGGTTGACGACCTTTCGCTATTTTCCAAGACATCGTTCGAGAGTTAATTATGGAGACCGAGAATTCGACCCTTGCTGTAGTTAGTGTTGGAGTTTTGGCTCTGAGGCGAGTTATGAGCAAGAGGAAGAAGAAGAAGAAGAGGACCTCCTGGACGAAAAATTGGTTGCTTAACCGTGATCAATTTTCCCACATGTCCTTGCTGAGGGAGCTCCAGGAAAATAATCCTGATGATTTCAGGAATTATTTGAGGATGACGGATCCCATCTTTCACCGTCTTCTTGCCCTGGTGTCCCCCTATATCATCAAGCAGGATACGTGTATGTGGGTTGCAATTACTCCTGAGCAAAGGTTAATTGCGACTTTGAGGTATCTTGCAACAGGGAGAAGCCTTCAGGATCTTAAGTTCACCACAGGCATCTCCCCCCAAGCTCTTGGTATCATCATCCCTGAGACCTGCTCTGCTATCATCAAGGTCTTGCAGAAGGACTATATCAAGGTATGTTTTATTTTTTACATTACATTACATGTATTAGTCATCTCACCCGAATTATGATGTTTTTGGATGTACATCAATTTGCAGATGTCATTATTTTGTAGCTACCCTCTGTCCGCATGCACATAGTAGTAAAGATTTATATTATCTTAACCATTTGTAAAATTACCCACTAACCACCCCAGCATTCTCTTCTATGTGTCCTTAAACGCATTGCCTGTTAACAGTATATTGAATCTGTGTCATTTTATTACTTTCCCTGAAACAATTATTCCTTGGCCAATGTTTTAGTACCTAGTTTATGATTTATTTTGAACACATCAGTCCATTCATTCCCACTTATGATTGTGTATATTTATGTAATGATGTAAAAACGTTCATTGACCACAAGCCCTTATTGATGTATAAATGCATAGTTTTACTTACCCATCCCCCCACCCACCCATGCTAAATCTAAAAGTCAGCATATACCAAAGCTCTAGCTGGTGAGTTACAATATAATAAAATTAGGAGGTGTAAAATAAATGTATGTAGATGTTAGATTTCCAAATCCAAACGATTGGCTTCCTGTTGTTTGTATCTTATTAAAGTTGCATAAGCATTTAACAGACAACTGTGTGTGTAATAATGTGATGTGCTCAAGCACTAATTTTTTTTTTCCCCCCACAGTTTCCTTCAAACGCAGAGCAATGGCTGGAGATTTCTGCTCAGTTTCTGGAAAAGTGGAATTTTCCCAATTGTGGGGGTGCTATAGATGGGAAGCACGTCCGCATTGTCCCCCCTCCGAATTCCGGCGCATTTTATTATAATTATAAAGGTTTTTTTAGTATTGTCATGCTAGCCATAGTTAATGCTAAGTATGAGTTTATTTTTTTGGATATTGGCAAAAATGGCCGCAATTCGGATGGGGGAGTTATTGAGAAGACGGAGTTCGCTCGTCACCTTCGTAACGGCACTCTGAATTTGCCATCCAGGGATCAAACCATTGAGGGGATGAGCTTCGTTTTTATTGCAGATGATGCTTTTGCGCTTGGGGAGCATCTTACGAAGCCCTACCCTCAGAGGAACCTCACCCCCGGGCAAAGGATCTACAACTACCGGTTGTCCAGAGCTCGCAGTGTTGTGGAGAATGCCTTCAGGATAATTGCCAACCGGTTTCAGATATTCCTGACATCCATACACCTGGCACTCTACAAAGTAGATCACGTGGTCCTCTGTTGCTGCATTTTACACAACTTTCTATGCAGGAATGCTGACAAATATCTAATGCAGCAACTGGATACTGACCCTGCTATGCCAGGGACAAGTGGAGAGGCACAGCCCCGTGAGCAAGTGGAGTCCATGACCTCAATGGAAGTTGAACGTTCCGGATTGGCATCACAAAGAGCCCGTCAGATCCGCCAGGAATATCTGGAGTATTTTGTGGGGAGAGGAGCTGTGTCCTGGCAGGAATCACTGCCAGACACCCATTAATGTTGTGATATCTGCTAGACACAAGATAAATGTCAGAGATATAATCTTTTTCCAAAAATTAGAACAAAATTGCAATGATTCTGTATTGTGTATTCTATTAATTTGGGCACATATCCCAAACATAATTTTTTGGGTTAATCATGTGTTATATATGTGTGACTTTAGAAGGGTTAATACATTCATCAGTGTGTTTCTTTACTGTAGTCTCTCCCCAGCTGATCCAAAGTGATGATGGCCATGTGTTATTTTTTAGCCAGTGGTGTAAATACAAGGGCCTTCTGCACCCCATTAAATTTCCACAAACCCTCTCACATTGAGAACTAGGTCACACCCAAGGTTCATCTAATGTCACCTTACATTGGTGGTCATTGTCCAGAAGGTGCCCATACTATATATTTATTATAATATATTAGGGTATTAACAACTTACCTCCACCTGTTATGTTGTGTTCATTTATGACATCCTTCTCACTGCCCACCAATGTTAGGATATGTCAGTGTTATGTGAAACTTGCTCATTGTTGAGCTCAAAGTGTTATATATAAGTAATGTAAAGTGAACTAGACCAAAAAACCAGCAATACACTATAGATTACACTGATCTCCCTACACTGATTGCTACTGGCAATATCAATGCCATATTGAATCCTAGGAGTGCTAGTACCTTGAGTGTTGAGTCACACTTATGCGATGCGGGAAGTCTGCGACTTTGCAGCCTTCCTGCATCGCATAAGGGTGACCCGCCACTTACAGTTTGCACAGGATTGTATTCCACAAGTGTGAAGCACTGTGCGATCCAATCCAGATACAGCAGAAATAAAGGGTCATGTGCGACTTGTGTGCGGGTTCAGTGCGAATGTAGCCATACAAAGTTGACCTTCACCACAAACAAAGGTACGACTATTGATTCAAAAGTGTGTGTTTTTGGCCCTATACAGCTTTTATTGGGAATATGTTTATTATGTGCCAAAATACATACTCTTTTACTATATTTTGTTTTGTGTTGTGTCTTGCAGGCATATCCTGAATTTAAAATGGTGGACAACTACACCACCCCAGAGTTTCTCCAGCTATTTATAGAGGAGTACAGGAAACTGCCCTGTTTGTGGCAAATTAAATCCTCAGCCTACAAAAATAGGCAAATTAAGGAAGAGGCCTATAAACAACTAGTGGCCTTCTACAAGCCCGTTTATCCCAAGGCAAATATAACATACATAAAACGAAAAATCAACAGTATTAGGACTGCTTATAGACGTGAGTTCAACAAAATAACCAAAGCCACAAGGTCTGGAGCTGCTGCAGGGGAGGTCCCTGTACCACGGCTGTGGTATTTTGAAAACATGAGATTCCTGGCAGACATGGAGGAATCCAGACCATCCCTTTCCACGCTGCCTTCAACATCGGCAGAGGCCTCAGTTGAGCCCAGCCAGGAGGAAGATATCCTGGAGGACAATTTGACTCAGGTATGGCATTTCACAATATATTGTCTGCTAAAAATGTAATCATGTAACAAAATAATAAGCAAAACCATAATTGACCCTTTATGTAAACAGGAGCATAGCAAGGGGTTGGCATGACAGGCAACCGCCAGGGGCGCAGGCTAAGGGGGGGGGGGGCGCAAAAACATTGGCATTGTTTTAGTGATTTTTTAAAAACTCCACTCAGCCTGCACACCCCAGAAGCCCCAGTTTGCATGCGGCTTCATCCAGGTTTAAAACATTGAGAACAGCTTCATCCAGGTGTAAAACATTGAGAGCAGCTTCATGCAGGTGTAAAACATTGAGAACAGCTTCATCCAGGTGTAAAACATTGAGAACAGCTTCATCCAGGTGTAAAACATTGAGAGCAGCTTCATGCAGGTGTAAAACATTGAGAGCAGCTGAGCCAACAGACCAGGAGACTGAGACTGCCTCACACTGCATCCCCAGCACACCTCCGGTCTTACAAACACTGCTGTAGCCTCAGCATTCCTCCAGCTCAACCTTTTTTTTTTTTTAACTCTAACAAACGAACAGCTCCTGCAAATGATACATCCATCCTTGCTTCCATGTCTCTGGTCTCTCACTCCGGGTCAGCAAGGTAGGTGGCTTCCTTATTCCTGTTTCCCTGTACTGCTTCACCCTTAATGTCATACATCAAGCCCTCTGCAAGTTCCGGCCCCTCTCTCTCTGCAACCCCCCTCCTCTCTCTCTCTCTATCTCTCACCCCTCTCTTTCTTGTTTTTCACACCTGAGAAAATGATTGCCCACTAGAGAGCTCTACACTGGGCAAACAAGGGACAAATGAGAAACATTTAATGCCCTTTTAGATTTTTTTGGGTGCTTACATTTCTTCCCAACATTCAAGCTTCCTATGCAGAGTTTTGGGTACCCTTAGGAGGACACCAGCCACGGTGCCTTCCTAATGCAGCCATAGTACAAAACATACATATAGAGGCCTGGTAAGTTCAGCTCCATTATTGTGCCTAGTCCTATACTCCCCACACAGGGGCTGTCCTTTCCCCAATACAACATTTCATTATAAATCTTTACGTCCCACAGAAAAGAGTGTCATGCTGATTGGCTACAGCAATACAGGCATTCCAAGCAGCAAGCAATTACTTCTTGCATACAGGTAATTCACTAGTATATACCTTCTAAGGATTCTTTTTATATATATATAATTACCTCATACCTATCGCACGCTGCATGTTTAACCCCCTCCACATCCGTGGGTGAGGCGTTCACTGGGTGGCCACTTTTGCATGTGTGTGGTGATGGAGACTTGAGACATCTGGGGTGCATGTGCCTGTGAATGATTTTCCTGTGCAGCAATGTTCATTGTATTATTCTTAATGCATATTCTCTGTTATACAGGAACTCCAAGGCAAATCTACTTATTACTTAACAAAAATACCCCTGAAGAAGCGGATCCTTGAGACCGCGAAACATGTTGGGTTGATACCCGATGCTTTTTTGAATCACCGGTCTTTGTATGTTATATTGTATTTGCCTACAAGATAATATCTGTATGTATTTGATATACTGCTCTGCATTTTAATATTACATGTTCAATACCATGTCCTTTTTGTTTTTAAGATAATAATAAAATTTACATTTTTATATATGTTGTTTATTTACAATCAGCTATAGTACCGTTCAAAATCCCACCAGCCCTCCACGATTCTTTCCTCTCTTTTTTCTCCCCCTTCTTTTTCCCTTTTTTCTTTCCCCTCTTTTTTGCCTCCTACACGTCCTTGTCTCTTCCCTCTCCCTCTTCCCTCCCCATTCTTCACCTCTTCCCAATCCCATTTTCTCTTCTCCCTTTCCCGTCCTCTCTTCCATTCCTTTCTTTCCCTTCCTCTTCCCCCCTTTCCCAGTCCACCTTTCTCTTTCCCCCCATTTTTTCTTTTCTTCTACCAATTTTGAAACACAGTCTTAGTGTTGGACCCTCACACCCGGGTCCCGCACAGCCTGTATTTCTTCAATAGTTTAACAGGGATGTTGGTACTTTTATGTATCTATATAACAAACACCCATCTATGTAAATTTTTACATTGATCTTGGGGGGGGGGGGGGGGTTGTTGCCAAATACAGCTCCTCAACAAGGGCACTGGAGACCCTAGATACGCCACTGTATGTAAAGTTTGCTATTTGTTCACAATAATATAACAAACATGCATTTTTATATATACACTATAACATTCTAATCAATTGTTCATTTCATCAACAGGGAAGTGTCACTGAGGAGGAGCCAGGTTGCAGCCAGGAGGCTGTGGAGCCCTCGGAATTATTTCCACCACCTCCTGCCAAACGGAGGCAAAAAAGGAAACACACAGATGACATCACTGACCAATTCATAAGCGAGGCCACCATAGCCCTCCGTCGGAAACCGGAGGCACATGAATCCTTTGGAAATATGACTGGGAAAACTTTAGGGCAAGTGGACCTACTGCAGCGGCAATATGCCCAAAAAATAATTTTAGATGTGCTGCACAAGGCAGAAAGGGGCTGCCTTACAGAGCACAGCCACGCGTGCGAGGAGCACCCGTGCCCTCCACCTCCACAACAACAGCCACCACCTCGCCAAATGCCACATGGCAGCCAGTAGCAATATGGCCAGCATGATGCCAACATGCCCTCATGGCAGCCTGATTATAGTTATCATCAATTATAATTTTTGTACCCTATTATTTATTTTACCCCTGTTTGATTTTATAAGTTAATTTAGTCCAAATGGACCTTTTTTATGTTTATTTTTTGAATACGGAAAGTATTAATGTTTTCTGTTTGTTTTTTCTGATTTAAAAAAATAAAAAAGATTGCAATTAAAAAATGGCCTATTTTAATTTGTTAACATGTTTAATATTGTGCATAACCAGCAAAATATGTTTGATACATTAATTCATAAAAGAATAAAGGGACATATCAATAGTTAGATCTTTGCAGTCAAAATACAAAGATAATGGTGAAGAGTTAAAATTATTTAATTCTAAAATTTGATAGAACAGATAGAATAGACAAACATTATCTTCATCATAACAGAACACATGCCTTTTTATTTGAAAAGTATTGCATTATGAGCAGCATCTTCCTTCTTCTCACATTTATCAAGATGAGCATGTGCTCCGCATTTCACATTTTTTGGCCTGCCGCGAGCCGAAAGTTCTTTCTGGATAAAATGTTGTTTACTTGAGAAGATTCTTCCAGGACGTTATTTGGTTCCGATCATGCGTGTTGAGATTTGTAGCTGTGTGTCGGCCGAATTCTGTACTGACTGGCGAACAATCGGCCGTTCTGGTGTCGGACTACAAAAATTTTAATGCTTGCACGACAGATTCTGTTCGGCCGAAAGTGCGCTGACGGCTGTCGGAAGCATCATACTAACAAGCCGAAAATCGGCCGAATCTTTTCGGCCGACAATCTGCACGTGTGTACGGGCCTTGAGACTGCCTCTCACTGCATCCCCAGCACACCTCCGGTCTTACAAACACTGCTCTAGCCTCAGCATTCCTCCAGCTCATCTTTTTTTTTTAACTCTAACAAACGAACAGCTCCTGCAAATGATACATCCATCCTTGCTTCCATGTCTCTGGTCTCTCACTCTGGGTCAGCAAGGCAGGTGGCTTCCTTATTCCCGTTTCCCTGCACCGCTTCACCCTCAATGCCCTACATCAAGCCCTCTGCAAGTTCAGGCCCCTCTCTCTCTGCAACCCCCCTCCTCTCTCTCTCACACCCCCTCTTTCTCTCCCTCTCTCTATCTCTCACCCCTCTCTTTCTTGTTGTTCACACCTGATTCAATGATTGCCCACTAGAGAGCTCTACACTGGGCAAACAAGGGACAAATCAGAAACTTTTAATTCCCTTTTAGATTTTTTTGTGTGGTTACATTTTTACATTGATCTTGGGGGGGGGGGTTGTTGCCAAATACAGCTCCTCACCAAGGGCACTGGAGACCCTAGATAAGCCACTGTATGTAAAGTCTGCTGTTTGTTCACAATAATATAACAAACATGACTTTTTATATACACTATAACATTCTAATCAATTGTTCATTTCAACAGGGAAGTATCACCGAGGAGGAGGCAGGTGGCAGCCAGGAGGCAGGAGGCTGTGGAGCCCTCAGTTTCTTATCAACCTCCTGCCAAAAGGAGGCAAAAACAAAAAAATGTGGATGAGATCACAACCCAATTCATCAGTGAGGCCACCATAGCCCTCAGAAGAAAGCCCGAAGCCCATGAGTCCTTCGGTAATTTGACTGGGAAAACATTGGGCGAAGTGGAATTACTCCAGCGGCAATTCGCTGAAAAACTTATTTTGGAGGTGCTGCATAAGGCCGAAAGGGGCCGCCTGCAGGAGCACACGCACGTGTGCGATGAGCACCCATGCCTTCCACCTCCACAACACCAGCCACCACCTCGACAACTGCCACATGGCAGTCAGTGGCAATATGGGCAACATGATGCCAACATGCCCTCATGGCAGCCTGACTATAGTTATGTTCATTTATAATTTACAACATTTGTACCCTTTTATTTATTTTACCCCTTTTTCTAATTTACTAATTTATATTAGTCCAAATGGACCTTTTTTATGTTTCATTTTAAAATACGGAGAGTATTGATGTTTTTTGTTTGGTTTTTCTTTTTTTCAAAAAATAAATAAGATTGAAAATTAAAAATGGCACATCTTAACTGTTGAATATGTTGAATATTGTGCATAACCAGCAATATATGTTTTATACATTAATTCCTAAAAGAATAAAGAGATATATCAATAGTTAGATCTTTGCAGTCAAAATACAAAGATAATGGTGAAGAATTTAAAATATTTAATTCTAAAATTTGATGCAACATGTAGAATAGACAAAGCATTATCTTCATCATAACAGAACACATGCCTTTTTATTTGTAAAGTATTGAATTATGAGCAGCATCTTCCTTCTTCTCACATTTATCAAGATGAGCATGTGCTCCGCATTCCACATATTTTTTGGACTGCCGCGAGACGAAAGTTTTTTCTGGATAAAATGTCTAGTTTACTTGAGAATATTCTACTGGCACATTATTTGGTTCCGATCATGCGTGTTCTGATTTGTAGATGTGTGTCGGCCGAAATCTGTACTGACTGGCAAACAATCGGCCGATCTGGTGACGGACAACAAAAATTTTAAAGTCTGCATAACAGATTCTGTTCGGCCGAAAATGCGCTGTCGGAAGCATCATACTAACAAGCCTACAATCGACCGATCATTCATCGGCCGAATATTTACTGCCGACAATCGGTACGTGTGTACGGGGCTTTAGGCTCAACTCACACCTACAAAAATAATGAAGATAAGGAGTCCCTCATGGGGGGGGGGGGGGGTATCCAAAAGAAAAGTTTAAGCAGAGGACCAACAATGGTATAAATTTGCAAAAATTTATTGAAAAATGCTGGCACAAAGAGTTTAATAAAGGAAAAGGAATTGGCAGCACTACAGGTTGAGTCAAAATCCAGATTTATTGACTGGACATCCAAATTATGACAATCGTGACAAGGTAGACGCGTTTCACACACTGACTGTGTGCTTAATCATTAATAATGGGTAATGATTAAGCACACAGTCAGTGTGTAAAACGCGTCTACCTTGTCACGATTGTCATAATTTGGATGTCCAGTCAATAAATCTGGATTTTGACTCAACCTGGAGTGCTGCCAATTCCTTTTCCTTTATCAAGTTTTCACGGAGGCGAGTCAGGGCATGCACCTGTGTGAGTCATCAGGCAATTACACCACCTTGAGCAGTGAGTCCTTGTCTGTTCAATTACAAAGAGTTTAATTACTAAAAATCTCCCAGTGAATACACAAAATAAACCTGGTCAAAATAAGCACATAAAATGGACTCCATACATACACTCCATTCAGAACCTCTCTTAAGAAATGCTTCTCCAGATGTTGGTGTCAATGTTGTAAGATAATTTTAAAGATAGAGTATCTGAATATGCTGAATAGGTATTTGGCACTAGACTGAACATGGAATATAGCAGTAAGGGGTTCACATCAAATAAAAAGCTCAGAGCAATATCAGGCCTCTGGGTATTGCTCCTTAACTAGCGCTGGTAGTGGAAAAGCTATTTCTTATATCAAGGGTCATGTCCGTATAACATACAGTAGAGGACCCCTATGAGAGCATAGCCACCTCAGAGCATTGAAGTTAGAAAATCAAGTCAGCCACCAGTTTCCAGAGGAGCATAATCTCTAACCAGAGCAGAGTCATTAATGAGTAGATGGAGTGGTCCCAGAGATGGAATAATAGATATTTGGCCAGACTAGTACTCATGGACTCCTGCACTTGGGTTAATCACCTGGACAGCATATCCGATCAAAGTAGCAGATGGTGTAGCTTAGCGGTCTCAGAGGGTGACTCACTCATTTTTAGACCCCGTACCGCTGTCAATGAAGCCCATCAGGTCCAGAGTTAAAGTCTCCCACTGCAGCCTGATGGCACCTAGTCGGCAGGCAGATAACCAGCTCCACTCGTGGTGATGGCGTCCGGAAGTCAGAGCCGAAACCGGAAGTGCACTGAGCTGTGATGTGGAACGCAAGTCCCTTCATGCTGATTACGTCAACGCGTTTCACATAAGTCATGTACGCTTCGTCAGGATGTACTGACGCTGTTTACCTCCATCTCGTATACTCATTACACTTTTTATTACTGGATTTATTTAGTAATTAAACTCTTTGTGCCAGCATTTTTCAATACATTTTTGCAAATTTATACCGTTGTT
This sequence comes from Pelophylax lessonae, assembly GCF_965119305.1. Taxonomy (NCBI): domain Eukaryota; kingdom Metazoa; phylum Chordata; class Amphibia; order Anura; family Ranidae; genus Pelophylax; species Pelophylax lessonae. Next base: position 871,474,479 of record NC_138768.1, read on the forward strand.
GGTCCTCTGCTTCAACTTTCCTTTTGGATATCCCCCCTGTGAGGGACTCATTATTTTCAATATATTTTTTTATATGTCTCAGTTGTAGAGGTACCCGGTCCTACTGGACAATGCGGTTATTGCATTATTAGGAATACCATTCCCCTTATTTGTTGGGTTTTGAATAGTAGAAGGATCCCATGACTTTTTATATTTAGTTTCTCTGGAACTTGATCCCCTTTCGATCTACTTTTTTCATGGGAGCCTCCTTGCCTATAGTATTTGGAGATTGGCTTACCTAAGACACCCAGTGTTTAGAGGTCAATCCAGACCATTACAAACTAGGAATTTTTTTGTTCTTAAGAGACCATGGCATTTGTTAGGAGACAGTTTAGACAATGAAATAAGGGCAGCCTTTAATCGAGAATCTAATGACCGAGGGTCATCTGCAGATGATGATGTTAGGTCCCTCTTTAGGGAACATAAAAAATTAACTATTAAATCACTAAATAGGAAATGGGATATTCTTTCCCTTGAATCCTATATTAATCATGGGATTATTCTGAGGGGCCTGAGAGAACGGGTAGTTACGGCTACCCATCTGCAGACTGACCGCTTTCTTGAAAAATGGAAGAACCAGTGCATAAGTCATGGAATAGAGATCATGAAATTGATTGTAGAGGAGGAGAAGGTACAGCTGGAATCCCAACAGGAAGAAATGAATATCACAAAAGATAAATTAGAGCCATTTAAAGGTCATGCAGACTTTGTTAAATTGAATGATTTACTGAGGAAGGAGATTGATAGAGTCCAGAGAAACTTGAGTACCAAACAGTCCAAGTTTCAGAGAGACCTGGACGATTGGGCTAAAGGGGAGATCTTTGACCTTACACCTAAAGGTAGGAGTAGATGTAGGCGCCAAGGTAACACCTTGAGAGGTAGATCAAATACTAGATCTACTATCTCAGGCAGTGACGGGGATGATGAGAGGTCAGTGTCTTTTTTAGACAGAGATCTGTCAGAAGATCACGAACCCCCACCTCCCAAAAGTATCTTGAAAACAAACCCCCTAATATGAGCCGCAGGAGGGAAAGGAGAGGTAAGAGGGAAGGCAGAATCCAACAAGGAGTCACGAACCAGAACGAGGAGTCAAAAATAGCTTCTCTGGAGTCCGTGGGGCCCTGCGCAGATGTAATACGTGGTACCCTGGCCTCCCCACAAAAGGATCAGAAGGTCATAAATTATCGAACTTCCCACTTAAAGACAGACATATTAGTCTGTTACGGAAGGGCTTGCCCTTCTCTCCAACTGAAAAAATTGACAATTTTGAGGTCTACAAAGACCTCTGTCTGTTGCTTAGAAAAGTCTACTATAGGCTACTATATTATGGAAATCCAGTGGAGTCTGGTGATGCATCTACGCTGGATCCAGATGACCAGGAAGCTATAGAAATTGTTAATTCACTACTGGAGGAAGGAGGTGATATGTCAGATGAAGAGGCGTGATCCGGCTCTCAGATTCTCTTAAGAAAATCTAGTATTATTATTAAATCGACTTCGATCCCACAATTCCAGAACAACAAGTGGCTGGGAACCTTCTTGGTATTGGTCGATGAGGACCTCAAGAAAATATGCTGGAATACCCCTCACACTGACATTCTCACCTCAGAATAAAGAAAAGCCCTTTATGAACTTACACAGGCTGACGGCATTGTCATAAAAAAAGAGCAATAAAGGAGGTAACGTGGTATTGCTGTCTGAAGGCAGCTCTGAAAAAGAAGTGGCTCGCCTACTTGCAGATGGCCAGACTTATAAAAAGGTTAGATTATAACCCGTTTCCCAACTTGGTAGCCTTAATTAATGAAAAACTGAAATTTGCCTTTGAAGCTAATTTAATTACCAGAAAAGAGCTCAGATATCTCTCAGTTGAAGAATTTAACATACCGACGTTCTATATCATTCCAAAAATCTACAAGGATGAAAAAAAAAAAACACAGGAAGGCCAATTGTATCAGCAGTCACAGGGCCCCTAGAAAGACTAGGTAAGTACCTTGACTCATTTATCAAAGAACTAGTGGTTGATTTGCCCTCAGGGGATGTTCTGAATAGGATTTCTGAGTTACACTTTACAGGAAAGGTACTACTAGTGGGGATAGACGTGGAATTGCTGTATACGTCGATCCCCAATGAATGGGGCCTGGCGGCTACATTCCACTTTCTTGAGTCTAAATTCCCCCTACTAGGGTCACAAAATGAATTTCTAATAGAAATTCTCGATTTGGCATTGAATAATAACTATTTCCAGATCCTAGGTAGGTATCATCAACAAATAAGGGGTACTGCCATGGGTGCCCAATGGGCCCCTTCTTATGCCAACCTCCATTTGGGATGGTGGGAGAAGTTGTGTATGCTTCCTTGATTTACCTCAGCCATGTACATTGAGGACATACTCCTGGGATAGGACGGCACTGGTGGCGAGCTTGAGATGTTTATCAATGAACTCAACCAGAATAGCTGTAATATCCAATTAAAGTACGTAGTAGATCCGGAGGAGATTCCTTTTCTGGACCTCTACGTTAGACTCAATGATGGCAGGTTGACTACTGCCACGTATCGGAAGAAGAAAGCAGCCAACACTCTGCTTCACGCAGATAGTCAACATCCAAAGTCCTTTATCAGAGGAATACCAGTAGGGCAGTTTATGAGAATTAAACGGAACTGCTCCAGCCATGGTGGGTATCTGTGTGATGCAGAGAGCTTATACCATCAATTCAGAGAGAGGGGTTACTCCCATAGCATTCTAAAAAGAGCTAAAAGCCTGGCAGGGAACTAGGCAAGAACTCCTCAAGCTGAAACTGTTGAATCAAACACTCCCCTGAGAATCATCACCAAATATGGGGTACAGTGGGAGGAAGTTTGTAGGGTGCTCAATGGCCACTGGCATATTCTGACTAAATCAAAGAGGTTGAAAGCAGTTGAGGGGGCCTAAACCCCTGATGGTTGCCAGACGATCAACAAATCAAAGAGATATGTTGATACAGAGTTCCAAAAGAAAACAAATAGGAGCTGGCTGACTGACCTCCCTGCCCCTAAAGGGATGTATGCCTGTGGCCAGTGTAGCATGTGTGGCTATGTTGACAAATCCAGTCGTTTTTCAGACTCAAGTGGGTCTGTTAACCACCTTATCGGTATTCCTGAGTGTGGCTCGGGGTCAAATTTCAGTGCCATTAGCGGTAACCCCAAGCCACACTCGGGGTACCACCAGGGAGCATCGCTGGATCCAGAAAGAGAGAAAATAATTCTTCAGGGAGTGGTGGGGAAACCCCATGCAGAAGTGGTATTGGACCACCAACAAATTACTGGCCACTCCTTTTTTGGCACGGTCATGTCGGAATACAAATTTTCGCTCATTATGAAATATTTGCACTTTGCAAATAATGATGAATTTGACGAGACTTCTCATCCAGCTCCAAAACTCAAAAGATATGGGACGTTTATCAAATCATTTTGAAAATTTGTGCGATGCGGGAACAGGCTGCGGATTTGCAGCCTTCCCACATCGCATAAGTGTGAACCGGGGCTAAATGGATATCCTAAAAAAATATTTTTTGATAATAATATCCAGATTTCCTATTATCTTCTTTCCTGTTAGATAAGGGACTCTCTTTTGTGTCGGGTGGGATTCCCACATTCGCCGGAATAGACGTTCTCTTCTCTGGGCCTCCATCATCTGCTCTCATTCTGGGTAAGAGCATGCATGAGATGTCACCACACTTTTGCGGAGATATATATATCTGTACACTGTTGTTCAGGATCTGAACTAATCACTGTTGTCAAGTTAAATTATTACAGCATTATATGTGAATACTGCTCTATAATTGGCTGTAAGCTCCTGAACAAGCCATGATTGCTCCACGATACACGTTGAGCGTCCAATATCCAGATGGTACCTGCTATTCAGTGGGAAAGAAAAAAACTGATTAGACTAGAGAAAATGAGGGGATGCCGGCCCTGGGATGCTAGAGAGGAGCAAAGTCTCAGCAGTGCCATAAAACAAAAATTCTGTCTGGAAGAGAGATAGGGAAGTAGCTGTCTCTGTATTCTCTCCCTGTTCCCTATCTCTCTTCCAGACAGAATTTTTGTTTAAGGCACTGCTGAGACTATACTCCCTCTAGCATCCCAGGCATCCCCTCATTTTCTACAATATCTGTCTTTTGTTCCCCACTCTTCTCTAATAAACAGCCATCTGCTCTCTTCTTCTATCAGTCACGTCTGTAAGGGTCCTTTCACACAGCGCACCATCAAACGAGGTCCGTTCTGCTCAGTGCAGGATCGATCCGCCAATCCCCGCTGAGCAGGCGGATCACAGCTCCGTCTCCGCTCTGTGTGCAGAGATGGAGCTGTCAGATCCCCGCTGTCCTTAATGGAGAGATCGGATCCCATCTGCCAGATGGATGGAAAATAGGGTTTCCATCCGTCCGGATTTGACGGACAGGATCAGATAGCAGCGGGTGTCAGCAGACATGTCTCCGCTGACACCTGCTGCCTCATGGGGGTGCATGGAGCATCCGATCAAGTCCGCCTGAAAAACTGAAAGACGGATCGGATCGCCCATGTGAAAGGACCCTAACTGTTAACTTTCTATTGTTTTCTTGCCCTGTCCAAAATTCCTTGTCCCCCCCCTTTTTCTCTGTTCCCACCAGTGCTGAGTTGTGCTCCATGTGTCGTGGGGGGGTGGTAGACGGACCTGACCACGGACCACACCAGCTCCAGCCCACACCGCACACCATACCCCCCTCGGTTGCCAGCTCACTCACCCTGTGCTGCCCCTGGACTGACATGTGGAGGCAGCAGCGGCTTCCCCCTCAGTCTCCTCCGTGTCCCCCTTCGTTGGTCGGGCTTCTCAAGTGTCTCCTCCCTCCTCCTTCGCTAATAAGATGGCTTCTCCTTTCAACCAATCGGGAAACAGGTCTCACGACCCGCTTCCTGATTGGCCAGGAGAATCCGTGTGACAATAGCGAATATTCATTCGCTATTGTCACAAAAATAGGTGGGCTCAGGGTGCAGTGCTCTGCGCCCCGCGCCCACCCATTTTTTGAAGCCTATTAGAGCCTCTGGCTCTAATCACCTGCTTAAAAAAAAAATCTTCTGTTGAAATCCATGCGTCCGGCGCCCTGCATGTAGATTAGGGGGCTGGACAAATGGATAGGGGGGTGGCGCCCCTAATGGATGGGCCGCCACTGGTTCCCACTCTATTACTTCCCCTTAAAACGGTTTTCTCACTGTCTCATTCAAATTTATTTAAAACAGGTATTTATAGTGCTGTCAATTTATGTAGGGCTATGCATATATTGATTATTATTATTATTATTATATATTCTATATTTACATCAATCCCAGCAATTAATTAACTTACTATCTAAGGTCCCTATCTTACATGAATACATACACCAACTTAGGCTGTAAAAACACACACAAGAGGGTGCAAACGCCTAGTGCATTACCCCCATAACCATTTATGAGGCGTGCTGGGCAAGGGGGGAGGGAACAAATAGCAGCAGAAGCACTTGGAATGCTCATTGGAGACTCTCAGCTGGCTCCAGAACTGGGCATGAGCAATGCTGAGCTGGGAGTGTTAGCGGTGCAATGCTGCCCTTCTTAAAAGTGCCGCCTGGGTCCAATGGACCCAGCGGGACCCATGGTAGGGCCGGCCCTGGATCCTATATAGCAGGATCACACAGTCTCTGTGTTCATTGCAGGCAGAAGGACGGACGGCTGTGTTTACATCAGCCATCCGTCCTTTTATCTCAGCAGGGAGAGATCGAGGGTGTCAGGCGGCCATCGGAGCCGCCTGACACATGCATCGGCTTCCCCGCTGATAGGCGCACGCTCGCCCCCTAGCTCCTCCCAGGCAAGTGACGTACCGATACTTGACTCTGCCTGGGAGAGCCAACTTGCCGACATATATACCTGTATAAGTATACGGTCAGCAAGTGGTTAAGTTGTCAATGTTTCTGTGACGAGACCAGTCTCGCCACATTGCATTGGAGGAGCCTGGTTGCCTGCCTGCTGCAATGGGACTATGGACCCTCTCATCAGCCCAGGCTAAACGTAAACCCCATGGCGATTTGACTGGGTTTGTGGCATCTGAGCGCTGTTTGGATATGTTGAGCGCTCAGATCCAGGCTATCTGGGGATGGGTTGAATGTAGGGGTTCTGTTCAGTAGACTGGGAGTTATGCATTTTTGTGTCCTTTTGTGTTTCTTTAAACATGTGGCTAATGGAGCCTTGCCTCTCCTGGAAGCTAAAACGTATTCCTGTAAACTGTAAGGAACAGGAAGCCAACTCCTAATATGGGCATTACAGGAAGTTCTGAGGAGACGGGCGGTCTATTGACACTCAGAGTAATGTGTATTGAGGGCTCGCTAGGGAACCATTGTTCTGTGTCTGACTGTTGTGTGCATTGATTGCCCCCTGGGGCTTCTGTCTCCTTGCATTGGTCAAAGCTATCTGACCAATCACTATTGACTCATTCTCAAGCCCTCATTTGCATATACTGGAGAGGACCTTGGTGAGAACTGCAAGTACTTTACAATTGACCAATGGGAAAGCGGTTGTTGGGGGAAGGATGTTCCAATTTCTGTATAAAAGTGTGCTCTGTTCTTCCAATAAATGTTGTTCCTGTTTTACCCTCATCTCGGAGCTTTGTCTCGTTATTGGGGGAATCTGCTGCAGGGATTGCTATGGTCTTCCATACTCCCTTAGAGAATCACTTAGCTCTTGTAAGAGCTTGTGTAGAGCTTGTTCGTGCTGCACTCTCTGGGGAAAGAGAGGTTCACCCACAGGAACCTGGAGCCTTGTCGTTGGTCCAGGGTGGGTAGGAGATGCCAAGACCCTAACCAAGCTGCGGTGGTTCGTGGAGTCTGAAGTGCTTACGGTGTCTGGTGGAGTGCTTGGAGCCCTCGGGAAGCACTAGGAGCATCTGTCAACGGAGGTACCTGCTCAGGGGTGCCCTGTTCCGTAACAGTTTCCCTCATTCATCTTATTTTTTTTTTTTGGTGCCCCATTTTTTCGGTTGTGGCCTCTCCATACTCCACCTCCAATCTGTTCTCCCCTTTTTTTACTCACTGTCCCCAGCCACCTTTTGCCTTCTGTTCTCTTCATGTCCTCCTGGCTGCCCTTTTTCCTACCTCCCTGTCCATGCTTTTGCCTGCATCTTGGTGATGTGTGTGTTCGCACCATCTCAGCTTCATGAGTTCGACATAGCACAAGCAGTGAGTCCGGCAGTGAGCGGGGGTGGGGTAAAGCTCTGCTTTTCGGCTTTCAGGACATTTGATGTATGAGAGGTGGTAGAGCTGCAGAAGGAAGCAATGGGTAGTTGGGAGACATTACACACAAATAATAATAGACATTAATCATTCTCTGACAGTTGCAAGTCCTGGTCAGTGTAGTGTAATGATAAGTGCAGTGTAATGGTCAGTGTAGTGTAATGGTCAGTGTAGTGTAGTGTAATGATATGTGCAGTGTAGTGGTCAGTGCAGTGTAATGGTCAGTGCAGTGTAATGGTCAGTGCAGTGTAATGGTCAGTGCAGTGTAATGGTCAGTGTAGTGTAGTGGTCAGTGTAGTGTAGTGTAGTGTAATGGTCAGTGTTGTGTAGAGTACGCATGCAACCATGTGCACATTAATACCATACACAACAATATGAAAACAACTGGGGAGGTTATATTATTATCAGAGGCTTAACTAGAACATTCAGGGCCCCGCAAGAAACAATGAAGGGCCCCCCGGACCCCTGGCTGGGGCCCTTACCTTCCGACTCCTTCCTGGTTATCTATTGTGACACATCCCCTGCAGCAGCCGGCAGGAGAGGGAAGAGAGCACAGTGGGGGGGAGCACACAGGGGCCCAGAGACAGCAGAACACAAGTGAACTGGATAGTAGGAGTGGCGGGGGCAGCAAAGACGAACCAATCTCGTCAATTTTCCTCCTGCAGCTACAGGAGGAAAAAGGAGGACAGTGATTTCTCTACATGCTGCATGATGCTGGAAGTGTTGAATCTTGAACTTGAATGACAAACTAAAGTCTCCAAATAGCTTTCAGCAAAGGTAGGAATAATCCTGACTGGATGAAATGTTGTTCAAGGTGTTGATATGCTAGTTCAGGACTTGACAAATGTAATTTAGTTTTAAAATGGCATATCAATCATGCAAACTTACACACACAATCATGCAGACAGTTGTGCGCACAGTTGAGCAGTAAAACAGACAGTCACACACACACACACACACACACAGACAGTTATGCACTGAGACAGTAACACATACACAGAAGCCAGCATTTTTTTTTTTGGTGTCTCCCCCCTCCTGCTTTATTACCTCATTGCAGGAGAGGGGGCATTGCTGCTGCAGCCTCCTGGTCTGTGCTTCTCACACAGGCACAGACCATCTTCACTTGTAGTCCAGCTGAGTGTCGGGATGCCACATGACACCCAGCGCTCAGGCACTGAAACTGTGAACAAGGGGGGTGAAGCATAACATTGCTCTGAGACAGAGTATCTTCAAGATATGCTAGTATGTATCTCTCCCCATGTTCACTGAGACTGGGAGCGAGGAGGGAGCCAGGGAGTGTGGGGAGAGATACATACTGGGAGATAATGTCCCAGTATTGTTCCCCCCCCCGCCCCCCCGCTGAAAGACAAATTTACAGGCAGCCTGCTTCTTAGTGAAGCATGACAGCTGCTGGCCAGAGAATAAACTTTTACATTTAAGTACAAGGCAGCCACAAAGCTTCCCCATGCTAGCTTATCCTCTGATCAAGTTTTCCTGTGTTGTACTTTTAGTACATACCAGCTTATCCTCTGACCATCAGCTGACAAGTTGTCCTGTGCTGCCATGCTTTTCTAAGAAGCAGGCAGCATGGTCTGGTCAGTGACTGTCTCTCTCCACTGGTGCAGATTATCCTCATACTAGGGGCACCCTTTATTTCACTTATGCTTCTGTATTATTTGCACAAGGGGAGAGAAAATTACATTTTGTGTCCATTTAAAGCGGAGTTCCACCCTAAAAATACACTTTTCCCCTTCTGCTTGCTCTAAATTACCTTAAAAACAATTGGATAATTACATTTTTTTTTCTATTCACACACCTTGTTTTTAAAGAAAATATACTTACCTTACCTCCTCTTCATCCTTCTGCGGCCGCGGCTCGCGCCATCACTTCCTCTTTGCGTTGACTCCTGGGAGCTGAATGTCATCGCTCCCAGGAGTCAATGTGCCTGCATCGGCCCTGCTCGTCACTTCTGGTGCAGGCGTTTCATTCCCTGCTAAACAGCTTCTGGGCATGCATTGGCATTGTGGGACGGAAGAGGACGCTCCGGCTTCAGCTGCCAACACCTGAGATGGCAGCGCTGGACAAGACATTTTCAAGGTAAGTATTTCTTCTAAAAGTTAAGTGCGACCCGGGACAGATCAGAGGCTATCCATTGTGGAATGTACTAGCCCTGACTGTCCCGGGGGGATTTTTATCTAAATTTTTTTTTTTTCAGGCCGGAACTCCGCTTTAAGTGTCTTTGCCTTGTGATCCAAGGTTTTAAAGAATTTCACACAGCTCAGTTATTTTTACAGATGCATCTCTCTGCTTGTGTGCGTATTCCTAAAACCTGTGCTATATGCTTGTGTATTTCCCTGAACTTGCCTTAGGGCACCTTCTTAATGGTTTTATGCAGGGCTGGACTGGGAATAAAAAGCAGCCCTGGAAATTTTTTTATACCAGCCCTAACATTAATTGTGCCAGTTGTGACATATATACAGGTAGAGAAAGCCAAAAGATTGAAAATTATTTACCCAAAAAGGAGCGCACTCAAAGGACTTAAAAATAAACCAAAGAGCTTCTTTTGTTCTAAGCAGACATGCAACATCTTGCATCAACGCTTCATCCCCATAATCCTTAATAGTCCAATAATGGGAACAAAACATTGACTGAATGCTGCTGCATGTTTGATTTAAATAAATGTTATTTTGCTTAGTCCTCAATGCTATGAGTGCACTGTTTGTTGGATATAGTTTTCACACAGCGATTCATTCTGACACACAGAGTAATCCATATTGACACACACTATCTATCTATCTATCTATCTATCTATCTATCTATCTATCTATCTATCTATCTATCTATCTATCTATCTATCTATCTATCTATCTATCTATCTATCTATCTATCTATCTATCTATCTATCTATCTATCTATCTATCTATCTATCTATCTATCTATCTATCTATCTATCTATCTATCTATCTATCTATCTATCTATCTATCTATCTATCTATCTATCTATCTATCTATCTATCTATCTATCTATCTATCTATCTATCTATCTATCTATCTATCTATCTATCTATCTATCTATCTATCTATCTATCTATCTATCTATCTATCTATCTATCTATCTATCTATCTATCTATCTATCTATCTATCTATCTTCAAACCTTTTCTATCTATCTATCTCCCCAGGTTAGTTTTTATTTTTTTAGTTACGGGAAAAAAAATATCTTTATGAAGAAAAGATGAGCTCCAAAAACCGTAGCATATTAGATTTCTTTAAACAGAGATCTGAGAAAGGACCTGCAGGCCAAAGACAGGCAAATGTTGCTAGGCCAACTGATAAAGCAATTGCAGAACAAGGAGAGCCAAGTGATGCTTTTCCAGTTGAAAGAAGATCTATAGAGGAAGGATGCGTAAGTGGCACTCCTCCAGCCGAGAGAGTGTCTGAAGAAGAAGGACATGTAAGCGGCACTCTTCCAGTGGAGACAATTCCTGAAGAGGAAGAGCATGTAGGTGGCACTCCTCCAGAAGAGAGAATTTCTGAAGGGGAACAAAGTTTGATTCTTCCATTAGAGAAAGAGCCTGGAAAACTAGGGGAACTGAGTCAGCGCTTGCCACTCAAGAGATTAAAGTCAGTGGAATCCCTACCAGCTAAAAGTGGAAAAAAGCGAAGAAGATCTGGTCCTGCTCTGCCACTTAAAACAATTGTCAGAAAGCGAGGACAACCAAGTCTTGCTCTGCCAGTTGAGAGAGGGACAGTAGAGAGAAGGTCCACTGAGCGAGGAGAGCAAAGTCTGCGATATGTAATGGAGACAGCAGAGGAAAGAGAGGCAGAAGTAGAAGATTTACCTATTTCTCTGTCAGACCCAAGTGACACAGAAGAGATAAGACTAGCAAGTGCTACTCTTCCAGACAGTGATCAGGGTCAACTCAGTGTCAGTCATTCTTTATTAGTTTCCCCCCAAAAAAGAAAAATGCTCTCAAAAGGAGGAAAGACTACTAAAGTAGGCCATAAACGTTTATGCAGTTTTAACACCAATTGGCCATCCCAATTTCCTTTAAAGCAAGTAGGATAGGTAGTTCATATGCCTTTTGCACATATTGCTATAAAGACATAAGAATTACACATGGTGGAATTAATGATATCAGAGTGCACATAGAAACCAAGGTCCATATAGAAAAGGCTGGTGTGTTTTCTGCTGGAGTGTCAAGCAAAAAAATAACAACTTGGGCATCAACGGCTGATACATCTCCAGCATATGACCAGGCCAACAGAGCTGCACTGCTTTGGACTGGTTATTTGATTGAACATAATATTGCATTCCTGTCTAGTGACCATGCTGCAAAACTCTTCAAAGAAATGTTCCCAGGAGAAGTTTCATCCAAATTTTCATGTGGGAGAACAAAAGCTACACACCTGTGCAATGGTATTATAGCACCAGAAGCACAAAAGAAAGTGTTAAATTCATTGGTGGACACTAACGAAGGTTGGTTTTCCTTGGCTACAGATGGCAGCAGTGATAGTGAAGACAAACTTTTCCCAGTTTTATTAAGACACCATGAAAAAAATTCAATAAATGTCATTACTTCTTTACTTGACATGTTTCCATGTAACAAGGCAACTGGAGAAAATATTTTTAATGGAATAAATGATGTGATTTTAAAAAAGGGATTGGATTGGAAAAATTGTGTGGCCTACAGCAGTGACAATGCAAGTGTTATGGTTGGTAGACACAACAGTGTGCTGAGCAGAGTAAAAGCCAAACAATCTACCGTGTTTGATGTGGGTTGTCCATGCCACTTAGCCCATTTGTTGAGCCAGCAAGCCGCAAAAATGTTGTCAGTGAGTGTTGAAGACCTTATTATTGACACTTACTACCACTTTAAAAAAGCCTGCTCCAGAAAAGAAGATTTGCGCGACTTCATGATTTTCTGCAATACGGATGTCAGGAAAGTTCTGAAGCACTGCTCAACACGATGGCTAAGCCAAATGAAATGTGTTGAAAGGATTCTTTCTAAATGGGATGCACTAAAAGGATATTTTTCTACTTACTTTGGTGATGGAGAAGATGGCAGAGGAAGAAATAAGGGAGCAGAGAGAGAAAAACGTTTAGTCTCACTGTATGAAAGCAGAATTACAATGATCTATCTTTGTTTTGTTCATGCAGTTCTCAATAATGTTGACAACTTTAACATAATGCTACAATCCAATGACCCCAACGTTCATCTGTTACATGAAGAGGTAATTCAGCTGTATAAATATTTCCTCGTCAAGCTTGTAAAACCAGAAGTTTTAGCAAACAAAACAGAAGAATTGTTGGATGTTGATTTTTATTCTGGGGAAAACCAAAAAGACAATAAGCAAATGTTTATTGGATTTGCTGCTCGACAGGCTCTTAAGCCCCGTACACACGTACCGATCGTCGGCCGACAGAACGTCCTACAAATGTTCGCGGCTGGTGTGTTTGTTGTTTGTCTGTTGAAAAGTGCTCAAAACTTGCCCAGGACATTTGTCTTCCGACAGAAAATGACGTCACTACGTTCCACGCACGTTCGCCGCTACAAAAGAGGAAGTGAGTGTTTGGCCGTGACCCTTCTGGGCATCTCGCGCTGATTTCGGTAGCATTTGTTTGGTTGACGACATTTCGCTATTTTCCGAGACATCGTTCGAGAATTTATTATGGCGACCGTGAATTCGTCCGTTGCTGTCGTTAGTGTTGGAGTTTTGGCTCTGAGACGACGTACGAGCAATAGGAAGAAGAAGCGGACCTCCTGGACGAAAAATTGGTTGCTTAACCGTGATCAATTTTCTCATATGTCCTTGCTGAGGGAGCTCCAGGAAAATAATCCTGATGACTTCAGGAATTATTTGAGGATGACGGATCCCATCTTTTACCGTCTTCTTGCCCTGGTGTCCCCCTATATTCTGAAGCAGGATACTTGTATGCGGCTTGCAATTACTCCTGAGCAAAGGTTAATTGCGACGTTGAGGTATCTTGCAACAGGGAGAAGCCTGCAGGATCTGAAGTTCACCACAGGCATCTCCCCCCAAGCTCTTGGTATCATCATCCCTGAGACCTGCTCTGCCATCATCAAGGTCTTGCAGAAGGACTATATCAAGGTATGTTTGATTTTTTACATTACATGTATTACTAGTTTCACCCGAATTATGAGGTTTTTGGATGTACAGCAATTGACACAGGCCATTATTTGTAAACTACCCTCTGTCCGCATGCACATAGTAGTAAAGATGTAGATTATCTTTAACCATTTGTAAAATTACCCACTAACCACCCCACCATTCTCTCCTATGTGTCCCTAAACGCATTGCCTGTTAACAGTATGTCGAATTTTTCAAATTTTATTGCTTTCCCTCAAACAATTATTCCTTGGCCAATGTTTTAGTACCTAGTTAATGATTTATCTAAAATACATCAGTCCATCCATTCCCACCTATGATTCTGTATGTTTATGTAATGATGTTAAAACCTTCACTGACCACAAGCCCTTATTGATGTATAAATGCCCAGTTTTACTTACCCATCCCCCACCCACATGCTAAATCTCAAAGTCAGCATATACCAAAGCTCAAGTTCAGAGGTCTTCAAACTATGGCCCTCCAGTTGTTCACGAACTTCAATTTCCATCATGCCTAGTCATGTCTGTGAATGTCAGAGAATTACAAGGCCTCATGGCATGTGTAGTTCTGCAACAGCTGGAGGGCCGTAGTTTGTAAATCTCAGCTCTAGCTGGTGAGTATAATGGGCCATACACACTAGAAGATTGTCAGAACAATTTATCCTTCCGATTTACCAAAACCAAATAATATGAGGTCCAACAAACACTTTCAAATCCTATGCAATCTGGTAGGCCCTTGCACTACATAGAAAAGGTAAATCTGCACGAAAAAGTCTTCAGAGAATCTTCTAGTGTGTATGGCCCTTTACAATATAAGAACAATAGGAGGTTGAAAATAAATGTATGTAGATGTTACATCCCCATATCCAAACCTTTGCCTTCCTGTTGTTTATTTTTTTAGCAAGTTGCATAAGCATTTAACAGACAACTGTGTGTGTAATTAATAATGTGATGTGCTCAAGCACTAATTTTTTTTTTTTTTTTTTTTTTCCCCACAGTTTCCTTCAAACGCAGAGCAATGGCTGGAGATTTCTGATCAATTTCTGGAGAAGTGGAATTTTCCCAATTGTGGGGGTGCTATTGATGGGAAGCACGTCCGCATTGTCCCCCCTCCGAATTCCGGCACATTTTTTTTATAATTATAAAGGATTTTTTAGTATAGTCATGCTAGCCATAGTTAATAAAAATTATGAGTTTATTTTTTTGGATATTGGCAAAAATGGCCGCAATTCGGATGGGGGAGTTATTGATCAGACGGAGTTCGCTCGGCGTCTAAAGAACGGCACTCTGAACCTGCCATCCAGGGAGCAAACTGTTGAGGGTATGAGCTTTGTGTTTATCGCAGATGAGGCTTTTGCGCTTGGGGAGCATCTCATGAAGCCCTACCCTCAGAGGAACCTCACCCCAGACCAAAGGATTTACAACTACCGGCTGTCCAGAGCTCGCAGAGTTGTGGAGAATGCCTTCGGGATAATGGCCAACCGGTTCCGGATATTCCTGACGTCCATAAACCTGGCACTGTACAAAGTGGATAATGTGGTCTTGTGTTGCTGCATTTTGCACAACTTCCTACGCAGGAATGCACAAAATTATGTATTGCAGCAACTGGATACTGACCCTGCTATGCCAGGTACAAGTGGAGAGGCCCAACCTTCTAACCAAGTGGAGTCCATGACGTCAATGGAAGTTGGACGGTCAGCATTGGCATCACACAGGGCCCGTCAGATCCGCCAGGAATATCTGGACTATTTCGTGGGGAGAGGAGCTGTGTCCTGGCAGCAATCACTGTCACACACCCATTAATCTTGTTAAAGATTGGACACACAAGATAAATGTCAGAGATATATTATTTTTCAACACATTAAAAAAAAATTGCAATGATTCAGTATTGTGGATTCTAATCATTTGGGCACATATGCCAAACACAATTATTTGGGTTAATCATGTGTTATATATGTGTGACTTTGGAAGGGTTAATACATTCATCAGTGTTTCTCTTTACTGTAGTCTCTCACCAGCTGATCCAAAGTGATGATGGCCATGTGTTATTTTTGAGCCAGTGGTGTAAATACAAGGGCCTTCTGCACCCCACAAAATTTACACAAACCCTGTCACATTGAGAACTAGGTCACACCCATGGTTCATCTAATGTCACTTTACATTGGTGGTTCTTGTCCAGAAGTTGCCCATAGTATATATTTAATATAATACATTAGGGTATTAACAACGTACCTACACCTGTTATGTTGTGTTCATTTATGACATCCTTCTCACTGCCCACCAATGTTAGGATATGTCAGTGTTATGTGAAACTTGATCATTGTTCATCTCAAAGTGTTATATATATAAGTAATGGAAAGTGAACTAGAGCAACGAACAAGCAATACACTATAGATTACACTGATCTCCCTACACTGCCAATATCAATGCCATATTGAATCCTAGGACTGCTAGTACCTTGAGTGTTGAGTCACACTTATGCAATGTGGGAAGTCTGCGACTTTGCATCCTTCCTGCATCGCATAAGGGTGACCCACCACTTACTTTTTCCACAGGATTGTATTACACAAGTCTGAAGAACTGTGCCATCCAATCCTGATACATCAGAAATAAAGGGTCATGTGCGACTTGTGTGCGTGTTCAGTGTGAATGTAGCCATACAAAGTGTATGTCTCAATTCGCACTACACTCGCACAAAAGTCGCACATGATGCATTTATTCAGCTGCATCAGGATAGGATTGCACAGTCGTTCACACTTGTATGATCCAATCCTGTATGAAATGTCAGATCGCACTGTGATATGCGTATAAACGGTTGGGATCTTTAACATTTCATTGACACCTCCAGCAACTCGCATATGGCAGTGTCCAAAATGCTTTCATTAACATGTAAATGTGGGAATAGGACAGCCATCATACATGTAATGCTTCTTTACACAGCTTTAGATCTCGACCCCCCCAACGAAAGTCAAATAAAGAATGGAACACACATTGTTGAATGTACAAAATTTTTTTTTCCAAACATTCACAGGGTTAGGGTTAGGGTTAGGGTTAGGGTGTTTTCAAGTTTTTTTCCCAAACGTGGGTACACTCTTAACAACTGAGTGCCATCAAGATATCATAAAATATTAAAAAACTTTTGTAAGAAAAGGAACCAATAAAAACATAAAAAATGTCTTTAAAACTTTTTAAAATTTGGCAATCATGTCGACAAAATCTCACATTTTTGATTGCAATGCCGTTGCTGTTTCCTTGATTTGCTCGAGGTCTGAGCAACATTGGAGTGCCTCACGGGTTAGTTTTGCTAAAGTGCAAGTAGGTAAATCATGATCTGTAAAAAAAATATACAACTGAGTCAATGTGAATCACCTACATGAGGTCATAATAGAGAAACATTTGGTGTCCAGGTTATTTTTAATTACTCTCGAGTTAATACCTACCCTGTTCTTATGCTCTTTTGCCCTAGGCTCTTCTTCTTCCTCCTGTCCTCCTCTGATCCTGTTGCTGATGATTCTGCCGGTCTCCTGAGCTTACTATATATTCATTAGGGGTGTGAACGCATGATGACGTCATTGTGAGGGCATGGTCGTAATGTATATATATTAAGCTGCAGAGACCAGAGACGGGCAGAATGCACGGCAACAGCATCAGATGAGGACAGGAGGAAGAAGCAGAACCTAAGGCAAAAGAGCAGACAACATAAGAGCAGAAGATTGCACAGCAGAAGAGTGGAGAGGAGAAGATCCAAAGAGCAGAGTGGAGAAGACCGGATGAAGATATTTAAGAACATTTCATAAATGTCTCCTGTCGTTATTCACATACACTTCCATTTATGTGGTTAATGTGTAGGGGTACTATGTACCCCATACCCATTCACACAGTGATTGGTGTCCGGGATCTGGGGGCCACCCTTTGTTGAAGGTTGCTTCCAAAGTCCTAGGAACCCCCTGGCCGCATGACCCCCCAAAACCACCAGACAGGGTTGTGGGGATGAGGCTCTTGTCCTCCTCTACATGGGAGTAAGGTGCTTTTGGGTGTGCGGTGCAGAGGCCCCCTAGCCCAAAGCAACAAAACCCCCCCCATGTTGAGGGCATGTGTCCTGCTGTGGTCCAGGGGGTGTTTGTTCCGCTTGCTCGTTCTCTTTCCTGGCCTGACAAGCTGCATGCTTGTATAAGGGTCTGGTAGGGGTTTTGGGGGTAACCCACGCTGTCTTTTTGTTGTGGGCATACCCTCAAACTCAATACCACACACAAAAGGCCTGGTTGTGAACTTGGGGGGACACCCACGGTGGGTTCTTCAATTTTTTGGTGTAGTTCCCCCTCAAAAATCTTCACAACGCAAGTGGCCCCGCAAGTCAGAGCATCCTGATCCGACTTACGGTGCGACTTCCATTCAAATAAAGAGGCTCCCATAGGGAACTAGTGTTGTAAATTGGAGGCTAAAAATAACACTGATAAAAATCATTCTGAAAAAACCTACGTGGGCACACAATTGGCTCTTGGACACTTGGTCCGGGATCCTCAAGATTTTGGGAAGTGGCTTCCACGCTGCTTGGCAAGTTGCCAGGAGATCTGGGTTCTGAGCTGGCTGGGGATGCCACATCCTGGCATGATGCAACATCTGCAATGTAAATTTGTAAGGGAATACAAGAATATAAGGTTAAACAATCATTGCAAATACACATATTTCTATGATCCCACTACACAAAAATCTGTGACTACCAACCTTCTTGTTGTTCTGGTGTCTGGTCACTTGTTGGCTCCACCAGAATAACCTCAGGCATAATGTCTTCATCTACATAATACAAAACATTGGCCATATCATAAAAGTCACAAGAGGTACATTTGTTAGGACATGGTGCCCTGCTTGATAGCTCTTTCAGTAACAAATATGAAGACATGTACATGGTTATCTACGAAAAATATGGTACATTAATGTTTGACAGTGCATAGGAACCAATTACCTTTAGTCGAATCTGTGCCACCATCTGGGCCCATGTCCTCCTCTTCTTCCACAACTGCCGATGGAGCTGCCAAACTTCTCCTCCTCCTTTCCCATTGTTTGGCACGGAGTTTACGTTTTTCTCCTATTTAAAGGTTTGAATAATAATCTGTGATTAATAGGAATGTTTGCTGAGAAGATTCGTGCAGGAAAGAACGTTCGTTGCAACACAATACATATATTTTTAACTATGGCTTCCTGACTTTTAATGTCATATACTAAAACATCAACAATAGATCGATCTAATCACGACATGACAACTAAAATGAGTAATCTAACTTTTTACATAGACATTATAATCTAGACATGTTAATACAACATACACCAAATGATAAAAAACATATTGCATGATTAAAAATAAAAAAAAAAACTAAAACTTACTTTTTTTCAAAATCCTATGGATTTGGGAAAGCTGATCCTGCTCACGGTGTTTCAGGTCAGACCACCGTTTCCGAATCTGATCTTTCGATCGCTCCACACCGAATTTTTTTACCAAACAGGCCACCACCTTATCCATGATGCCATCTTTCCTGGCATTGGGCCGATCGTAATTTGCCAACTTGCCATCATAGTCCATTTTTTCTAAAATGGAGACCATCTCCACCATTTCTGGCTTTGACATGGGTGTAGCCCTTGATTTTCTGGTGGCCCAATCACTTCGGCCCACACTAATTGAGCTCCCAGATTGTTGAGACATGGTTCGCAATTAAAAAACGATTGTTCCTCTGCTTCAGGTGTGAGTGTCGCATGTAGGCCTGATCTTCGGCACGTACACACCCCTGCACAAGCCCGCCACTGGAGGAGGAGTTGACGCCTGCGCTGTATTTAAAGGACGCAAGTTCGTTCGGCCGACGATTCGCTAGCGGACATATCGAGGGTTGGAGCACGATCGAGCGGCGAATCACGACTTTTCCCCACAAACAAAGGTACGACTCTTTTAATAGAAAGTGTGTGTTTTGGGCCCTATACAGCTTTTATTAGGAATATCTTTATTATGTGCCAAAATACATGCTATTTTAATATGTTTTGTGTTGTGTTGTGTCTTGCAGGCATATACTGTCCTGCAATATGGTGGACAATTTCACCACCCACAACTTTCTCATCAGTTTCATTGATGAGTACAGGCAACTGCCGTGTTTGTGGCAAGTGAAGTCGGCAGAATATAAAAATAAGAAACTAAAAAAACAGGCCATGGAACATTTGGTGGCCTTCTACAAGCCCGTCTGTCCTGGGGCAAATTTTAATTATATACGCAAAAAAATAAACAGCATTCGCACTGCCTACAGGAGGGAGGTAAAGAAAATAGAAGAATCCACCCAGTCTGGAGCAGGTGCACGGAATGTACATGTACCACGGCTGTGGTACTATGATAACATGCGATTCCTGGCAGACACCTTGGAATCCAGGCCGTCAATTTCTACGCTGCCTTCGACTTCGGCAGAGGGCTCAGTGTCTGTAGATCCAAGCCAGGATGAGGATTTCCTGGAGGAGAGTTTTACTCAGGTATGGCATTTCACAATATATTGTCTGCTAAAATGTAATCATGTAACAAAATTATAAGCTAAACCATAATTGACCCTTTATGTAAACGGGCATAGCAAGGGGTTGGCATGACAGGCAACCGCCAGGGGCGCAGGCCAAGGGGGGTGGGTCACAAAAACATTGGCATTGTTTTAGTGTTTATTTTAACAATCCACTCAGCCTGCACACCCCAGAACCCCCAGTTTGCAGGCGGATTCATGCAGGTGTAAAACATTGAGAGCTGCTTCATGCAGGTGTAAAACATTGAGAGCAGCTGAGCCAAAAGACCAGGAGACAGACTGCCTCTCACTGCATCCCCAGCACACCTCTGGTCTTACAAACACTGCTGCATCCCCAGCACACCTCTGGTCTTACAAACACTGCTGCATCCCCAGCACACCTCTGGTCCTAACAAACACTGCTGTAGCCTCAGCATTCCTCTGGCTCAACCTTTTTTAATACAAAACTAA
Source organism: Pelophylax lessonae (assembly GCF_965119305.1). Lineage (NCBI taxonomy): Eukaryota > Metazoa > Chordata > Amphibia > Anura > Ranidae > Pelophylax > Pelophylax lessonae. The sequence continues at coordinate 871,494,907 of NC_138768.1, forward strand.
CAGCTCCTGCAAATGATCCATCCATCCTTGCTTCCATGTCTCTGGTCTCTCACTCTGGGTCAGCAAGGCAGGTGGCTTCCTTATTCCTGTTTCCCTGCACTGCTTCACCCTCAATGCCCTACATCAAGCCCTCTGCAAGTTCAGGCCCCTCTCTCTCTGCAACCCCCTCCTCTCTCTCTCACACCCCCTCTTTCTCTCCCTCTCTCTAGCTCTCAACCCTCTCTTTCTTTTTCACACCTGAGACAATGATTGCCCACTAGAGAGCTCTACACTGGGCAAACAAGGGGCAAATTAGAAACTTTTAATGCCCTTTAATTTTTTTTTGGGGGGTGGGTTACAGTTTTACATTGATCTTGGGGGGGGGGGGGGGGTTGTTGCCAAATACAGCTTCTCAACAAGGGCACTGGAGACCCTAGATACGCCACTGTATGTAAAGTCTGCTATTTGATCACAATAATATAACAAACATGCATTTTTATATACACTATAACATTCTAACCAATTGTTCATTTCATCAACAGGGAAGTGTCACTGAGGAGGAGCCAGGGTGCAGCCAGGAGCCTGGGGAGCCTGCGGAACTATTTCCACCACCACCTCCTCCTGCCAAACGGAGGCAAAAGAGGAAGCATGTGGATGACATCACTGAGGAATTTATACAGGAGGCCACCATAGCCCTACGTCGGAAACCGGAGGCCAATGAGTCCTTCGGCAACATGACGGCAAAAATTTTGGATAAGGTGGACCTCAGGCAGTGTCAGTATGCCAGAAAAATTATCCTCGATGTGCTGCAAAAGGCTGAAAACGGGATCCTTAATGAGCACAGCCATGCATGCCAGGAGCACCCGTGCCCTCCACCTCCACCTCCACAACACCCACCACCTCGCCAAATGCCACATGGCCAGTGGCAATATGGCCAGCAGGATCCAAACCTGCCCTCATGGCAACCTGATTTCAGTTACCAGCAACTTTAATTTTTGTAACCCCCTATTATTTATTTTACCCCTGTTTGCCAGTTTCTAGTTTAATTTTGTCCAAATGGACCTTTTTTATGTTTAGTTATACGGAAAGTATTGATGTTTTCTTTGTTTTTTTTTGCTGAGATACAAAAAATAAAGACAATGAAAATAAAAAATGGCCTATCTGAATTTGTTAACATGTTTAATATTGTGCATAACCTGAAAAATATGTTTTAGACATTAATTCAGACAAGAATAAAGGGTCATATCAATAGTTAGATCTTTGCGGTTTACAAAATAATAATGGTGAAGAGTTCAAATTATTTAATTATAAAATTTGATAGAACAGATAGAATAGACAAACATTATCTTCATCATAACAGAACACATGCCTTTTGATTAAAAAAGTATGGCATTATGAGCAGCATCTTCCTTCTTCTCACATTTATCAAGATGAGCATGTGCTCCGCATTTCACCTATTTCTTGGACTGCCGCGAGCCGAAAGTTCTTTCTGAATAAAATGATGAGTTTACTAGAGAAAATTCTTCCGGGAACTCATTTGGTTTGATCATGCGTGTTGGGATTTGTAGCTGTGTGTCGGCCGAATTCTGTACTGACAGGCGAACAATCGTCCGTTCTGGTGTCCGCAGACAAAAATTTTCATGTTTGCAAGAAAGACTCTTGTCCGCGGATTGTGCGCAGACAGCTGTCGGAGGCACCATACTAACAAGCGTACAATCGGCAGATCTTTCGTCCGCCGACGTTTGTATGACGACGATCGGTACGTGTGTACGGGCCTTTAGACTCCATGAGGATGATCTGAATGAAAATACCATCAAAGTCTTTTATGCAGATGTGAGGGAATTTTACTGTGCAGCCCTTGGCTACATGAAGAAAAGGTTTCCCATGAAGAATGCTGTTTTAAAAGCTGCAAGATACCTTGATCCAAGAAAACGCCTGTTTGTACCTTTTGAAGATATAATGGGCATGCTCAGTTACTTTCCTGGTATTATTTCAGATGGAGAAGTTGATAGTTTGCAGTGTGAGTACGAACTGTATCAAATATCAAAAAATACAGAGATCGGATTGACTGAAGAGCAAGATCAAGGTTCAGTAAGGATTGACAGCATATGGCAACAGATTTCAAGTCTTAATGCCCCGTACACACGTGCAGATTATCTGCAGACTTTTGTCTGCAGACTTACCAAAACCATATAATATGAGGTCAAACCTAAACACTTTCAATTTGTATGCAATCCGGCAGGCCCTTGCACTACATAGAAAAGGTAAGTCTGCAGACAAAAGTCTGCAGATAATCTGCACGTGTGTACGGGGCATTACCTATCCATCATCTGGCCAGAAAATGTATCCTCTTCTTTGCAAACTTTCAAAATACTTACTTCTGATTCCACACAGTAACGCATATTGTGAAACCATATTTAACATGGTGAGAAAAGTACAAACTGAAACGAGAAGTCAGTTGGGAAAAGACAACAAACAAGCACGGTCTTCCTCAAGTGTTTATTCCGATTCTACAGGAATTAGAAACACACTTGTTGGCATTTTGTCTGCGAAAGTAAATTTATTTTCCTCTGTTGCATGTTATGAATGGAAGCCGAGCACTGAACTTGTTAAGAAAGCACGATAGATCACATATAAAACTTTAAAACAACGAAGAGAACAGCAAGAACATGCTGAAAGGACCGCCTGAACAGGAAGGACGTGCAGTTTAAAAACCTAAAAGTGTTAACTTCCAGCAAATAAAACTTGGGACATGGACAGGTTTTTCACACAGATTTATGCTATACTTGTTTTTTTGGTTTCTATTATTATACATAATTGAAACAAATGTTTGTTTTATTGCATAACGCAATGCCGTAACAGTTAAGAATATAGTTCTATAGCATCACATTTAAGGCAACAGATGTGACAAAGACAGTTTTAGTTTTAAAAAATTATTTCATTGTTTAAAAAGAAGGAAAAGTTGAGAAATTGGAATTATTTTAGAAAAGTTAAAATTCAGGTTAAATATATGTATTTGTTATTTAAAAAAAATACAAGAAAAACTTAGCACGCTTAAACTGAAGTGGATCTTTTCAAATTATATTTTCTAAAATAACAACATAAATATACATAATGCAGACTATATGATAATACAACATAAAATATAGGGTGTGTCTGGGAGAGAACTCATGAAACATAGCCCTATCACCCCTGGCCTTGGGTTAGAAGTACTTCAATGGAGAGGAATAACTCCCATAGCAAAATATCAATATGGATGTCACCAGGTGATGTGTTCAGTAAGATGTGCATCAATCCTTTTGGCATTGGTGGGTATGCCAGCAAACTAGCCACAACTAGGCAAGTATATAAAACGCCATCGGCACACAGTCACTTCTGGGTTTCACTAATTCTCAATCATGTGAGCCTCATGGGTCCGCCTCTCTATGAGGTCATCCGTGCCGTGTTTCGCTCGCCTTCTCGGGCTGAAGCCCACCATTACCAAAGGATTGATGCACATCTAACTGAATATGTCACCTGGTGACATCCATTTGGATATCTTAATATGGGAGTTATATTGGGGTTTTTGGTGCCTCAAACCAAATATGGATGGGACTTTACGGGCAAGTAGAAGGGGGTGTGTATAATGTGGGTTATATAACATAGATGCTCAATTAGGCAGTAAAGAGAATAGTGTTTGAAAAAATCAAAAGAGATTTTTATCTTTAATATCTATGGGAAAACAACCCCACAAACTCCTCAAGAACATGTCACTTTTGCACTATTGTCACTGATTCCCTCAGAATCAACCTCCTTTTTACTTCCTCACACTTGGGCCTCTAACCCAAGCACATTATTCACCATTACGGTATTAATAATATTTGGAATTATATGTAAATAAATCTCTGTTGATTTTTTCAAAAACTATTCTCTTTACTGCCTAATTGAGCATCTATGTTATATAACCCACATTATACACACCCCCTTCTACTTGCCCGTAAAGTCCCATCCATATTTGGTTTGAGGCACCAAAAACCCCAATATAATTTTTACCAGAGACGGTGGCAACACCTACTTTTTGTGTGCAAAAGAAAAAACCCCCCCTTCAACTACTTCTCGGATGGACAACACATCCACTGCCTCGTTTTTCTTTTGTTTTCACATCCAATTTTAGAATACTCATAATACCTACCAGGGTCTAAAGCAGGACCCCACCTTATACTTTTTATCTAAGGGCCCTGGAAGTAGGGAATTCTACCTCCCTTGGTGTGACTAAGAGCCCCAAGGGTAAAGGTAACCCACATAACCAGTGAGCCCCAATCTCCCACTCTAGTGAGAGACCATGAGTGCTCCCGAAAGGGAGGACCCACCCACAGGGAACTTGATCGGAGACGGATGGAGCAGCCTGATGCTTGACATCCAGAAGAGTTTCCGAGGTAATGAGCAGCAGGAATCGGATGTTTTGGCTCTATTCAGCACACTTAGAAGACAACTCGAACGGAAATCAGCATTATTTTGGCATATCAAAAGCTTTGAAAGATATGTGATGGAAGATATAAACCCGGTTGGCCTTAGAATTCAGATATTCCCGACAATGGACAATATTACAGCAACAATGAAGAAGGAATGGGAAGAGATCCTTAATGACTGCTCCAAAAAGTTGATGATTCTCCTACAAACTGAATACGCTCGACAGATGGAAAACCTCGATATAGAAATAAAACAAATATATGAGAAACTTAATCCCCTGAGAAATGCATCACTATATAGTGAACAGGAGAGAAAACTGAAAGAACATATCGAAGAGTTTAGCAAAGAAATGCTAAAGAAAAAGGAATGGAAATATTGGCGAGATAAAAATGCCTTCGCACAAAACCGCGCCTATAGATGGGCTAACAATAGACAAAACAGGAGAACTACATACAGGACACCTAGGAATCCCGGTCCACAATACTCATCAGACTCTTCAGCCTATACGTCAGGGCAGGAACAACAACCCTTTCGACGCAGGGGTCAAAATAAACCCCCAGAAAATCCTGAACCCACTGAAGACAATGATGACCAATCTTCACAAGAAGCCGAAGAACCTAATACTTCAGAAACTACTCCCTTTGCCGATGAAGGAGCCACCGCTACGACGAAAAAATACCCTAAAATGTTCACCAGATCCCAACAATCTAAACATGACAACCCAAAATCGCAGAGGCCTTTTTTAGGGGTAAAGCAGAAAACGAAACAAACGAACAAATAACTGAAAATGAAGACATGGAACACGAAGGGCTGACAATTATCAACTTGTCATCACACATCCTAACAAAAGCCGAAAGGGAAGTGCTATCCCTGGGACTTTCTTTTTGCCCCAACAGGGGAACGGACACTTTTGAAATCATAAAGGACGTCAATTTATTTGCGAGGAAATTACTCCTCAAAGTCAAATATAATAAAAAAACAACTACGGATGAAACACCCCCTACCAGCTTAACAGCCGCTTAATTCAGGGCCATTAGAGATCTTAACCTATTACTTGAAGAAGGAGCCATTGACGACTGGAATGACGGGGATACACATACTGGAAATGAAAATGAGGAGGCAGAAGATCCTCAAGGAGCTCAAGGCCCCATTTTCAAGAAAAAATCACATTGAGAACCCCTCAATCGCCCTGTTTGTCAGAGAGACCACAAAAGATCTCGAGAAACTAAAAAGTAAAAATACAAAACAGAACCTCACAGAGGAACAAAAAACTGCTTTATATGAATTAAAAAACAATGAATCCATAACAATCAAACCCTCCGACAAGGGGGGGAACATTGTTTTAATGGATAATGACGACTACAAAAATATGTGCCAGAGAATATTGGACAACACTCAATGTTACAAAAAGATCATGCCCATCATGGTAGAGACATATAAAGAAGACTTTTACAAAAAAGTAGATGGAGCACGAAACCAAGGGATGATTTCAGAGACACTCTGGCAGTATATTAGAACCAAACATGCTAGAACCCCGACATTTTACGCTCTACCTAAAATTCATAAGGATAAAGACAACCCCCCAGGCAGGCCCATCATCTCGGGGAATGGCAATTTAACCGAAAATACCAGCAAGTTTATCGATGCATATTTAAGACCGCATGTAACTAAACTCCCCTCGTACACCAGAGATACAGGACACCTCCTTCAAATTTTGGAAGATATCACCATACCAGCCGATGCTTTTCTTGTCACTATTGACGTTGAGGCACTGTATAACAACATCCCACACAAAAAAGGAATGGAAGTCATCAGACAAACCCTTGAAGAACAGAGTGGACATGATCAAAAATTTAATGATTTTATTATTATGATGCTTGACTATATCCTTAATAACAATTTTTTCGTGTTCAATGGTACATACTCCCTACAAACATGTGGTGTCGCAATGGGCACAAGCTGTGCCCCGTCCTATGCGAACACATATTTGGGAGCCTGGGAACAGGAATTCCTAGCCCAAGAGGAAAACAGCATCTTTGCCAACAACATCATCATCTGGCAAAGATTCATTGACAATATCTTTATTATCTGGACAGGCACAGAGAATATGATCAAAGAATGTCTCCAGGCTATGAATAAGAACAAATATAACATGTATTTCACCATGAGTTATGATAAGGAAAAAATACCCTTTCTAGATATATGGATCATCAAGGATAAGGATGGACTTCTAAAAAACCACACTATTCCGGAAGGAAACAGATGGTAATTCTATATTACATGCATCCAGCTTCCATTCATCCTCACTTAAAAACGCTATCCCTTATAGCCAATTTCTGAGGCTAAGAAGAAATTGTACCACTGAACAGGACTTTCAAAAGGAAGCTGATTCCCTGACAGCTAGACTCAAAAAGAGGGGATACACAAAGACAACCTTACGGAAAGCCTTCAACAGGGTTAAGAAACTAGAAAGACATGACATTCTGTTTAAAAAGAAAAAGAAACAAACATCAGATGAATCAGAAAACCAAACAAGGGTTATCATGAGATTCACAAATGACTACCCCGAAATAAGGAATATTATAACAAAACATTGGCAAATCCTAAAGGAGGACTCCACCATAAAACCATTCATACCAAAAAATCCTCAGATCACATATAGAAAAGCAGGATCCATGAAACAGTCGCTCACCCATAGTGAGTACAAGGAAACCAGAAGGGATCCCTGCAAGCTAAAAGGCAAATTCCCCTGTGGTAACTGTGGACAATGTAATGTGATAAAAAAATGCACAAACCTAACACTTCTAAACGGAGACTTTTTTACACCTCGGCACTTTGTGAACTGTCGCACAAGAGGGGTGGTCTACCTTATGATGTGCCAATGTCAATCCTACTACGTAGGTAAAACCAAACAGGAGTTTGGGAAACGTGTCAATCAGCATATCAACAGCATGCAGATGTGCAATTTTTACGTACCTCTGGGCAGACACGTAGCACATTATCACAAGAATATCATGCCAAAAGTCACCTTTACAGCCCTGGAAAGGATCCATATTCCGTATAGAGGGGGGGATTGGAATAAACGTCTGTTACAAATGGAAATGAGGTGGATAAGACGCCTCCAAGCCACTAAACCACCTGGACTGAACGAGAACGAGAGTTTTCGCCCTTTCCTGGAGGGCTTCGCATCAGGAAAGACGGATTGAAATTATATTCTTTCTCAAAAATAAAACATCTAAATTAACTTCTGTACAGACATAAAACTTCTCTCCACATAATACGTTCCTACTCCCATGATCTCGATAGGTTCGTTTATGATCAACTTAGACATTAACCATCCATCCATCCCTTATCCCTACCCTCTCGTTCTTATGTTGGGAAACAATCATATGTGGGATTCTAATTCTTTCCCCACATATTTGAGGTTTTCAAACTCCCCCTAAGACAATATCTCATATTGTGCTGTTTGCCTGCGTCCGACCCTGCTGAGCATGGCCTCGGGATGACCCTGGAGTGCCCGGGTTTTGGGATTGCTCCTTCTCGACCCATAAAGTCCCTGAAGTGGGATTAATGTTTTTTGCTTTAAATCATCTATACTCTCTTTATATTATATCCTCCTGTATCATTTTGTTTACTGCATAATTAATCCAATTGTGTATACCCTGTTACCCTTATTTAATTAGTATTATTGCATTTTGTCACCGCCAGGTACGGCATATGCATAATCCTGTGTTTTAACTTATCCATGAATGTATCAGTCCACGTACGTGATATGTAGCTGTCAGTGCTACAGAATGGCTGGCCCCAGTCCTGTTAGTCACACCCAGCACGGGTAGCCCTTGCGTATCCACGTAGGGGCAGTTTGGGGATCCACCAATTAACTTCGGGAAAAGGTGGGCTCCCCCCTCCGTGCTGGCGACCAGAAAGCGTCCAGCACTACGAGCCCTAGTAACCTGCGCGCGCACCCAAGCGCAGGAGTACGTACTGACGTCTCTTCATGCTCGCAGCTAAAGCCGTCCCATGTGCAGAAACCACTGCGCATGCGTCGAGGGCTTTAAAAGGCCGGGGATCGACGAACAGTCCTCACTTCTCTCGTGCAGAGAGAAGGGGACAGTCGTAACCTGCACCAGCCGGATGGATTTTTCTCTTTACTTTCAAGACCAAACCACCAAATGTAAGTTTTAAAGGGAAAACTCCCGAGCTATTTCTAATAAAAGTTTGAGCACAAATGAAGTCACACTACTTCCTTACGTTTTTAAGCACTAAAGCACCATTATGGAAACTATTTTACCATAGTACCTACATACCATATATTATACTACAGATTGGAAACAGACTCTGGTACAAACAGAGGAAGAAAAACTACAAAACCCACCCGCTTGGAGGAAGTGGTTGTTAACCCTCCGCCAGCCAAAAACTGTAAGTGGTCATTATATATATATAATATATACACTTATATTGGACACAATATACTCATTTAAACTTATATATTTTTTATATATATATATATATATATACATTCATTATTCAACTATTTACCACCATCCCAGGCTGCACGCAGAACATGATCTCGTTGTGACTACAAAAAGGACAGGGGAGCCATATGCAGTCAATGCCAGCAGCACCCATGTACGTGGAACACAATTATCTTTATATACAAAATTATGTGTATTTATCTTTGATGATAATACTGAAGGTATATATTCCTCTTTATAGAACAAGCATAGAGTGACCATTAACGCTTTGAAAAAGGCCTATGAGCCGAAACGCGTCAGCGAACATTGAGGATCCTCTTGCGGGGACCAATATCCCTTTAATATCTATGGGAAAACAACCCCACAAACTCCTCAAGAACATGTCACTTTTGCACTATTGTCACTGATTCCCTCAGAATCAACCTCCTTTTTACTTCCTCACACTTGGGCCTCTAACCCAAGCACATTATTCACCATTACGGTATTAATAATATTTGGAATTATATGTAAATAAATCTCTGTTGATTTTTTCAAACACTATTCTCTTTACTGCCTAATTGAGCATCTATGTTATATAACCCACATTATACACACCCCCTTCTACTTGCCCGTAAAGTCCCATCCATATTTGGTTTGAGGCACCAAAAACCCCAATATAATTTTTACCAGGGACGGTGGCAACACCTACTTTTTGTGTGCAAAAGAAAAAACCCCCCCTTCTTAATATGGGAGTTATTCCTCCCCATTGAAGTACTTCTAACCCAAGACCAGGGGTGATAGGGCTATGGTACATGTGAGTTCTTTCCCAGACACCCCCTATATTTTATGTTGTTTTATACATTATGTATATTTATGTTTTTTTATAGAATATCATTTCAAAGATCCACTTCAGTTTAAGTGCACTATGTTTTTCTGGTATTTTTTTTCCTTTACTTTGTGCCACTTTGGGGAAGTGCAGCTATAACTGTTGACATACATCACTTTAATTTGGTTCTTAAGCACTTGTACACTTTGTGTTTTTTTTTTTTTTTTTTGTATACATTTGTTATTTATTTAACATATATTGTTTATATTAAATTATAATGTTTCAAAGGTTTTGTTCTCTTTATATACATTCTCTACAACCATTTAAAGCGGAGTTCCGGGCACAAAAACAATATTTTTTTTGTGCCCCTCCGCTAGGTAGAGCTCACCTGAAAAGGAATTGGATAGTTATTTTTATTTTTTTTGTTTACTCACCTTTTTATTGAAGATCGTAAATACTCACCTATGACAGCTTCCTCCTCCAGCGCCGAGGCTCACCCCGTCACTTCCTGCCTCGCGATGATTCCTGGGAGCTAAACGTCACAGCTCCCAGGAATCAATGCGACGGTACCGGCCCCGCTCGTCATTTCCGGGCGACGCCGCATTCCCCTGCTAAACAGCTTCTGGGCATGCCCAGAAGCTGTTTAGGAATGCGGCGCCGCACCGGAAGTGACGAGAGGGGCCGGTGCAGTGCATTCTGGGACACGAAGACGCGGAAGAAGACAGAGAAAAGGACCGCGCCGGCTTCAGCTGCCCACAACAGAGATGGAAACGCTGTGGAAGAAATTTTCTAAGTAAGTATTTCTTCTAAAAGGTAAGTGCGAACCGGGACAGATCAGAGGCTAGCCATTGTGGAATGTACTAGCCCTGACTGTCCCGGGGGTATGTTCAGCAAAAAATCATTTCTGTGCCCGGAACTCCGCTTTAAGTTATATATAAAGGTTGGAACTATATACAGTAGATTATGTAAAGGTTGGAACTTGAAACTACAGAAATCCTCTCAGGTGCATCGGAATCAGGGTGGATTGTACACACAAAGCCTGGAACTAGGGACAGTGAACTGGATTGTACACACACAACCAATCTGAAACTTAAAATCAAGCAGTTTGTTTTTTTTACTATATTCAGAAGTAGTGCAGCTGAAAGGGAGAATTATTCCAGCTCTGCTACTTTGGTCTTGAGTTTGAAATTCCCTTTTCAATTTCCTGTAATTCTCTCTTTATTGAGTAGACCCTATAATCGAATAAGTAGGCAGAGATTATGTGGAGTGGGTGGAGCTTCAGGGAACTGGGTGTGGTAAGTAATTGATAGCTGTGCTGCAATGTGTCCCTGGAATTTTTTTTCAAATGTTGGCAACTATGCAATCAGGCAATGACATTTTACCCGCCGATGCGGAAGCAACATAAGAAATATTACAAAAAGATTTTCAGGCATCTCCTTAAACAATGCCTTTGGAACGCCTATATCCTTTATAAAGTAAACACTAACATACCTCTTGTTCATTCTGACTTTATCTGAAAGGTGGCTGAGCAGATTTTTGTCAACCACCCGACGCCATCAGTATCTGCTAACAGACCCGGACGACGCGTTGTTGATGCTGGCAATCCAGAACGCCTGACAGGTCGTCATTTTGTAGACTTCGTACCGCCAACCGCAAGAAAGTTAGCGCCTACCAGGATGTGCGTCGTTTGCTGTTCCAAGAGAGATGGCAATGGAAAAAAAGTCCGAAAGGAAACAAGGTACTATTGTCCTGATTGCAACGTCGGACTTTGTCTAGTTCCATGCTTCAAACTGTTTCACACTCAGGATGTGTATTGAATTTCTTTGACAAATTTCATTATTTTTCATTGCATTATTGAATAAAATTATATTATTGATTAAATTATAAGTCATATGTTTGTGTTTCAAATTTATCACATCTGGGATGTCTACTAGAGTCTTGGTGAGTTAACCGGACATACACTTTGGACCATTTTGCTGCATTATGATTATTTAAAGCTACCTAAATACCCCTGGCCTTTCTTTTTCAGTACTGAGTCTCTCTACTATGCGCACAACCAGCGCTTCCTCTGGGGGCTATTATTACCCATATGCTCCTAACTTTTGAACTCAGACATTGTAAAGATCAGGCTTCAGGTATGTGCCATTACAAATATAGTGACTGATTTCTTCTTTCCTACCCTTGGTTTCTAGTGGGTTATTTTCCTCTATATATAACCATATTGGGCCTTTGTGTTACTGTGTATAATCTTTACCCCTATTATTGGATTTCACAATGTGTGACTCCATGGCTTCTTATACTCTAGCCTAAACTGGGCCTAAAACTCCTCACTATATCATTTTATATCCCACAACCTTTGCACACCTGGGTGAGCTATCCTGATTGAAGACAATGGTGTACCATCAATAAATGTTCCTCTTCCTTTCTCTAATGCAGGCTTGTGCTGGTTTTATGTACCAGCAGGTCCTAAAATAAGCTCATTCTTCACAACTCTCTGATACCTGGTATCCAATCGCAATTACTGATCACCTTCCTCGTTAACTCTTTATGATGAGCCCAATTACTTGGCTCATGGCACTACAATAAAGATACAGGTATGTATCATTTTTGAGTCTATTAGCTTGTAGTATTTTTGTCAGAGTTTCACACCTCCCTCTACAGGGGGGTCTCCCCACATGTGATTCCATGTTTGGTGTTCCGGTCCCCCGGATTACATCTGCTCCCCTTTTGATTCAAGTGAACTGCGACTGTCTAACCTCTGCATTACTGTATATCAATGCTGTTCTTCTCTATGGTGTATATGTCTATCAACTAATATGGATAACTAATGTTGATAGTCCTTCGATGTTTATGAAATATTGAGGCTCCGTTCACATGTCAGCGTTTTTGGGCGTTTTTGGGGCGTTTTTCTGCTCACTGATCAGCTCTCAAAACGCCCAACAAGACAAATCCCATTCATTGCAATGACCCCTGTTCACATCTGAGCGTTTTGACGCCCTAAGGAAAACGCCCAACGCTCAAAAAAGTACTTGAGCTTCTTTTTGGGCAGATCACAGGCGTTTTGTCCCATAGACATCAATGTAAAGTGTTATTTGGCGTTTCACAGGCGTTTTACAAGCGTTTTGTTGCTCCTGATCAGCGCAAACAGCACAAATCTCCACCCAGCTCCCCACCCCCTTGGCACGCCTCTGTGAGCACATTTTCCGGCAACATGGAAGAAACCAATTTCTTGTTAGAAGCAGAAGCTTTTATTGCACTTATCCGGACATATATCCCTGTCTTTATGACACTAAAAATGTTCATTATAAGAACAGAAACAAGAGGCAGAGGGCATGGGAGGAAATAGCTGCCAAAGTTATTGCAGGGTGGTCGACATTGAGCAAGAAGCAGCAGCATGAGAAAGGTAAGTGTTCAATGTGTTCTGCATGTCTTGCCTTGTGTCTGATTTCATGACTGCATCTTTACAACAGCATGTATGTGGGGGGAGATATGTGTTGCATTGCATATCAGTGTCCACCAGTGCCACATATCAGTGCCACAAATAAGTGTCCACCAGTGCCACAAATCAGTGTCCACCAGTGCCACAAATCAGTGTCCACCAGTGCCATGTATCAGTGTCCATCAGTGCCACGTATCAGTGTCCACCAATGCCACAAATCAGTGTCCACCTATCAGTGTCCACCAGTGCCACATATGAGTGCCACAAATAAGTGTCCACCAGTGCCACAAATCAGTGTCCACCAGTGCCATGTATCAGTGCCACAAATCAGTGTCCACCAATGCCACGTATCAGTGCCACAAATCAGTGCCACAAATCAGTGTCCACCAGTGCCACGTATCAGTGCCACAAATCAGTGTCCACCAGTGCCACGTATCAGTGCCACAAATCAGTGCCACAAATAAGTGTCCACCAGTGCCACGTATCAGTGCTACAAATCAGTGCCACGTATCAGTGCCACAAATCAGTGCCACATATCAGTGTCCACCAGTGCCACGTATCAGTGCCACCAATCAGTGTCTTGGGGCGACTTGAGAAGTCGCCCGAAAAGTCGGAGTAGTGTGAATGGAGTACAGGGTTGTTTTTTTTTTTTTAATAATGCTCTCGCTATTATTTTTTTGACCTTGTAGTTTAATTGCACAAACAAAATCCCTGGTCACATGACACCACAAATAAGCACTTTGTATGATACCATGAATGCACACCAATACAGAATGTTAGATTGCAATAATACCTTTATTTGAAATGATACCTTTAAATTTATTTAATGCACATCAATACAGAGATTGTCACTTATCAATTGTCATTAGCAATTTTCAATGGCTTCCAGTTGCCATGGAACCTGTCCTGTGTTCATGAAGAAGTTGTTGAAGGTATCTCGAACATATGCACCAGTTGTGTTCCCACGACTCCCGCTCCATTGTGCCCTCTGCATTGTGTGCATTAAAGCATCTTCAAAGCACACGCCATCCCGCTTCCTTACAAAATTATGTAAGATGCACGCTGCCTTGGCTGCGCATATTGCGTTTTGCATGTTGAGATTTATGACGCTGTGTAAAAATCGCCATTTGTTTGATAGCAGGCCGAAAGCACACTCAACCACTCTCCTTGCTCTGGTTAGCCTATAGTTGAACACCCTCTTGTCCACATTGAGGTTTCGGCTTGAGTATGGCCTTAGAAGGTGTTCATGAAGCGCAAACACTTCATCCCCAACAAACACATAGGGGACAGGTGGACCATTGGTTCCCGGTAGTGGATTGTTATCAGGTAGGTCTAGGTTATTGTTACGTAGCATCTGGCCAAAAGTAGAATGCGCAAAGATGCTGGAGTCCGAACTACTCCCGTAAGAGCCAATATCAATGTAGCGGAAGCAATAATTGGCATCCACGACCGCCAATAGAACAAAAGAGAAATATTTTTTATAATTAAAATATTTTGTACCACTGTCAACTGGTTTAATTACTCGTATATGCTTGCCATCTATAGCTCCTACACAGTTTGGGAAATAACATCTTTCCCAAAAGACTTTAGAAATTGAGAGCCACTCGTCTTCCTTAGGTTGGGCCATCTCCACATCATGTAAGACATCCCAGATTTTGGCACAAGTGTCCCGTATAATGTAGCTAGCTGTGGATTTCCCAATCATAAATGCAAAGTGAAAACTGGCCAGGGATTGACCAGTTGCTAAGTACCTGTAGAAAAAGAAAAAAAAATACATAATTATTTTATTTTTTTACAGTTTTTCTACTCAAAAAAAATGGAAAAGCTTAAAGGACGCTTACGCCCGTTACAAGCGCCAGTTAAGAGAATTCCGTAGTGGGCAGGCAGCTGAAGAACCGCTGCAATACATACATGCAAGAGACCTGGACTTTCTGTGGCCTTCATTACAAATGAACAAGTAGGTCATGTTACTTTGAAAGTTACATATGAAGTATGCATGCAGACATTCTAGAGCATGTTTTTTTTTTCCACAGTACCCAAAGTTCCTGGAGCAACACAGCTCATGAAGAAGAGGATGACATGTATGCAGCGGAGGAAAGTCAAGAACTACCAAGTCAAGAAATAGCAGAAAGGCCAGTACCGGACATGGCAGTACCGGACATAGCATCTCCCTCCTTTGAAATGCCAGGTCCAGACATGACAGTTACAGAAATGCAATTAGAAGAAAGACCATTGGCAGAGGTATCAACACCCAGTGAAATTCCAACCAATAACAGACCATCTGCCAGCCCTGAAATGCCCCCCCCCCCCCTGCTGCTACACTACGGCGAGCCACCACAAGGGCCCCTAGACGAAGGAATGACAGATACATCAAGTAGTCAGCATGATGTCGCAATTTGCGCAAAGAAGGGAGGAAAAACCCACAGTCATGTTCCTCAAAAGTCTAGAACCATTTGTGGACAAAGTGCCAGAATCGAGGCAGATAGCAATGAGGAAGGCAATCCTTGATTGTATTTCCTCCTTCATCCCCTCAGATGACCCACCCTGCCCATCTTCAGCACCTTCCCAAATGACCTCAGCACCTTCCCAAATGACCTGTCCTCCACCTCGTACTTACCACCACGCACCATCCACATTAACACCAGCACCACCACCGCCAACACGACCACCTCCCTACTCCGGTTTTTCCGCATTACCCAAACACCTCTTCTGCTCCATCCACATACTATAATCCCCAGGGAGCAATGTTTGGAAATATATGCCCAAGCTCCCCTTCTCTTACTTTTCATAATTTGTGAATTTTTTTTTCTACAGTTTTCTAATAAAATGGAATTGGTTGCAACGTTCAGGTTTACTCAGGACACTCTCCTGTGTTCAACAGTTTTTATTACTTAGCATAGAGTTCTATGCAATTAAGCATATTAAAAAAATTTAAAAAAAATGTACCACAAGTACAAATGTTGTGTTTGTGTCTCTTATTCATACGGGGTATAGCATGGCTTATTCATAGGGGGTAGAGCATGGATGCTCAACTTGTGGCCCTACATCTGTTGTGGGACTAAAAATCACATCATATCTCCGCCTTTGGGAGTCTCATGCTTGTAACTGTCAGCAGCTTGCAATGGTTAATGGGACTGTTAGTTCTGCAACAGCTGCAGGGCCACAGGATCAGCAATACCTGGGGTAGAGGACAAGGGGGAGGAGGTTGGAGGTCTTTGGAGTGTGGGAGTAAACCCACACAGGCACAGGGAGAACATACAAACTCCAGGCAGGTAGTGTCGTGGTTGGGATTCCAACCAGTGACACTCTTGCGGGTGCACATGGTGGGTGGGAAGGGAGGTGTTTGTACGTGGCACTGGTGGACACTTATTCGTGGCACTGATACGTGGCACTGATGGACACTTATTTGTGGCACTGATACGTGGCACTGGTGGACACTTATACGTGGCACTGATACGTGGCACTGGTGGACACTTATACGTGGCACTAATACGTGGCACTGGTGGACACTTATTTGTGGCACTAATACGTGGCACTGGTGGACACTTATTCGTGGCACTGATACGTGGCACTGGTGGACACTTATTCGTGGCACTGATACGTGGCACTGGTGGACACTTATTCGTGGCACTAATATGTGGCACTAGTGGACACTTATTCGTGGCACTGATACGTGGCACTGGTGGACACTTATTTGTGGCACTAATATGTGGCACTGATATGTGGCACTGGTGGACACTTATTCGTGGCACTAATACGTGGCACTGGTGGACACTTATTCGTGGCACTGATACGTGGCACTGGTGGACACTTATTCGTGGCACTGATACGTGGCACTAGTGGACACTTATTCATGGCACTGATACGTGGAACTGGTGGACACTTATCCGTGGCAGTAATACGTGGCACTGATGGACACTTATTCGTGGCACTAATACGTGGCACTGATGGACACTTATTCGTGGCACTAATACGTGGCACTGGTGGACGCTTATTCGTGGCACTGATATGTGGCACTGGTGGACACTTATTCGTGGCACTAATACGTGGCACTGATACGTGGCACTGGTGGACACATTCGTGGCACTGATACGTGGCACTAGTGGACACTTATTCGTGGCACTGATACGTGGCACTAATACGTGGCACTGATACGTGGCACTGGTGGACACTTATTCGTGGCACTAATACGTGGCACTGATACGTGGCACTGGTGGACACTTATTCGTGGCACTGATACGTGGCACTAGTGGACACTTATTCGTGGCACTGATACGTGGCACTGGTGGACACTTATTTGTGGCACTAATATGTGGCACTGGTGGACACTTATTCGTGGCACTAATACGTGGCACTGGTGGACACTTATTCGTGGCACTGGTGGACACTTATTCGTGGCACTGGTGGACACTTATTCGTGGCACTAATACGTGGCACTGGTGGACACTTATTCGTGGCACTGATATGTGGCACTGGTGGACACTTATTTGTGGCACTAATACGTGGCACTGATACGTGGCACTGGTGGACACTTATTCGTGGCACTAATACGTGGCACTGGTGGACACTTATACGTGGCACTGGTGGACACTTATTTGTGGCACTGGTGGACACTTATTCGTGCCACTGATACGTGGCACTGGTGGACACTTATTCATGGCACTGATACGTGGCACTAGTGGACACTTATTCGTGGCACTGATACGTGGCACTGGTGGACACTTATTCGTTGCACTAATACGTGGCACTGATACGTGGCACTGGTGGACACTTATTCTTGGCACTGGTGGACACTTATTCGTGGCACTAGTGGACACTTATTCGTGGCACTGGTGGACACTTATTTGTGGCACTAATACGTGGCACTGATTGTAAATGGAGTAGGGTGAGGGAGATGGGGTTTGAGAGGAGATGGGGACGTGGGTTGTTGCTTACCGCAGTGTAATGACCAGCCTTTCCACAGGTGGAATACAGTCACGAAAATCAGTGTCTTGTCGCTGAAGATGTGCAGAGAGTAACTCCAGCAACTCATCAAAACTGTACAATATAATATTGATTGTTAGTGGGCAAATAATATATCATACATAGTACAAGCTTATTGAGGATATTAGGAGATGAACACACCTTTTTACTGACATCCGTGTGTATTGAAAAAATTTGTCCTCGTGCACACGAAGGTCATCATACATTGCCCAGAACTGGCCACGCTGTCGCCAATTAGCAATCACAGGATGGACCCAGTATTGTCGATTACTCTCTTCCTTCTCTTCCTCCAGCATCAGAAGTGCAAGTGATGCACAAAACAGAAATCCTCGTTCATTGTCGTCCATTTTAAACAGCAGAGAACTCACACAGACAAAAAAGAACACCACAAAATGAAGAAGAGGAGGTCCCTGGGAGGTCCAATGCAGGGGAGGAGGTCCCTGGGAGGTTCCTTTGCAAATTTTGTAAAAAAAACACAATGCTTTTCATTGGCCAAGTCACTACACAAAAACGCCTATAAAAAACGCCTGTAAAACGCTTGTAAACGCTTGTAAACGCTTGCAAAAACGCCTGAAAAACGCCTGAAAAACACCAAAACAAGGCTGGAAAAACGCCAACGCTGACATGTGAACGGAGCCTTAGTCCAAATGGACCTTTTTTATGTTTATTTTTTAAATACGGAGAGTATTGATGTTTTTTGTTTGGTTTTTCTTTTTTTCAAAAATAAATAAGATTGAAAATAAAACTGGCATATCTCAATTTTTTAACATGTTGAATATTGTGCATAACCAGCAATATATGTTTTATACATTAATTCCTAAAAGAATAAAGAGACATATCAATAGTTAGATCTTTGCAGTCAAAATACAAAGATAATGGTGAAGAATTTAAAATATTTAATTCTAAAATTTGATGCAACATATAGAATAGACAAAGCATTATCTTCATCATAACAGAACACATGCCTTTTTATTTGAAAAGTATTGAATTATGAGCAGCATCTTCCTTCTTCTCACATTTATCAAGATGAGCATGTGCTCCGCATTCCACATATTTTTTGGACTGCCGCGAGACAAAAGTTCTTTCTGGATAAAATGTCTAGTTTACTTGAGAATATTCTTCCGGGACGTTATTTGGTTCCGATCATGCGTGTTCCGATTTGTAGATGTGTGTCGGCCGAAATCTGTACTGACTGGCGAACAATCGGCCGTTCTGGTGACGGACAACAAAAATTTTAAAGTCTGCACGACATGCGCTGTCGGCTGTCGGAAGCATCATACTAAAAAACCTACAATCGAAGGATCGGTCGGCGGCCGAATATTTACGGCCAACAATCGGTACTTGTGTATGGGGCTTTAGGCTCAATTCACACATAGAAAAATAATGAAGATAAGGAGTCCCTCATAGGGGGGGGGGGGGGGTATCCAAAAGAAAAGTTTAAGCAGAGGACCAACAACGGTATAAATTTGCAAAAATGTATTGAAAAATGCTGGCACAAAGAGTTTAATTACTAAAAATCTCCCAGTGAATACACAAAATAAACCTGGTCAAAATAAGCACATAAAACGGACTCCATACATACACTCCATTCAGAACCTCTCTTAACATATGCTTCTCCAGACGTTGGTGTCAATGTTGTAAGATAATTTTAAAGATAGAGTATCTGAATATGCTGAATAGGTATTTGGCACTAGACTGAACATGGAATATAGCAGTAAGGGGTTCACATCAAATAAACAGCTCAGAGCAATATCAGGCCTCCGGGTATTGCTCCTTAACTAGCGCTGGTAGTGGAAAAGCTATATCAAGGGTCATGTCCGTATAACATACAGTAGAGGACCCCTATGAGAGCATAGCCACCTCTCAGAGCATTGAAGTTAGAAAATCAAGTCAGCCACCAGTTTCCAGAGGAGCATAATCTCTAACCAGAGCAGAGTCATTAATGAGTAGATGGAGTGGTCCCAGAGATGGAATAATAGATATTTGGCCAGACTAGTACTCATGGACTCCTGCACTTGGGTTAATCACCTGGACAGCATATCCGATCAAAGTAGCAAATGGTGTAGCTTAGCGGTCTCAGAGGGTGACTCACCCATTTTTAGTCCAACAATTCAGTTCCTCTGAGACCCCGTACCGCTGTCAATGAAGCCCATCAGGTCCAGAGTTAAAGTCTTCCACTGCAGCCTGATGGCACCTAGTCGGCAGGCAGATAACCAGCTCCACTCGTGGTGATGGCGTCCGGAAGTCAGAGCCGAAACCGGAAGTGCACTGAGCTGTGATGTGAAACAAGTCCCTTTGGGCTGATTACGTCAACGCATTTCACATACGTCATGTACGCTTCGTCAGGATGTACTGACGCTGTTTACCTCCATCTTTTATACTCATTACACTTTCTATTACTGGATTTATTTAGTAATTAATCTCTTTGTGCCAGCATTTTTCAATACATTTTTGCAAATTTATACCGTTGTTGGTCTTCGCTTCAACTTTCCTTTTGGATATCCCCCCTGTGAGGGACTCCTTATTTTCAATATATTTTTTTATATGCCTCAGTTGTAGAGGTACCCGGTCCTACTGGACAATGCGGTTATTGCATTATTAGGAATACCATTCCCCTTATTTGTTGGGTTTTGAATAGTAGAAGGATCCCATGACTTTTTATATTTAGTTTCTCTGGAACTTGATCCCCTTTCGATCTACTTTTTTCATGGGAGCCTCCTTGCCTATAGTATTTGGAGATTGGCTTACCTAAGACACCCAGTGTTTAGAGGTCAATCCAGACCATTACAAACTAGGAATTTTTTTGTTCTTAAGAGACCATGGCATTTGTTAGGAGACAGTTTAGACAATGAAATAAGGGCAGCCTTTAATCGAGAATCTAATGACCTAGGGTCATCTGCAGATGATGATGTTAGGTCCCTCTTTAGGGAACATAAAAAATTAACTATTAAATTACTAAATAGGAAATGGGATATTCTTTCCCTTGAATCCTATATTAATCATGGGATTATTCTGAGGGGCCTGAGAGAACGGGTAGTTACGGCTACCCATCTGCAGACTGACCGCTTTCTTGAAAAATGGAAGAACCAGTGCATAAGTCATGGAATAGAGATCATGAAATTGATTGTAGAGGAGGAGAAGGTACAGCTGGAATCCCAACAGGAAGAAATGAATATCACAAAAGATAAATTAGAGCCATTTAAAGGTCATGCAGACTTTGTTAAATTGAATGATTTACTGAGAAAGGAGATTGATAGAGTCCAGAGAAACTTGAGTACCAAACAGTCCAAGTTTCAGAGAGACCTGGACGACTGGGCTAAAGGGGAGATCTTTGACCTTACACCTAAAGGTAGGAGTAGATGTAGGCGTCAAGGTAACACCTTGAGAGGTAGATCAAATACTAGATCTACTATCTCAGGCAGTGACGGGGATGATGAGAGGTCAGTGTCTTTTTTAGACAGAGATCTGTCAGAAGATCACGAACCCACACCTCCCAAAAGTATCTTGAAAACAAATCCCCCAATAAGAGCCGCAGGAGGAAAAGGACGGAAAGGAGAGGTAGGAGGGAAGGCAGCATCCAACAAGGAGTCACGAACCAGAACGAGGAGTCAAAAATAGCTTCTCTGGAGTCCGTGGGGCCCTGCGCAGATGTAATACGTGGTACCCTGGCCTCCCCACAAAAAGATCAGAAGGTCATAAATTATCGAACTTCCCACTTAAAGACAGACATATTAGTCTGTTACAGAAGGGCTTGCCCTGCTCTCCAACTGAAAAAATTGACAATTTTGGAGGTCTACAAAGACATCTGTCTGTTGCTTAGAAAAGTCTACTATAGGCTACTATATTATGGAAATCCAGTGGAGTCTGGTGATGCATCTACGCTGGATCCAGATGACCAGGAAGCTATAGAAATTGTTAATTCACTACTGGAGGAAGGAGGTGATATGTCAGATGAAGAGGAGTGATCCGGCTCTCAGGTTCTCTTAAGAAAATCTTGTATTATTATTAAATCGACTTCGGTCCCACAATTCCAGAACAAGTGGCTTGGAACCTTCTTGGAATTGGTCGATGAGGACCTCAAGAAAATATGCTGGAATACACCTCACACTGACATTCTCACCTCAGAAGAAAGAAAAGCCCTTTATGAACTTAGACAGGCTGACGAAATTGCCATAAAAAAGAGCAATAAAGGAGGTAACGTGGTATTGCTATCTGAAGGCAGCTCAGAAAACGAAGTGGCTCGCCTACTTGCAGATGGCCAGACTTATAAAAGGTTAGATTATAACCCGTTTCCCAACTTGGTAGCCTTAATTAATGAAAAACTGAAATTTGCCTTTGAAGCTAATTTAATTACCAGAAAAGAGCTCAGATGCCTCTCAGTTGAAGAATTTAACATCCCGACGTTCTATATCATTTCAAAAATCTACAAGGATGAAAAAAAAAACCACAGGAAGGCCAATTGTATCAGCAGTCACAGGGCCCCTAGAAAGACTAGGTAAGTACCTTGACTCATTTATCAAAGAACTAGTGGTTGATTTGCCCTCCTTTGTCAGAGACACAGGGGATGTTCTGAATAGGATTTCTGAGTTACACTTTACAGGAAAGGTACTACTAGTGGGGATAGACGTGGAATCGCTGTATACGTCGATCCCCAATGAATGGGGCCTGGCGGCTACATTCCACTTTCTTGAGTCTAAATTCCCCCTACTAGGGTCACAAAATGAATTTCTAATAGAAATTCTCGATTTGGCATTGAATAATAACTATTTCCAGATCCTAGGTAGGTACTATCAACAAATAAGGGGTACTGCCATGGGTGCCCAATGGGCCCCTTCTTATGCCAACCTCCATTTGGGATGGTGGGAGAAGTTGTGTATGCTTCCTTGATTTACCTCAGCCATGTACATTGAGGACATACTCCTGGGATAGGACGGCACTGGTGGCGAGCTTGAGATGTTTATCAATGAACTCAACCAGAATAGCGTTAATATCCAATTAAAGTACGTAGTAGATCTGGAGGAGATTCCTTTTCTGGACCTCTACGTTAGACTCAATGATGGCAGGTTTACTACTCCCACGTATTGGAAGAAGAAAGCGGCAAACACTCTGCTTCACGCAGATAGTCAACATCCAAAGTCCTTTATCAGAGGAATACCGGTGGGGCAGTTTATGAGAATTAAACGGAACTGCTCCAGCCATGGTGGGTATCTGTGTGATGCAGAGAGCTTATACCATCAATTCAGAGAGAGGGGTTACTCCCATAGCATTCTAAAAAGAGCTAAAAGCCTGGCAGGGAAGAGAACTAGGCAAGAACTCCTCAAGCTGAAACTGTTGAATCAAACACTCCCCTGAGAATCATCACCAAATATGGGGTACAGTGGGAGGAAGTTGGTAGGGTGCTCAATGGCCACTGGCATATTCAGACTAAATCAGAGAGGTTGAAAGCAGTTGAGGGGGCCTAAACCCCTGATGGTTGCCAGACGATCAACAAATCAAAGAGATATGTTGATACAGAGTTCCAAAAGAAAACAAATAGGAGCTGGCTGACTGACCTCCCTGCCCCTAAAGGGATGTATGCCTGTGGCCAGTGTAGCATGTGTGGCTATGTTGACAGATCCAGTAGTTTTTCAGACTCAAGTGGGTCTGTTAACCAACTTATCGGTATTCTTGAGTGTGGCTCGGGGTCAAATTTCAGTGCCATTAGCGGTAACCCCAAGCCACACTCGGGGTACCACCAGGGAGCATTGCTGGATCCAGAAAGAGAGAAAATAATTCTTCAGGGAGTGGTGGGGAAACCCCTGCAGAAGTGGTATTTGACCACCAACAAATTACTGGCCACTCCTCTTTTTGGCACGGTCATGTCGGAATACAAATTTTCGCTCATTATGAAATATTTGCACTTTGCATATAATGATGAATTTGACGAGACTTCTCATCCAGCTCCAAAACTCAAAAAGATTTGGGACGTTTATCAAATCATTTTGAAAATTTTCCAGCAGTCCTATGTACCAGATAGAGACATTTGTATCGACGATAGTCTAATGGCCTACAAAGGAAGACTCAGCTGGATACAGAATATAACATCCAAGAGAGCACGATTTGGCATAAAGTCATTAATGCTATGTGAACCCAGCACTGGTTACTTATGGAATTCGGTCCTATACACCGGGAAATGAACCAAATTCAATGAAAGGTTCAGCAGTTTTGGAATGAATGTCAACCGCTTTGGTTCTTACGTTGATTGAGCCATTGCTGAATCAGGGGTACTGTGTCACCACAGACAATTTTGACACGTCTCCAGAACTCTACGAGTTCCTTCTTCAAAACAAGACGGATGCGTATGGGACCGTTAGCGCTAACCGGCGTGACATGCCGCCAACCTTTGCCAATAAAAAGCTCAAGGCAGGAGAAATAGTTGCCTGGCAGAAAGGCAAAATGATGTTACTGAGATGGCGTGACAAAAAAGATGTGTGCCTAATGAGTACCATTCACAACACCTCTACTGTCATGGTACACACAAAAGCTGGAAAAGACGTAATGAAACCACAACTGGTGATGGATTACAATAACACCATAGGAGGTGTGGACAGAGCTGACCAGGCCATGACTTTTTATCCGGCAATGCGGAAACAACAAAAAAAATAACAAAAAAATCTTCAGGCATCTTCTTGAACAATGTTTGTGAAACGCATTTATTCTACTAAAAAAAAAAAAAAAAAAAAAAGAAGACGGACAGGCCTGGGGTTTATGTGGACTTTGTTTGTAAGGTTGCCGAACTGATATTTCTCAGGCACCAAACACCAACGGCTGTAAATAGACCTGGATGTCGTGCTGCTGGTGTTGTGAACCCAGAACGAGGGGTGTTCGGTATCATTCATACACACATCAATCTGGGGGGGAGGGCGGGAAGAGGGGATTGGTATCATTCATACATCAAACTGGAGGGGTGAGGGGGGGGGGGGTCTCGCAGGTTATACGCTCCGCACCTTCCCCTGCGCTGCCTCTCCATGTTCACCCGTGCTGTTTACTCACACGATCCGCAGCGCAACACCCCCCCCTGCTGTTCCCTAACCTTCTCCGGTCTCCACGCCATGGGTCTTTGACCATTTGAGGCCCACCTTCCATACGTATCCACGGTTCTCGTCCATCAAACCGCACATACACGCAATTGGCACACATTGTCCAGGAGGGGCACCTACGCAGGCCGGCCCCCCTCGCACATTAGGGTTGGCGCTGGTAGGGCTTTTTAATTAGTTTGAGTCAGTTTCTCATGTCATCTCACATCAATAGCGGCAGCCACAGTTTTGCTTACCCACAGGTAGTTCGCTTGAACATTACCAGACGTTTAACCAAGCTTAAGACCCCTCAAGAGTCATCAAGGTATGCTTTTCCATTACCAAGAGTACCCCCTCTTCGTTAACTGGCATGGGGGGGGGGGGCAGGAGCTTTGGCAGGTCACTTCTTAGTTATCGCGAGACCAACACCCATCCTCACACGGAGGTATTTTCGCCCATTGGCTAAAATCATAGCTAGCGTCTCGCTGTTTTGGTCAGGATAGTCAGGGCTTCACCTTCCCAGAGGCCTACACCCCGCCATCGTTCATGGCACAGCTTAGGTCCAAATCATAGCTAGCGCCTCTACCAGCCGCCGGGGTTTAGCAGGGCCTCACGTCCCCCGTTTCTCCAAATTGTCTCCCGGGTCAAAAAAAAAGGCGCCAGTTAAAGCCCTGTCGTATGAGTTTTTCATCCCCCTTCTCTTCTATGTCATCTCAGCATGTCTCACGCATCAGACCAAGGAGACAACTTCTCCCTGCCTAGCACCCCAGCCAGGCCACCCACTCCGGTTTCCGTTCCTGCCGCAGAAGGTAGCTGGGTTCCGTCAAGTCCCGGTTCTATGAGGACATAGACCATTCCCAAGATTGCCGCCGAGTTGAGACGGAGAGGCATACCATTTCCGGCCACAGCCAGGAAGGCAGAGTTGTACAGGAACTTGTATCCAACACTGTCGACCCGCAACCAGGGACTGACTCACAGGGCAGTGTCAAGGACGCTTTAGCCAAAATTCAGGCAACTATGGCGTCCATTCTGGCATCCGTTAGTAGCCTAAATCAGAGGTTGGAAAAATTAGTATCCCCAGCACTGGCCTCCGCAGCTTCCACAGGTTCCCTGCCCTCTCAGGTCCCTCAGGGCACCTTCGCAGGTATGCAAACTCCTTCAGGCTCCATTTCTCACATTATTACACCAGCGCACATGGTCCCCCCCAACATCAGGGAAGACATTCTGGAGGGGAAGGACGTAAATCTTATGTCTCTGTTAATTGCGTCCCAAGACATAGTCGAGAGCAAGACCTACAACTATGGGGACCTGTCTGTGGTTCTGAAGCCCAAGGACCCCAGACTGAACAGGAAGCTGTCCATTCCCAAGTTCGTCTTGGCCTTCGGTCTGTTCAGGGATGTGGTCTGCTTTAACTTCCCTCATCGCAGAAAAGAACTGGACTTGTATCTGCACACGTTGGTCGACCTGGGGCATAAGTACGCGGAACCACCTTTTACGATTATCACCGCTCGTTCTCGGCCAAGGTGGCGGCCACCTTTGCCCAGTTCAACATCAGGGTAGATTGGGGTCAGCTGGACACCGAGTTGTTCTGTCACCACTTTGCCGAGCTAGTGCCACCGGCATGCGATATTTGCGCGTCAAACTCCCACTCCACCAACTTGTGTGCTGTCGAGCCCAGTTCTCCTGCCGCCGGCGACGTCACCCCAGGCCCCAGCAGATCTGATCAGAGGTCCGCCAAAGATAAATTGGGGAGACCGATAGTGTTCCTGGGCAAGGCGCAGGTATGCAACAACTTCAACGCGGGGGGCTGCAGTTTCAGTGCCTGCAGGTTGTTGCATATCTGCTCAACCTGCTTCTGGGCACACACCAAGTCCATGTGCCCCAGTCGCCTTTTTCCCAAAAGCTGACTGACCGAGGTACAGGTCGATTTCCTGGCTTTGTTCCTGAAATCCCATCCCTCTCCGGACTTAATAAGTAATTGGGGTTATGTTCACCCCTGGTCTGGTTAATATAGAAATCCTATTGTGATTTGACAGGCCAGTATATTGATATACTCCCGAACCTACATACCTTTCCTGGTGAAACACAGAAACAGTTGGAATAATTATTTTTGTTCCAACTAATATATATATATATATATATATATATATATATATAAAATCAAACTTAACAATAGCTCACAGCCCTTATGATTCTAGTTCCTCTTTTTCTTATTTTCACTAACATTATGTATGTTATGCACTAAACAATTTTTTGTTGTATATATCTATAATCTGATTTTGTCCTTGTTTGGGTTTAACTACATGGACACCATCGCTGCAATGCACTGATGTAACATTTATACATTTATGTAAAGTTTTGTATAAACCGGTTTTTGTAACTTGTGGGCGTTTTGCAGATCCAATGTAGTTAATACTGCTCCAGAACCTGCCTGTGGGGACATGCTTGCTTGGACTAAGGGCGCAATCTGGTTTGGGGACGAGTGTGCGGTCTCCTCATAGGCTAGCGGGTATTCCATTTGGCATCCCGAGCTGCCCTATGGCTGTAGGAACTTGGGCATCCCTTGTTCCCTTTTTGTAGCACTGTGCATGCGCCACAACTTGGCGCAAGCGCAGTTCGAGACCGGACCCGGCTGACGTCACTTCCTCTCGGAAGTATGCGGCCGGGTTGGAGCCGGTATTTAAACTGGCGCCGTCAATGGCGGCGTCAGTTCATGGGGATTTGACGCGGGACCACACACACAGGCAAGTACTACGATCCATCCTGCAGTTTTTTGACATGGAAAGCCATCCATCTAATCTCCCTGTGATATTTTGTATTTGATATGATTACAAGCTCTTAATATATTGTCCATTTCTTTACACCCTGTAGTACGATCTCTACCCTGAATCGTCTATGACATTAACGATTCCGTACTGGCAGTATCCATTATTATCTGAATCCCTCTCTGACTTTATCTCCTAAGACTGACTCAGATATTTGGCTGAGAGCATCAGTTTAAATAAATTTGTAAGTCATTTTGGACATATATGGAATGTACCAATCAACATATTATTCACCACTAGAGAAAGGGCTTTTCTTTATATATATATATATATATATATATATATATATATATATATATATTTATTTATTTATTTATTTATTTTTTTTTTTGCAGCTCGGTAATTCTTTTGATTACCAGGGCTGATCTTTGGTGTGTTCCCGTTTCTCCCCGTGGCCTCTTTTCAAGAGCTTTTTAACGTTATCAGGATATATGATATGCAAATGAGAAATCGAATTAGGTGTCTACTAAGGTACATTGAACATCCTTTGCTTTCAACTGATTTCACCATGTGTGGGGATAACTATCTATTTGCACCTATGTCATATGATGCATGTACCATAAAAATATATCTATTTCTATCTATCTATACACATATACAACTTGATTTATCTAATATCAGCTCCCGCACTTGTCCCCCCCAGTTTCTCTGTGTTCTCTTTGATCCTATGCATGCATGTCACCCCATGGCTATTCTTTCTGGACTTTTGGGCATCTATTCCAACTTGTGTGGCCTTTTGGCGGATCTGTATGGTGAAATGCTCACATAACCAATGTCTGTTTGTACAAACTATATGTAATAACTGTTTTATATTTTGATATAGCATCATTACGACCATATTTCCAACAGTCAAATGCCCCTGAAGAAGCCTCCGGCGAAACATGTTGGTAGCTCTTTTGTGGACAAGAGCCGGGTTACTCACCGGATAAGCCACCTTCATTTAATATGTATATTGTCTTGTAACACTGTTGTATTTACTCATGCGACATATCCTAATCTTTTTGTATCCTTTTATCTTTCTTCGCTCATTTGTAGTGTGGATGATTTTAGATGTGTAATTAATAAAGCTTTAATGATTTTATATTTACTTGTGAATTTTTTATGTTTATCTGGTACCCTTAAAGTCCCATTCTCTGGTCCTCTAGCCCTCATCAATCTCGCTACGGCGAGAGCTCTAAACTTTTAGAGCAATGTTCTTTTGAATAGTTAACATGGGGACGTTGGTACCTTTTTTTAAATTTTTGGTATAAACTCCAAGCTATATATAGACAAGTTGTGCGCTGTTCGGTCCTGGTGTACGGGGGAAGAGGCTTCGATTTATTGCTGCGGAGGTGCTGTGCAGCATGCAATTTCTTCATTCCAGAGGCATCGCACATAATGACCTAACACCGGACATGTCAAGATTATCGATTTTGGATTGGCAAAGATAACAGGATATCCTTTGTGCCCGGACAATCCGTGTATTACGTCCACAAAGATATATCGGGGAGACTTCGCTTTGGCTACAGAGGAATACCGCCCAGAGTGCCAGGATTGAGGGGATTCACCAGTTTAGGAGTGTGTACATCAGCCCTGCTGTTGTCAAGATCTGGTAAGAGGCTGAACCCCCCCTATCTGAGTGACTTCACTCCCTCTCCTGAGCATCTATTTCACACCGGAGCTGATATGAACGCTCTCATACCTTCTCCATTCTGGTAAGGGGCTAGTCTCCACTAAGGTGGTCGGATCTGTCTACACCTGACAGTCTCAAGAGGGTTCTTCCCTAGGATGTCTCCACATCCCTGTGGGAATTCAATTGGGACTAGAGACACTTACCCTTTTTTTCTTACACATTCCACAGTGGTGTTATCCCTTGAACTGAGTGTTATAGCCCCGCTGAGGGTTATCGTTTTTCTTCATTTACTCACAGATATTTTATTTGTCACCTGTATCTACGTTTGTGGATTATTATTGTTCATTTATCACAACCCCGGTGAGGGTTTTTGCCTTGTGGTTTGTTTTGGATGATCAGTTATCACTTGCACATGTGATTGTGGACACCTTCACCTAACTAGCACTGTTATTTGTTAAGTAGAGTGCTGATTATCACCCAACACAGACGTTTTCTGCACTTTGATGCACATTCATCTATAGCAGACATACAGTTCATTGTATATTAAACCCGGCACACATTCCAGAGGCGTGAGTGACACTTTATATAGTGTCAATTCCACCTCTGACCTGAGGCACATACCAATTTAGCGCACCTGATTTTTTTATACACCTATATATAGACACACCTCAATCTATTCCTCTCCGGACTTAGTCGAGTTTTTAGTCTCAGGCTTCACGAGGTTCCACACGGGTCTGGTGGCACTGCTGTCAGGTACAATCGAGTGAAAAAAACCTACAATCAGCCTCGGCTGACCCAGCTGTAGTTGACACTCTGTTGCAAGAAGAAGTAGACAAGGGTTTCAACTTAGGGCCTTTCTGTACCCCTCCTTTTTCCTGTTGGTGAACCAACCCATTGGGGGTAGCCACCGGAAAATATACCAATAAAAAACGATTGATCATAGACCTCTCGGCTTCTCATTCCATCTCCACGCCCAGTTTCAATTCACTTATTCCCTATAAGTTGTCACCATCCGGACGGGCGGAAGTGATGTCATGCGGTGGTACGCATGGCAGTTCCGGGATGAGCGGCGTGCGTTCCACCGCTGTTCCGCCGTTATGATACGATCGGTACAACATTCAGAGACATCATGCTAACAGCAGACATCACTAGATCACCAGGTAATGTGCCTAGTACTATTCTTTTTTGGCACATCCACTGAATTACCCTTGAAAGTTCACAGTCTGGTACATTAGTCTTATATATCGCTCGCCTGCAGGAACTGTGTATACATATATATATAATTTTTTGGATGTACACAAGCATTGGTCTGACTATCATTATGCGCCGGATTGGTCTTACATCACTGCAAGAGGAGGATGTGACGTCCTGTACAGTAGGGACTGAGTCATGCACTGGTTTGTCTCATTGCACTATCCAAAATGTATTACTTGGAATGTATGATTTTTTATGAAAAATCTATGATGAGTTGGGAAGTTGTTGTGGACTGGCCAGCTTACCAGTGGAGTGAATGGTCGCATAGGGCTAGCAAATTGAAATTGAAATCTGTAATGTTTTGGGCAATTAGTTGTGTAGCCACGCCCATCTCCTCCCACATCCCCAAGGGTCATGTGGAGGCCTGGTCTTCCATACCATATTTAAGCAACGGATTTGACCATGGTCTCCAGGCTCTGTCGGAAGAGGCACGGCCTCGAAACGCGTCAGCCCTCTGCTTCCAGTAAGATGTCGGACCTCTGCTATGAGGCGGCTTTATGGAATTGATGTGCCTGAATTTCACGAATGTTTGTGAGTAGCTGATTTTTATTTTTGATTTAATAAACTCGCTGAGGATAATGCGCTAGGCTGGTGCGCCCTTTCTTTGTTTTGTATCTACAGTCCAAGGAGGAACAACCAGGCAGTAGCTGTAAGACCGGCCGGGGGTCAAACACAGGGCTCGGCAGGAAGCTGCAACAGGTGCAAGCCAAAGGTATAGCAGGAAGGCCAGAAGCAGACAAGTTAGTGGGAAAGCCAAGATCGGGTACTAGAGGGCAGGTAGACAGGAAGAAAGTCCGTGAGCCAAGCCGAGATTAGATAACGGGAGAGCCAAACTGGAGCAGGGATGGTCAGACGAAGCCGGGGGTCAAAGCCAGGAGAGAGAGCAGACAGGTCAGGAACAAGCCAGGTCAAACTGGAATCCAGGAAGTAGCAATGCTCAGGAAACAGGAAGAGCTGAAGACAATCCAGCAATCTGATGGGCTGAGCAGAGTCCTCTTATAGGCCAGTGAATTAGACTATGGCCTGAGTCCATTGCGGCCATGGAATGTTTGGCAAAGTTGCCAGTTGCAGCACAGCCATTTCACTGACAATGAGTCTATGGCCTGAGTCCATTGCGGCCATTGGAATTACTGGCGGAGTTGCCAGTTGCAGCATGGCCGTTTCTCTGACACTGTGGGATCTGCATGGTGCAAAATGGAAGGGGTTTTACTATTTCGCCATTCGCCTAACCTTCGTGGCCAAAAGCAGCCCCGAGATTTTTAATTTGTTCGTAGAGGCTCTGTGCTGGCTCCTATTAAATATCGGTTGCTGTCCAGTCATCATCCATTACCTAGATGATTTCCTGACAGTGGAAAGTCCCACATCCACTCCACTTAGCTTGGTAAAAACAGTGGAACTCTTTTCGGCTCTAGGGGTTTCAGTAGCCGAGGACAAAACAATAGGTCCCTCCACCAAACTGACCTTCCTAGGCACTTGCCTAGACTCGGTCGCCATGCAGGCAAGCCTGTCCCCGGACAAAGTTCAGAGGATCAAGGCAGAGATCGAGGGTTTCCTCGTTCGAGGTTCCGCATCTCAGAAAGACCTCCTGTTTCTTCTGGGTTCCCTGAACTATGCCATGAGAATAATCATTCCTCAAGGCCGTGCTTTTGTCTCCAGGCTCCTCTGTCTGCTCCCTGACCTCCCGCATGACGGGAGCACTATCTCGTTGGACGGGCAGGTCAAGGCGGACTTGTCCATGTGGAGGCAGTTCCTGGCACATTGGAATGGGGTGAACATGTTCATCCCGCCTTTTTCCAACAGCTCCCCAGTCTTATGGACCGATGTGACAGCTCATTCAGGGTTTGCAGCCATTTGCGGGATCAACGGGTTTAGAGATTTTTGGCCACCCGAGACTGCCAATCTACCATCTTTTAACCGCACTTCCGCACTTTTCGAAATTTATCCTATAGTGGCAGCAGCCCGGGTCAACAACAAATAGTGTCATCAAGTTCACCCTATACCTGGCCTTCTACGGATTCTTGCGTCCCAGCGAGTTCACCGCGGGGAGGTTAATCGGGGCCTCCAACTTGCTGAGGGTGGCAAATTTGATCAAAGTGGGGGATCACTTCCTCCTGACACTACGTCATTTCAAAACCAACCAGGTGGGGCCGCCGGTTGAAGTTCCCCTGTACCCTTCAGGCAATCAGTGGTGCCCAGTCTGGTTACTGGACCATCTTCTCCCATCCTTGACAGATCGTGGCCCAGATGCCCCCCTTCCGAGTCTCCACAGCTTGCCACTCACCACCTCAAAATTTATGCAGTACGTGAGAACCCTGCTGTCCAAAATAGGTTGCGAATCTGTAGCATTCTCAGGTCATCCTTTCGCATAGGGACAGCTTCAGCCGTGTCTAGTCACAGCATAGCCGTGCATATACTGTAATCAAAAAGGATGGGCCGATGGAAGTGCTCTGCTTACAGCCAGTACATTCCCCAGCCGGAGGATGAACTCAGACTGGCTTTCAGAGAACTAGCCACCTAGCACTACAGTTTTCGCTTCTTTCCGCTTTAGGGATACGTGTGTATTAAAGGTTGTTTTGGTTAAGCTTATACTTTTGCCCTCTTTATTTACAGGCCTGCCGGAACCACAGTTTCGGCATGCTTCAACCGTACTTCATTAAATGGTATAATTCACTCTTTTGATTCCCTGATCACAACTAATATTGCATCCTTGTTTGGCCAAAAAAAGTCAATGTTTTTGATTACATTATTTACTATAATTTATTGAATAAAAAGTATTAATATTTGTTATTATTTATATTTATTATAATTTATGATTTTGTGTTTCAAACGTTATCATACCCGAGATGTTATAAAGAAGAACACACAGTAAAAAAAAAAAATCATATGTAAATAGTTGGTTTGGGCTGCTCATCCTTAAGAATTACATGCAAAATAATGGTACCGCTTTCAGCACCTAAAATCTGAAATAATCATACCGCCAGGGAGGTTAACTACGACATTAGACAGTTTATTAACTGTGTCACATCTAGGGCCCTATATATCATTGAATACCCATGTAAGAAACTTTACATAAGGAAGACCAAGCTTTACATAAGGAAGACAGCTAAGAGTGAGAATTGGGGAACACCTAAAAAGTATTAGATTGAAGGAAGAAACTCCCATGGGTCTACATTTTGCTGAAAAACATGGAGGGTGCCCTAAGGGCCTAAAGATTAAAGTCTTTTGACCATGAACGGAGCTGGTTATCTGCCTGCCGACAAGATGCCATCAGGCTGCAGTGGAAGACTTTATCTCTGGACCAGATGGGCTTCATGGACAGCGTTACGGTGTCTCAGTTATTAGAACTGAATTGTTGGACTTAAAATGGGTGAGTCAACCTCTGAGACCCCTAAGCTATACCATCTGCTACTTTGATCGGATATGCTGTCCAGGTGAACTCGGATTGCCCAAGTATAGGTGTCCATGAGTACTAGTCTGACCGAATATCTATTATTCCATCTCTGGGACCACTCAATCTACTCATTAACCCCCTTAGCGGTAACCCCGAACGTGACTCGGGGTGTTTTTTTATGCTAGGATCGGTATCCCTGAGTCACGCTCGAGGTAGATGTGCAGAGCCTCTAGCGGGAATTCCTTACCTTCTCCTGGCGATCCAGCAATGATCTCCAATTGCTGTGATCTCCGCCGAGATCCCTGCCGCTCGTCCGTCGGTCTGATTACTTCCTGGTTCCGTTCCCTGCAGCAGCAATGGTGCATGAGATCGGAACTGGGAGGGAAATTCAAAAGTTGCACCACCACAAACACATAAAAAGGAGGTGATACAGTGTAATCTGAGAGGATTACACTGTATCACCTTAGTATCAGACACAGTGCCCTTTCAGTGCCCCTTGCCATTGTCATTTGTGACAAATAAAACCGTTTGGAAATGGCATCAAAAGAGGGCTGTCCTACAAATGCGCCTCAGGGATCAGCTGAGCGACTGCGACAGCGGCATAGACACGGAGCTGCTCGCAGAACAGAGCGACAGTGAGTCGTGGGAAGATTTGTCATCTGACTGACACCGACACTGATCCAGAAAGTGACAACGCTGATGATCCCGCACCTGACCTAAGCAATATGCGCACTTGGTGCCCTCTAAACAGCGATGCGGACCAGGCAGCGCCCCCGAGATTCCGATTCACTGGATCTCCTGGGATGAAGGTTGATGTGGAGAGTGGCAACCCTCTGGCGTACCTGAAATTATTTCTTACTGAGGAGGTAATTTTAAAAATCGTCACAGAAACCAACCGCTACCATGAGCAGCAATCCGCTACGTGGCAGTTTCTGGGACTCCTCATCCTTCAGGGGGTGGTGGGGAAACCGCTCCAGAAATGGTATTGGACCACCAATAAGATGCTGGGCACTCCATTTTTTGGCACAGTGATGTCCGAATATCGTTTTTCACTGATCATGAAGAATTTACACTTCCCCAACAACAAAGAGTTTGATGAGGCCACTCATCCTGCGCAAAAACTCAAAAAAATCTGGGAGGTGTGCCAAATGATTGTCACCAACTTCCAGCGGACCTACGTGCAAGAAAGGGATGTCAGTGTGGACAAAAGTCTGATGGCCTACAAGGGACGCCTGAGCTGCACACAGTTTATTGCATCCAAAAGAGCGCCGTTTGGCATCAAATTCTATATGCTCTGTGAATCATCCACCGGATATATCTGGAATGCGGTCATTTACACAGGTAAAGATGCCAAGTTCAATCCCAGGTACAGTGGCTTGGGGATGGCCACATCATCTGCCTTTTCACTGCTGGACCCATTGCTGAACCAGGGATATTGCGTGACAACGGACAATTTTTACACCTCTCCGGAACTTTTGCGTATAAACGAAACTGATGGGGATAGTACTGTTAGGCCAAACCGGCGTGACATGCCATCAATGTTTGGCAGGAAAAAACTAAAAAAAGGAGAGATGGTTGCCTTTCAAAAGGGTAAAATGATGGCAATGCGGTGGCGAGACAAAAAGGACGTGTGTCTCATGAGCACCGTGCACAGCACCTCCACTGCCATGGTCCGCACAAAACACGAAACAGATGTGCTGAAGCCGCAAGTCGTGATCGACTATAATCACACAATGGGAGGTGTCGACCGAGCCGATCAGGCAATGACATTTTACCCTGCGATGCGGAAGCAACATAAGAAATATTACAAAAAGATTTTCAGACATCTCCTTAAACAATGCCTTTGGAACGCCTATATCCTTTATAAAGCAAACACTAACATACCTCTTGTTCATTCTGACTTTATCTGGAAGGTGGCTAAGCAGGTTTTTGTCAACCACCCGACGCCATCAGTATCTGCTAACAGACCCGGACGACGCGCTGTTGACGTTGGCAATCCAGAACGCCTGACAGGTCGTCATTTTGTAGACTTTGTACCGCCAACCGCAAGAAAGTTTGCGCCTACCAGGATGTGTGTCGTTTGCTGTTCCAAGAGAGATGGCAATGAAAAAAAAAGTCAGAAAGGAAACAAGGTACTATTGTCCTGATTGCAACGTCAGACTTTGTCTAGTTCCATGCTTCAAACTGTTTCACACTCAGGATGTGTATTGAATTTCTTTGTTTGACAAATTTCATTATTTTTCATTGCATTATTGAATAAATTTATATTATTGATTAGATTATAATTCATGTGTTTGTGTTTCAAATGTATCACATCTGGGATGTCTACTAGAGTCTTGTTTTGGTCAGGTTTAAGTAAGTATTTACTAAGAATTGTAGGCCTACAATACATAACGCCAAATTTCCATGTAAAAAATTGTACCGCTTTTGGTACATAATTCCTGACATAATCATACCGCCAGGGAGGTTAATGACTCCGCTCTGGTTAGAAATTATACTCCTCTGGAAACTGGTGGCTGACTTGATTTTCAAACTTCAATGCTCTGAGGTGGCTATACTTTATGTTATACGGATATGACCCTTGATACAAGAAATAACTTTTCCACTACCAGCGCTAGTTAAATAGCAATACCCGGAGGCCTTGTGTTGCTCTGAGCTGTTTATTTTATGTGAACCCCTTACTGCTATATTCCATGTTCATTTTAGTGCCAAATAGAGTATCTGAATGTGCTGAATAGCTATCTTTAAAATTATCTTACAACATTGACACCAACGTCTGGAGAAGCATATGTTAAGAGAGGTTCTGAATGTAATGTATGTGTGGATGCGTGGGGCCCGTTTTATGTGCTTATTTTGACCAAGTTTATTTTGTGTATTCACTGGGTGTCTTTTATTACTGGAGATTTTTAGTAATTAAACTCTTTGTGCCAGCATTTTTCAATACATTTTTGCAAATGTATACCGTTGTTGGTCCTCTGCTTCAACTTCTCTTTTGGATATGCCCCTTGTGAGGGACTCCTTTTTTATTATTTTTGTATACGTCTCAGGTGTAGAGGTACCCGGTCCTACTGGAAGATGCGGTTATTGCATTAGTAGGAATACCATTCCTCTTATTAGTTGGGTCTTGAATGGTAGAAGGATCCCATGATTTTTTATACTTAGTTTCGATTCACACCTATGCATGTTTTTTTTATAGCGTTTCAGATGTGCTTTTTGCTATACTTTCTGCGGGTTTTAACCGCATTTGTACCGCGTATTGCATTTTGCTTTTTTTTTTTACATTCACTATATATATCCAGTTGCTAAGAAGCTGGCCAGGAAGCCGGCTGCCGATTCCTTAACAACCGATTAATTATTGTCAGCGTCCGCTTACAGTAAATAAAATAATTATATGCCGGCAAGAAACATTTGTAAAAAATTAATAAACACATGAAGTCCTCCCCCAGGTCCATATGAGGCCTTTCAAATGGGCCCCCCCCCCCCCAAAATGTAAACCAGACCCTTAAGCGAGCATGCAGCCCGGCAGGTCAGGAAAGGGAGGGGACGAGCGAGTGACCACCCCCCCCCGCACCAAACCATACCGGGCCACATGCCCTCAACATGGGGGGAGGTGTACCAGCCAGCATGAGTGAACCAAAAAACAATGGGCTCCACCCCGAAGCACCTTGTCCCCATACTGATGGGGACAATAACCTCTTCCCGACAACCCTGGGCTGTGGTTGTCGGGGTCTGCGGGCAGGGGGCTTATCAGAATCCGGAAACCCCCTTTAACAAGGGGGCCCCCTCCCTATGTGAATGAGTATGGGGTACATTGTACCCCTATACCCATTCACAAAAAAAGTAGTGTAGTGTGACAAAAAAACAATAGACAGTTTTTGACAAGTCCTTTATTAAAAATGTCTTCTTCCTCCGGAGAAAGAAGACGACGACCAGAGAAAGACGACGATGACGACGACCAGAGAAAGATGCGGATGACGACGACCGGAGAAAGATGCGGATGACGACGACTGGAGAAAGTAGAAGAAGAAGATGAAGACCGGAAAGAAGAAGACGACCCGAAGAAGACGAAGACCCAAAGAAGACGACGACGACGAAGACCCGAGGAAGAAAAAGACGGCAACGAAGACCCGAGGAAGAAAAAGACGGCAACGAAGACCCGAGGAAGAAGACGACGACGAAGACCCGAGGAAGAAGGAAGACCCGAGGAAGAAGGAAGACGACGAAGACCTGAGGAAGAAGGAAGACGACGACCCGAGGAAGAAGGAAGACGACGACCCGAGGAAGAAGGAAGACGACGACCCGAGGAAGAAGGAAGACGACGACCCGAGGAAGAAGGAAGACGACGACCCGAGGAAGAAGGAAGACGACGAAGAGCTGAGGAAGAAGGAAGACGATGACGAAGACCCGAGGAAGAAGGAAGACGATGACGAAGACCCGAGGAAGAAGGAAGACGATGACGAAGACCCGAGGAAGAAGGAAGACGATGACGAAGACCCGAGGAAGAAGACGGCGATGACGAAGACCCGAGGAAGAAGAAGACGATGACGAAGACCCGAGGAAGAAGATAACGACCCAAGCAAGAAGAAAAGAAGACAACACTTTTAATAAAGGACTTGTCAAAACCTGTCTATTGTCTTTTGTCACACTACACTACACTACATTTTTGGTGAATGGGTAGGGATACAATGTACCCCATACTCATTCACATATGGA
The DNA here is from genome assembly GCF_965119305.1 of Pelophylax lessonae. NCBI lineage: Eukaryota > Metazoa > Chordata > Amphibia > Anura > Ranidae > Pelophylax > Pelophylax lessonae. The sequence goes on from NC_138768.1 coordinate 871,533,887, forward strand.
GGGGGCCTGGGATCTGGAGGCCCCCTTGTTAAAGGGGGCTTATGGATTCTGAAAAACCCCCTGCCCGCTAACCCCCACAACCACAGCTCAGGGTTGTCGGGAAGAGGACCTTGTCCCCACCAACATGGGGGCAAGTTGCTTTGAGGTGGTATGGTTCAGGATAGGGGGGGGGCGCTCACTCATCCCCTCCCTTTCCTGACATGCCAGGCTGCACGCTCGGTTAAGGGTCTGGTATGGACTTTTTTTCCCATACCCGAAGGGCCTGGTATGGACCTGGGTGAGGACCCCATGCAGTATTTAACACATTTTTTTAATTTTTTGCTGGCAGTTATTTATTTTTTTCATTCAGCTCTCAGTGCGGAAACCCGCTGACAGCTGATGACTCATTGGTTGTTAAAGACGCTGCAGCCTGCTTCCTGGCCAACTCCTTAGCAATCAGCTATGTATGGTGATTGTAAAGCCAAAAATTATTCAAATTCTAAGTCGCAGTAAATACGCAATACTTGCGTTTTGGATGCAGATCTATTGAAAAGAAGAAAGAGATATGAGAGCAGGGAAAAGGGAACAAAAAAAGAAAAATACCAAAAGGATAAGGTATAACATTAGCAGTCAGACATTAGCTAAGGAAGAAATAAAAGTTTTGGATAAAGGATTAAAATATGCTCCTGGCAGGATTTTAAATAAATTTGATACATTTGTACAAGTACACAAGTATATACATACATTAAATCAAATTTCCTATCGAAACTAGATAATAGACCTCCCCAGTTGAGTAACACTGTCCATTCCAATCTTAAGCCCCGTACACACGTACCGATCGTCGGCCGACAGAACGTCCTACAAATGTTCGCGGCTGGTGTGTTTGTTGTTTGTCTGTTGAAAAGTGCTCTAAACTTGCCCAGGACATTTGTCTTCCGACAGAAAATGACGTCACTACGTTCCACGCACGTTCGCCGCTACAAAAGAGGAAGTGAGTGTTTGGCCGTGACCCTTCTGGGCATCTCGCGCTGATTTCGGTAGCATTTGTTTGGTTGACGACATTTCGCTATTTTCCGAGACATCGTTCGAGAATTTATTATGGCGACCGTGAATTCGTCCGTTGCTGTCGTTAGTGTTGGAGTTTTGGCTCTGAGACGACGTACGAGCAATAGGAAGAAGAAGCGGACCTCCTGGACGAAAAATTGGTTGCTTAACCGTGATCAATTTTCTCATATGTCCTTGCTGAGGGAGCTCCAGGAAAATAATCCTGATGACTTCAGGAATTATTTGAGGATGACGGATCCCATCTTTTACCGTCTTCTTGCCCTGGTGTCCCCCTATATTCTGAAGCAGGATACTTGTATGCGGCTTGCAATTACTCCTGAGCAAAGGTTAATTGCGACGTTGAGGTATCTTGCAACAGGGAGAAGCCTGCAGGATCTGAAGTTCACCACAGGCATCTCCCCCCAAGCTCTTGGTATCATCATCCCTGAGACCTGCTCTGCCATCATCAAGGTCTTGCAGAAGGACTATATCAAGGTATGTTTGATTTTTTACATTACATTACATGTATTACTAGTTTCACCCGAATTATGATGTTTTTGGATGTACAGCAATTGACACAGGCCATTATTTGTAAACTACCCTCTGTCCGCATGCACATAGTAGTAAAGATGTAGATTATCTTTAACCATTTGTAAAATTACCCACTAACCACCCCACCATTCTCTCCTATGTGTCCCTAAACGCATTGCCTGTTAACAGTATTTTGAATTTGGGTCATTTTATTGCTTTCCCTCAAACAATTATTCCTTGGCCAATGTTTTAGTACCTAGTTAATGATTTATCTAAAATACATCAGTCCATCCATTCCCACCTATGATTCTGTATGTTTATGTAATGATGTTAAAACCTTCACTGACCACAAGCCCTTATTGATGTATAAATGCCCAGTTTTACTTACCCATCCCCCACCCACATGCTAAATCTCAAAGTCAGCATATACCAAAGCTCAAGTTCAGAGGTCTTCAAACTATGGCCCACCAGTTGTTCACGAACTTCAATTTACATCATGCCTAGTCATGTCTGTGAATGTCAGAGAATTACAAGGCCTCATGGGATGTGTAGTTCTGCAACAGCTGGAGGGCCGTAGTTTGTAAATCTCAGCTCTAGCTGGTGAGTATAATGGGCCATACACACTAGAAGATTGTCAGAACAATTTATCCTTCCGATTTACCAAAACCAAATAATATGAGGTCCAACAAACACTTTCAAATCCTATGCAATCTGGTAGGCCCTTGCACTACATAGAAAAGGTAAATCTGCACGAAAAAGTCTTCAGAGAATCTTCTAGTGTGTATGGCCCTTTACAATATAAGAACAATAGGAGTTTGAAAATAAATGTATGTAGATGTTACATCCCCATATCCAAACCTTTGCCTTCCTGTTGTATATTTTTTTAGCAAGTTGCATAAGCATTTAACAGACAACTGTGTGTGTAATTAATAATGTGATGTGCTCAAGCACTAATTTTATTTTTTTTATTTTTTCCCCACAGTTTCCTTCAAACGCAGAGCAATGGCTGGAGATTTCTGATCAATTTCTGGAGAAGTGGAATTTTCCCAATTGTGGGGGTGCTATTGATGGGAAGCACGTCCGCATTGTCCCCCCTCCGAATTCCGGCACATTTTATTATAATTATAAAGGTTTTTTTAGTATAGTCATGCTAGCCATAGTTAATGCAAACTATGAGTTTATTTTTTTGGATATTGGCAAAAATGGCCGCAATTCGGATGGGGGAGTTATTGATCAGACGGAGTTCGCTCGTCGTCTAAAGAACGGCACTCTGAACCTGCCATCCAGGGAGCAAACTGTTGAGGGTATGAGCTTTGTGTTTATCGCAGATGAGGCTTTTGCGCTTGGGGAGCATCTCATGAAGCCCTACCCTCAGAGGAACCTCACCCCAGACCAAAGGATTTACAACTACCGGTTGTCCAGAGCTCGCAGAGTTGTGGAGAATGCCTTCGGGATAATGGCCAACCGGTTCCGGATATTCCTGACGTCCATAAACCTGGCACTGTACAAAGTGGATAATGTGGTCTTGTGTTGCTGCATTTTGCACAACTTCCTACGCAGGAATGCACAAAATTATGTATTGCAGCAACTGGATACTGACCCTGCTATGCCAGGTACAAGTGGAGAGGCCCAACCTTCTAACCAAGTGGAGTCCATGCCGTCAATGGAAGTTGGACGGTCAGCATTGGCATCACACAGGGCCCGTCAGATCCGCCAGGAATATCTGGACTATTTCGTGGGGAGAGGAGCTGTGTCCTGGCAGCAATCACTGTCACACACCCATTAATCTTGTTAAAGATTGGACACACAAGATAAATGTCAGAGATATATTATTTTTCAACACATTAAACAAAAATTGCAATGATTCTGTATTGTGGATTATAATCATGTGGGCACATATGCCAAACACAATTATTTGGGTTAATCATGTGTTATATATGTGTGACTTTGGAAGGGTTAATACATTCATCAGTGTGTTTCTTGACTGTAGTCTCTCACCAGCTGATCCAAAGTGATGATGGCCATGTGTTATTTTTTAGCCAGTGGTGTAAATACAAGGGCCTTCTGCACCCCACAAAATGTACACAAACCCTGTCACATTGAGAACTAGGTCACACCCAAGGTTCATCTAATGTCACCTTACATTGGTGTTCATTGTCCAGAAGTTGCCCATACTATATATTTCATATAATACATTAGGGTATTAACAAAGTACCTACACCTGTTATGTTGTGTTCATTTATGACATCCTTCTCACTGCCCACCAATGTTAGGATATGTCAGTGTTATGTGAAACTTGATCATTGTTCATCTCAAAGTGTTATATATATAGGTAATGGAAAGTGAACTAGAGCAACGAACAAGCAATACACTATAGATTACACTGATCTCCCTACACTGATTGCTACTGGCAATATCAATGCCATATTGAATCCTAGGACTGCTAGTACCTTGAGTGTTGAGTCACACTTATGCGATGCGGGAAGTCTGCGACTTTGCAGCCTTCCAGCATTGCATAAGGGTGACCCGCCACTTACTTTTTGCACAGGATTGTATTCCACAAGTGTTAAGCACTGTGCGATCCAATCCAGATACATCAGAAATAAAGGGTCATGTGCGACTTGTATGCGTGTTCAGTGCGAATGTAGCCATACAAAGTGTATGTCTCAATTCACACTGCACATCTGATGGCATGTAACATCGTAGCGCACTGCTCCTTTATTACATGCGATCAGATGTTCATGCGAAAATCAGCTATACAGTTTGTATGGCTCAATTCGCACTGCAATCGCACAAAAGTCGCACATGATGCATTTATTCAGCCGCATCAGGATAGGATCGCACAGTCGTTCAAACTTGTGTGATCCGATCCTGTGTGAAATGTCAGATCGCACTGTGATATGCATTAAAACTGGGGGTATCTTTAACATTTCATTGACACCTCCAGCAACTCGCATATGGCAGTGTCCAAAATGCTTTCATTAACATGTAAATATGTGAATAGGACAGCCATCATACATTTAGTGCTTCTTTACACAGCTTTAGACCTCGACCCCCCAACGAAAGTCTAATAAAGAATTGAACACACATTGTTGAATGTAAAAATGTTTTAGTATCAAACATTCACAGGGTTAGGGTTAGGGTTAGGGTTAGGGTGTTGTAAAGTGCTTTTCCCAAACTTGGGTACACTCTTTAACATCTGAGTGTAATTAAAAAGCCATAAAACATTATAAAAAATTTGTAACATCAGGAACATCCCAATACAAACATTAAAAACGTAGGAAAATTGTGGCTTAAAATTTGCCAATCATGTCCACAAAATTGCGCATTTTGATTTGTAATGCCGTTGCAGTCTCCTTTATTTGTTCCAGGTCTGCGCAGCATTGGAGAGCCTCACGGGTCAATTTGGCTAATGTGCAACTATGTAAAACATGGTCTGTAAAAAAAAAAAAAAAAAGAGTCAATGTGAATCACCTACATGAGGTCATAATAATAGAGAAACATTTGGTGTCCAGGTAATCTTAAATTCCTCTCGAGTTAATACCTACCCTGTTCTTATGCTCTTTTGCCCTAGGCTCTTCTTCTTCCTCCTGTCCTCCTCCGATGCTGTTGCTGATGATTCTGCCGGTCTCCTGAGCTTACTATAGATTTATTAGGGGTGTGAACGCATGATGACGTCATTGTGAGGGCATGGTCGTAATGTATATATATTAAGATGCAGAGACCAGAGACGGGCAGAATGCACGGCAACAGCATCGGAGGAGGACAGGAGGAAGAAGAAGAGCCTAGGGCAAAAGAGCAGACAACATAAGAGCAGAAGATTGGACAGCAGAAGAGTGGAGAGGAGAAGATCCAAAGAGCAGAGTGGAGAAGACCGGATGAAGATATTTAAGAACATTTCATAAACGTCTCCTGTCGTTATTCACATACACTTCCATTTATGTGGTTAATGTGTAGGGGTACTATGTACCCCATACCCATTCACATAGGGATTGGGGTCTGGGATCTGGGGGCCACCCTTTGTTAAAGGTTGCTTCCAAAGTCCTAGGAACCCCCTGGCCGCATGACCCCCCAAAACCACCAGACAGGGTTGTGGGGATGAGGCCCTTGTCCTCCTCTACATGGGAGCAAGGTGCTTTTGTGTGTGCGGTGCAGAGGCCCCCTGGCCCAAAGCAACAAAACCCCCCCATGTTGAGGGCATGTGTCCTGCTGTGGTCCAGGGGGTGTTTGGTCCGCTTGCTCGTTCTCTTTCCTGGCCTGACAAGCTGCATGCTTGGATAAGGGTCTGGTAGGGGTTTTGGGGGTAACCCACGCTGTCTTTTTGTTGTGGGCATACCCTCAAACTCAATAACACACACAAAAGGCCTGGTTGTAAACTTGGGGTGGACACCCACGGTGGGTTCTTCAATTTTTTGGTGTAGTTCCCCCTCAAAAATCTTCACAACACAAGTGGCCCCGCAAGTCAGAGCATCCTGATCCGACTTACGGTGCGACTTCCATTCAAATAAAGAGGCTCCCATAGGGAACTAGTGTTGTAAATTGGAGGCTAAAAATAACACTGATAAAAATCATTCTGAAAAAACCTACGTGGGCACACAATTGGCTCTTGGACACTTGGTCCTGGTTCCTCCACAGTTTCGGAAGTGGCTTCCACGCTGCTTGCCAAGTTGCCAGGAGATCGGGGTTCTGACATGGCTGGGGATGCCACATCCTGGCATGATGCAACATCTGCAATGTAAATTTGTAAGGGAATACAAGAATATAAGGTTAAACAATCATTGCAAATACACATATTTCTATGATCCCACTACACAAAAATCTGTGACTACCAACCTTCTTGTTGCTCTGGTGTCTGGTCACTTGTTGGCTCCACCAGAATCACCTCAGGCATAATGTCTTCATCTACATAATACAAAACATTGGCCATATCATAAAAGTCACAAGAGGTACATTTGTTAGGACATGGTGCCCTGCTTGATAGCTCTTTTAGTAACAAATATGAAGACATGTACATGGTTATCTACGAAAAATATGGTACATTAATGTTTGACAGTGCATAGGAACCAATTACCTTTAGTGGAATCTGTGCCACCATCTGGGCCCATGTCCTCCTCTTCTTCCACAACTGCCGATGGAGCTGCCAAACCTCTCCTCCTCCTTTCCCATTGTTTGGCACGGAGTTTACGTTTTTCTCCTATTTAAAGGTTTGAATAATAATCTGTGATTAATAGGAATGTTTGCTGAGAAGATTCGTGCAGGAAAGAACGTTCGTTGCAACACAATACATATATTTTTAACTATGGCTTCCTGACTTTTAATGTCATATACTAAAACATCAACAATAGATCGATCAAATCACGACATGACAACTAAAATGAGTAATCTAACTTTTTACATAGACATTATAATCTAGACATGTTAATACAACATACACCAAATTATAAAAAACATATTGCATGATTAAAAAAATAAATAAAAAATAAAACTTACTTTTTTTCAAAATCCGATGGATTTGGGAAAGCTGATCCTGCTCACGGTGTTTGAGGTCAGACCACCGTTTCCGAATCTGATCTTTCGATCGCTCCACACCGAATTTTTTTAACAAACAGGCCACCACCTTGTCCATGATGCCATCTTTCCTGGCATTGGGCCGATCGTAATTTGCCAACTTGCCATCATAATCCATTTTTTCTAAAATGGAGACCATCTCCACCATTTCTGGCTTTGACATGGGTGTAGCCCTTGACTTTCGGGTGGCCCAATCACTTCGGCCCACACTAATTGAGCTCCCAGATTGTTGAGACATTATTCTTGATTACAAGATTTTTCCACTGCTTCAGGTGTGAGTGTCGCATGTAGGCCTGATCTTCGGCACGTACACACCCCTGCACAAGCCCGCCACTGGAGGAGGAGTTGACGCCTGCGCTGTATTTAAAGGACGCCAGATCGTTCGGCCGACGATTCGCTAGCGGACATATCGAGAGTTGGAGCACGATCGAGCGGCGAATCACGACTTTTCCCCACAAACAAAGGTACGACTCTTTTAATAGAAAGTGTGTGTTTTGGGCCCTATACAGCTTTTATTAGGAATATCTTTATTATGTGCCAAAATACATGCTATTTTAATATGTTTTGTGTTGTTTTGTGTCTTGCAGGCATATACTGTCCTGCAATATGGTGGACAATTTCACCAGCCATAATTTCCTCATCAGCTTCATTGATGAATTCAGGCAACTGCCGTGTTTGTGGCAAGTCAAGTCCGCAGATTATAAAAATAGAAAACTCAGAAAACAGGCCATGGAACATTTGGTGGCCTTCTACAAGCCCGTCTGTCCTGGGGCAAATTTTGAGTATATCCGCAAAAAAATAAACAGTATTCGCACTGCCTACAGGCGGGAGTTAAAAAAAATAGAGGAGTCCACCCAGTCTGGAGCAGGTGCACGGAATGTATATGTACCACGGCTGTGGTACTATGATAACATGCGATTCCTGGCAGACACCATGGAATCCAGGCCGTCAATTTCAACACTGCCTTCTACTTCGGCAGAGGGCTCAGTGTCGGTTGATCCAAGCCAGGATGAGGATTTCCTGGAGGAGAGTTTTACTCAGGTATGGCATTTCACAATATATTGTCTGCTAAAATGTAATCATGTAACAAAATTATAAGCTAAACCATAATTGACCCTTTATGTAAACGGGCATAGCAAGGGGTTGGCATGACAGGCAACCGCCAGGGGCGCAGGCCAAGGGGGGTGGGTCACAAAAACATTGGCATTGTTTTATTGTTTATTTTAACAATCCACTCAGCCTGCACACCCCAGAACCCCCAGTTTGCAGGCGGATTCATGCAGGTGTAAAACATTGAGAGCTGCTTCATGCAGGTGTAAAACATTGAGAGCAGCTGAGCCAAAAGACCAGGAGACTGAGACTGCCTCTCACTGCATCCCCAGCACACCTCCGGTCTTACAAACACTGCTGCATCCCCAGCACACCTCTGGTCCTAACAAACACTGCTGTAGCCTCAGCATTCCTCTGGCTCAACCTTTTTTAATACAAAACTAACAGCTCCTGCAAATGATCCATCCATCCTTGCTTCCATGTCTCTGGTCTCTCACTCTGGGTCAGCAAGGCAGGTGGCTTCCTTATTCCTGTTTCCCTGCACTGCTTCACCCTCAATGCCCTACATCAAGCCCTCTGCAAGTTCAGGCCCCTCTCTCTCTCTGCAACCCCCCTCCTCTCTCTCTCACACCCCCTCTTTCTCTCCCTCTCTCTATCTCTCAACCCTCTCTTTCTTTTTCACACCTGAGACAATGATTGCCCACTAGAGAGCTCTACACTGGGCAAACAAGGGGCAAATTAGAAACTTTTAATGCCCTTTAATTTTTTTTTTTGGGGGGTGGGTTACAGTTTTACATTGATCTTGGGGGGGGGGGGGGGGGTTGTTGCCAAATACAGCTCCTCAACAAGGGCACTGGAGACCCTAGATACGCCACTGTATGTAAAGTCTGCTATTTGTTCACAATAATATAACAAACATGACTTTTTATATACACTATAACATTCTAATCAATTGTTCATTTCATCAACAGGGAAGTGTCACTGAGGAGGAGCCAGGTTGCAGCCAGGAGCCTGGGGAGCCTGCGGAGCCTGTGGAACTCTTTCCACCACCACCTCCTCCTGCCAAACGGAGGCAAAAGAGGAAGCACGTGGATGACATAACCGATGAATTTATCCAGGAGGCCACCATAGCCCTACGTCGGAAACCGGAGGCCAATGAGTCCTTCGGCAACATGACGGCAAAAATTTTGGATAAGGTGGACCTCAGGCAGTGTCAGTATGCCAGAAAAATTATTCTTGATGTGCTGCAAAAGGCTGAAAACGGCATACTTACTGAGCACAGCCATGCATGCCAGGAGCACCCGTGCCCTCCACCTCCACCTCCACAACACCCACCACCTCGCCAAATGCCACATGGCCAGTGGCAATATGGCCAGCAGGATCCAAACCTGCCCTCATGGCAACCTGATTACAGTTACCAGCAACTTTAATTTTTGTAACCCCCTATTATTTATTTTACCCCTGTTTGCCAGTTTCTAGTTTAATTTTGTCCAAATGGACCTTTTTTATGTTTAGTTTATTATACGGAAAGTATTGATGTTTGCTTTGGTTTTTTTTTGCTGAGATCCAAAAAATAAAGAAAATGAAAATAAAAAATGGCCTATCTGAATTTGTTAACATGTTTAATATTGTGCATAACCTGAAAAATATGTTTTAGACATTAATTCAGACAAGAATAAAGGGTCATATCAATAGTTAGATCTTTGGTGTGAAAATACAAAAATAATGGTGAAGAGTTCAAATTATTTAATTATAAAATTTGATAGAACAGATAGAATAGACAAACATTATCTTCATCATAACAGAACACATGCCTTTTTATTAGAAAAGTATGGCATTATGAGCAGCATCTTCCTTCTTCTCACATTTATCAAGATGAGCATGTGCTCCGCATTTCACCTATTTCTTGGACTTCCGCGAGCCGAAAGTTCTTTCTGAATAAAATGTTGAGTTTACTAGAGAAAATTCTTCCGGGAACTCATTTGGTTTGATCATGCGTGTTGGGATTTGTAGCTGTGTGTCGGCCGAATTGTGTACTGACAGGCGAACAATCGTCCGTTCTGGTGTCGGCATACAAAAATTTTCATGTTTGCAAGAAAGACTTTTGTCCGCGGATTGTGCGCAGACATCTGTCGGAGGCACCATACTAACACGCGTACAATCGGCAGATCCTTCGTCCACCGACGTTTGTATGCCGACGATCGGTACGTGTGTACGGGCCTTTAGAAACAAATCTGTGCTTAATCCTCTGAATACAGATAATAAGTTCCTAGAGGTATTACCTTAGTAGTTGATGACCTAGAGAAGTTGAAGATAAGATCAATTACCCACATTGAATAAAAAAATGATATCGAAAAGATGGAACAGAAGAAGGATGTTGTGATAAAACCTGCTGATAAGGGGGGGGGGGGGGGGAGACCAGGTGGTGATGAGCAAACGGTATTACTCTGAAGAAATGATGAGACAATTGTCGGATAGGGAAACATATCTACTATTAAATAAAAATCCATGATTATAGAATGATAATATAAAAAGGAATTGGATGCACTCATTAGTAAAAGGACTTAGAAAAAACTTTACCTTTCAAAAACAGAGGCATTATACCTAAACCCACAGGCATGCAAGACTCCAACTATATATTTTTTGCAAAAAATTCATAGGGATATCACCAGGCCCCCTGGCAGGCCGATAATCAATGGGATTGACTCGGTTTGTTCCAGACTGGGTCAATATATTGGAGTGGGGGCGTGGCTTGGACTGCAAGCATGATGGCTGCTTGAACACAGAGCTCCCGCACTGATCGGCTCAGTACAGCATACACAGGCGACACATCTAAAAAATATGGGCAAAATAACAAGGTCTGGTGCCATCTCTAAACCATGAAGACCTGGATCGAGCAATTCCGCCAAGCATATCCCCGATTTCTTCGGATCCCAGCTCTCACACAGAAGAAGAGGCTCCCTAGACCCCAAAATGGCACGGGCTGCAAGACAGGAGGATGAGGGGGAATATGACACAGAATCCCTTGCTGATACAGAGGAAATGGTAGGTGATCATGAACCCCTTGACCATCCCCTGACCTTTAAAGATATGACAGCAATTGCAGCAGACATCAAAGGGTCCTTCTTGGCTGCAATTACAGACCTGAAGGCAGACATCACAAGACTGTCGGATCAGATGGCTGCAGTTAAGAAAGCAGGGAGACACAGGGATAAGGAGATCAGAAAGCTAGAAAATGTCACACTTACCCACTCCTCACACCTCATCAGCATGAACAGGCAGATAGAGGACTTGGATAATAGAGGCCTCAGAAACAATGTTCGAGTCAGAGGGATTCCAGAGACAGTAGAAAGAGAGCAAATCAAACCAGCCCTGCAATCTGTCTTCAATAGTCTCTTAGAAAGACCAGAGGAATCACCCATTTATTTTGAAAGGGCGCACAGAGCCCTTCGCCCTAAAGCTACAGGGGACGCTCCCCCCCAGGGACATTATATGCTGCCTGACGAGCCACCCCTTGAAAGAAGAAATTCTTGCAAAAGTAAGACAAAACGATCAGATCCTCTTTAATGAGACTCCTATATAACTTTTTCAGGATCTTTCACCTATCACTCTCAAAAACAGAAGAGAAATAAAGCCCCTATTGGAAATCCTCAAGGAGAAAAATATTCAATATCGATGGAAATTTCTGTTCGCTCTTCAGGTCCTATTTGGCGGCAAACAACATCTCCTCTGCACCCCTGATGACCTACCAGAGTTCTGCACCAACCTCCATCTAGATGCGATTGAACTTCCTGACTGGTACACAGAATTTCTGTTTCCCCACTCACACAAGGCATTACCTGACAACCAAGAAACCGCTGCTTCTCGCTCCCCTCATCACAGAAGAGGAAAACAGCAGAGGAAACGTGAATTAAATTCACTTTTTGGGTCTCCTCCCAAAACTCCCAAAACCCCCAAACAGAGAGACCGTATATGAGGGCCCCTGCGTTTTTTTCTTATCTCAGTCATCGAGATCTACCACTGATTAATGCTATCTTTGCTCTACTTCAGTACAAGTTTTTCAACATGCTCTTTATCACAATGCTAAGTTGCCCATTTAATCATCATCATTATCTGGTGATTCACTCCCTTGTTCTATAGCTGAAGAATTGTTCCATGTAATTACCTTAGCACACCGCTAGATGGCAGCGCTAACCTATCTCTGTTAGCCTACACAGGATATGCTCCACATAACAAATGTTGCTCTGCTTTTTCACCTTTCTTCTCTCTGACTGCTTACAGGGGAGACAATATTGATTATTAAACACGCTCAATATGAACAGAGATGGAAGGAGGTTAAAGATTATGGGACAAAAAACTCAATAGGGACATCATCTGTAAAAAATAGACCAAGTTCCTGAAGGACAAAATGGCCTTCACTGAAGGCTTTGCCTACAGGTGGCCAGGACCAACTGGATCACGAAGACCCCGTTTTTCTCGGGGTCCCCGTGAACCGTAAAAAAACTCTGAACCCAGAGAGACCGACTGGGAATCAGATTCCTCTTCGATATCTCTACAATCCAACAAATCTAGATCATCCATGAATCCCAACCCTGACACCAGACCCAAAAGTGATCTAGGTACGCGCAAACGTTGCCAACAGGAGGGTGGACATTTCACACCACGTTCAAAAAAACGACCCAAAGAATCCTCTAAATTTCAGAACTCAATGGGGGCTACACCAATAGGACACACCTTCAGACCTGCCAACACACGTGCACAAGATTCTATAGAAGCACCTGATCCATATTTAGGAGGGCTTGCCCTTCAGGCACTACAAATGTTACAACCTACACAGAACACCAGTGCAAGCACTTCCCTATCACATGGCCCCACCCCCAATCTGCAAACACAGCCTTTACAATCTAGTTCACAAGCTTCTTCCACTATTTCACCATCACTTACTACACTTAACTCCAGGCAAACCTCACTCGATGCACACTTTAATGCTTCACAGGCTCAAGCATCAAATTTTCAAATTGAGCCTACCATCCAATCTTCCAACTTAAAACTTTCTATTGTAAACCTAACCCCTTATGAGCTCACCCTAGAGGAACAGGAAGTTCTGGAATTAGGTCTTACCTTCTGTCCCTCGGTAGGTTTGGACAGATATGAAACAATTAAAGATTTATATTTGTCTGTTAGGAATTTGACATACCGTTACCTATTTGATCCTGAGAGAAAGCGGGCCCTACAAGAAAAAGAGATATCAGAGAAGATTAAACACTTCTCTATGAAGGAATTTTCGGGCCTTACGAGATCTTATCTTATTACTTGAGGAAGGAAATCCCTCAGATTCCCAGTATCCCAGTCAACCGACACAGACAGTGACTCCATCAGTACAGCAGGCTATGTTTAGACCTAAACTCAAGCCACAAACTTCCCGGACTTGACCACCAATCCGAATGTGTGGGCATTTCTCACCACATGTATTGGTGAGATAAAAAGATGCCACCTCGACGATAAACAGGGTAACTTATCCAACCAACAACTCAAAAGGATAACCAAGTTAAAAAAACACCCGGACCTTATCATAAAACCCTCAGACAAGGGGGGAAACTTAGTCTTAATGGCTAAGAACTTTTATGAACAAAAGTGTTTGGACATCCTTACCAATCGAACCTGGTACAAGAAAATATCCCCTTCGGTAACAACTAGATTCCAGGCAGATTACCTCGACTTGATTGGACAAGCACACCAATCAGGTCTGTTGGACCAAGACTCTTACAATTATTTAAACAATCGATTTCCGAGACAGGCGACTTTTTATGCTCTCCCGAAGACCCATAAGAACTTTGAAGCCCCACCCGGTAGACCCATTGTCTCAGGTATTGGGAGCTTGACGGAAAACGCTAGCCGTCTAGTAGATTTCTTTCTGCTACCGCATGTGGTTAGACTTCCATCTTATGTAAAGGACACATTGGATTTTCTCAAAATGATTGAAGATATGGTGGTTCCTCCCGACGCCCTGCTCGTGACTTTGGATGTTGAGGCTCTGTACTCTAGCATCCCTCACGGGCAGGGCGTCGGGATGATTCGCACCTTTCTTTATGAGCAAGATCACCGCACATGGCCCTTTTGTGATTTTCTCTTAAAATTACTATCGTTCATTTTTAGACACAATTGGTTTGTATTTAATGGCTCCCACTACCTCCAGGTACAGGGCGTGGCCATGGGCACTTGCTGTGCCCCGGCCTACTCCAATTTGTACCTGGGGGGTTGGAACATCACATTACATCTGATGATGCGTTATCACACTTCTTTGCTTACGTAGAAGTTTGGCTACGTTTCATTGATGATATTTTTGTGGTATGGACAGGCCCCAAACATCTATTGGACGAATTCATTGCGATACTCAATATCAACACGTTCAACCTTAAACTAACTTGCACAATTAACCAATCACGGGTCAATTTCCTAGACCTTACGGTATTTAAACAAAACAATGGGTATTCAACCACGGATCTTTATCGGAAAGAGACTGCGGGCAATGTAATTTTACACACCTCCAGTGTTCATTCTCCTGCGCTGATATGCAGTATCCCTTACGCCCAGTATATTTGCCTAAGGCGTAACTGTACCTCGGACAGGGACTATAAAAGACAAGCTGACCTACTTTGTGATCGGTTGAGATCTAGGGGCTATAGTAAACGCACTCTACGTTAGACGTTTAACCGAGCCTCGGCACAAAATATTTGACACATGACAACATATTAAGATCCATTTTGGAAAGACATTGGTATCTATTGCGTGGTGACCCCATCATTAAAAAACATATAAGTGAACATCCTCAAATAGTCTTTAAGCGTACAACCTCTTTAAGGGACCATTTAACTTCAAGTCATTACCAACAAACCAAAAAGAGGAAATCACCCTTAAGAGGAACCTACAGATGTCATGAATGTGCCTTATGCCCGTGGGTTGAGGAAGCAACACACTATACACTCCTTAACGGTGAAACCTTTACACCCAAGTTCAGAGCGCACTGTAGTACCCATGGCGTAATCTATTTGATGTACTGTGCCTGTGGCACATTTCATGTGGGTAAAACCATACGGGAGTTGCGCCAACGGAATAACGACTACGTATATGTGTCGGCAGGAGGGAAGATGATCACACCGGTCAGTAGACATTTGGATCTTTACCACAAATTCAATCCCAAAAAAAGCCAGTTTCTTTGTTTTGGAAATTATTCCCCAAGATCCCCGCAGGGGAAATTGGGATCGGCGGATTCTCCAGAGGGAAGCTCTCTGGATAGAACGCCTCAATGCTACACACAGGCCGGGAATTAATGAAACGCAATCATATAAGTCCTTCCTTTAGACATTGGGTGCTTATACTAAACATCCAGAGTCCGATAAATGCCGACAAATTCTTCAACACTTGAGGACCATGTGTCTTTTTCTGTATTGCAGACCGCGGTGATCGTCTTCCTTTCTTCCCAATGCATATTTCTAGTTTGGAAATTGGGTACAATTTCTATGTAATAATCAGGAACATGTAATATCTAGAGATGGGCCTACTTTACTGTGGTTTACTCGGTCTTAGTTAAGATACATGTTCCTCCCCTGTCATATAGTCTTGTGACATTTATGTACTGTTTAGGGGCCCTTCTTTCCACAAATGCTTCCTTCCTTCTTTATGGCACTGACCTTATGTTCTAAGTCAGACCTATTTGCTAGAGATTTGTTTCTCGGTTCCTACAATGTATGATTATATGTAATACAAAGGTATACTTCATAGCCTTTTTTGAATACGAACTGTATCTTTTACATCTGTAACACATTGTGTATTTAATGCAGTGTTAAATCCTGATTTTCGTGTGTATTATATGCATATGCAGTGTTTTCTATCATTGTTGGCTGGCTGTTCCCGCAGATGTTCGGATCTGGACCTCTGGGGGCGCTGTGTGTCGTGATCCGAGCGGCTCCTTTTGTTGGTGCATGTGCGGCCAGAAAGGCCACAGTTTGGCTCCGACCCATCCGACGGGGACTTCCTGTGGCACTATGAGCACCTATGCACTATGAAAAAGTCAGACACCCAGCCGTTGGCCACCACTCGAGCACGGGGTTCTGATATAGAAGCGTAAGCCATTTAATAAAGCGTGGCCCAAACCTGAACCGCCGCAGACAATGCCATATATACCTCCACTCTACAGAGTCAAAGGCCTTGGCTGCATCAAGGGTACCTATCACCCTAGTATCAACTGTATCGTGAGAGGCCTGGATGTTCATAAACAAATGACGCGTGTTACAAGCGGTATTCTTAGTGGGCATGAAGCCAGTTTGATCTGGGTGGACAATCGACAGGATAACCTTGTTAAGGTGAAGGGCCAGTATTTTAGCTAAGACTTTAACATCACACTGCAGAAGGGATATAGGGCGATATGGGTCGGGATAGTGAATGTCCTTACCGGGTTTGGGGATAAGTACAATTAGGGGCTCACACATGGAGGGGGGCATAGCGTCCGCTCCGAACATCGCGCTATATAATTCCAGGAGTCTAGGGGCCAGGGAGTCGGCATATTGGAGATAAAATTCAACTGGGAGCCCATCAGAGCCGGGGGGCCTTGGAGCGAGCAAACTCAGACAAGGCCTCTGTAACATCGTCCAACGTCAATGGGGCATCAAGCATAGCAACCTGCTCCTCAGTCAGTGTAGGGAAGGGGAGAGGGTCGAGGAGGTCAGTAAGGTCACCGGTATCATACTGAACCCTGGTCGTGTAAATGTCTTTAAAGTATCTAGCAAATTCCCCCGCGACTGCCATGGGATCAGACGGATCACCCTGGGAGACGCGATGGAGGGTGATAACTACCGTGGGCCTATCATTCATGTGGACCAGGTACGCCAATAGTTTGCCTGCCCGCTCCCCCTGTTCGTAAGCTCTCTGTTTACAGAAAAATAGTTTGCGATGGGCCCTCTCGCGACACAGCTGCTCAACGATCCTGGTTTATAGTCTCAAGGGGGCCAAAGATTCAGGGGATGGAGAAAGAGAGAGTGCTGACGCTCAAGATCAGCCAAGCTCTCCTCTGCTTCAGTGTGAGCCAACCTAGAAATCCGTTCAGTAAGAAGCAATCTGGCATGACCCTTGAACGACTCCCACACAATAAGAGGACATGCGGAGGGTGCATTCACAGTAAAAAGTATTCCCACTCATCCCCCAGGCCAGTCAAATCCGGGACCATCGTGAACCAAAACGGGTTCAACCCCCACACCCTAGGAGGGGACAGTGCAAACTGAGTTATTTCAACCCAGTAAGGAGCATGGTCCAACAGTAATCGGGGCCCAAATCCGGCAGACCTGAGGCGAGAAACTAACACCCATGATATCCAGATAGCATCAATTCGAGACATGGTGGAATGAGTGGCAGAGTAAGAGGAGTATGCATGGGTTGAGGGGAACAAGCAGTGCCAGGTGTCCAGTAAACCAAAGCCCTGTAGCATACGACAAAATCGAGTGTCACGAGAAGGAGAGGGCGGGGTAGGTGCGGGGCCCTGACGGTCAAGCCCGGGATCGGACACCATATTATAGTCGCCCATCCAGATAGCTGGGATGGAAGGGAAACGGGACTTAAAGTGAAGGCCCTCCACCAGTAGCGAGGCCACATATGGGGGAGGAACATACCAAGCAAGAAGCAACAGTGCATGCCCACCCACCGTATAATGAAAAAAGACATACCTGCCCTGGGGGTCAGTAAGCACCTCCAGCGGTACAAATGGCACCAATTTAGAGATAAGGAGCGTGACACCTCTTGAGTATGAGGAATGTGTGGCATGGTATGACCAGCCCACCCAAGGGCGACGAAGAGCACGGCAAAGTTAACCCTCAGCATGCGTCTCCACCAATGCCACGACATCCGCTCGGTTGTCCTTGAGATATAAGATCACAGCACGTTTAATTCTTTCATGAAGACCACGCACGTTCCACGTGATCACTTTTAAGGTGGCCATATGAAGAGGGGGCTAATCGGGAGAAACAGAATGAGAGGGGTGATCCCCGGGACAGGCAGGCCCACCCAGCATACAAAACAGCACATATAGCACATTATGCAGCACATAAGTAAAATCACATATGTAGACTCCATACTCACATTAAACCAGAAAATAAAACATAAAACAACCCACAAGACCAACTTAACCCACCCAGCTCCGCATAAACCCCAACACATGGGAGCATTCAACCCAAAACTGTGGCACCGAAGTGCCATACAAACACGGCTCAGCCCGCAGGACTGCAGGCAGGGGGCTAGTGCAAAAATCACCCCCCACAGGGTAGGGGCAGTCCGAAGTGCCAGTCCTGGGGCAGGAGAGCAACTGGGGCGAACATCCTCTGAAGTGCGGTCCCCACGGAGTGACCCAAATGTGAACAGGTGGAAGAAGTTTGGTAATAGCGTGAGCCAAGAACAGTCCCGGCAGTAAAGTTCCTAAGAAAGGGGCCCACCCAGCCCTAGAGGGTTAGGAGCAGTCCATAGGATCAAGGCACAAAAAAGAGGAGGGGGAGAACCAGGAGATAAGCAAGTGCAGCACAGATCAGGGTAAACTATCCAGCCAGGCGACAGCAGCTTCAGGGTCCTTGAAGAAGTGAACACGGTCCTCGCCCACCACCCGCAGGCGAGCAGGGTACAACATAGAGTATTTAAGATTGCGCACCCGGAGGCGCCGTTTGATGTCCATAAACTTGCTGCTCTGTTTCTGCACCTCAGCAGAAAAGTCTGGAAAAGCCATAACGTTAGTATTATTAAAGGGAATATTGCCTTTTTCCCTAGCAAGGCGAAGTACAGCATCACGATCCCTAAAATTCAGAAGTTTAGCTATGAAGGCTCCCGGGGGGGGGGGGTTCTTGGCCGGCATTCTACGTGCACGCTCCACAACAAAGGCATGGGAAAATTCTGCATGGCCATAGGCTGTAATAAGAAGTTCCTCCAGGAATGTGGCAGGGTGAGACCCCTCAGCCCCCTCCGGTAAGCCAATGAATCGTAGGTTATTGTGCCTTGCCCGGTTTTCCAGGTCATCCTGTTTGTGCAGGATTTGCTGAAAATCCCTGGAGGCCTGCTCCACCGCCGATTGTACAGGCAGCACAGCCTCCTCCACCAGGCCCACCTTATCCTCCACCTCGGTGATGTGGCCGCGGAGCTTTTGCATATCCTGACGAATTAGGGATATGTCCACCTTCACCTCCTCCAGCTTGGAGGTGAGGGAAGTTTGACATACAGAGATGGCCGCAAGAAGCTGGGTATGGTAGGCATCGGCAGCGGGAGAACCACCGGAGGACGGGGAGCTGCCATTTTGGGCCTGTGCAAAGCTCTCCCTGCGGAGGAATTTGTCCAGTTTTTGAGCAGCCTCGGAGGGTTTCTTCGGTGGAGACATACCGGGTAAGTGCAGCGGGTCAGCGTTGTCCAGCAGTAGGCAGCTGAGAGCGATGGATGGGCACAGGAGATCGGTACAGGATATCGGCCAGGAGAGAGCAGCTCACACACGTCTGCTCACATCAACCCTTAGGCCATGCCCCGCCATCAAAGCTTTAAAACCAGGCAAAAGCCCCAGACCTGACGGCTTTACGTCACAATACTAAAAAATGAATGCAGAAATCCTGGCCACTCATTTAACAGACGCCCTCAATGTTATTAAAGACAAACATCAACCCTCCAATGAAATTCTTTTGGCCCATATACAGTTATACCCAAGCCAGATAAAGACGCATCTATTTGCTCGAGCTACCGGCCCATCTCCTTATTGATTTTTTTTTTTTTTTTTTTCAGTTCATTCTGGTGTTTTGGGGCAAAAAAAAAACAAAAAATGATAATAAAAAAAAAAATGAGGGGCAGAAATGGGGGGTTGGTGGGTGACAAATCAGGTGGTTGGTCCAAAGTTGGCAGCTGGAACAGGCAACTGAAGAGGCAGCAGCATCAATAGCTTACACTCCTCAGGTACTTTATGGTTTCATGACATTTTTGGGTCAACTGTCAACCGTGAATGACTCTGGGAGGAGCAGGTAATTTATCCATCCCCAATGTACCTCAGCCACTCCCACACGTGGCTGAGGTACATTGATGATGTCCTGCTCCTCTGGGGCAGTACCTCTTTTGAACTTGACCAGTTCATTAATGAACTTAATAGGAATGATCGGAACATTAAACTTACTTACACGGTGACCCCCAACCATCTACCGTTTCTGGACCTTCTTATCTCCATTGAAGATGGAAAAATTAAGACTAAGACCTACCGTAAAGATACGGCTGCCAACACTTTGTTGGCAGCAGACAGCCATCACCCCAGATCCCTTATTGAAAGTATCCCCGTAGGGCAGTTTCTTCGCTTGAAAAGAAACTGCTCTGACTCTGCAGATTATCAGACAGAGGCAAAACAGCTTCATAGACGTTTCAGAGAGAGAGGATACACACACAAGACAATAAGAAAAGCACGTAAGAAGGTGGCTCTCAGGGAGAGAACAAGTCTTTTAGGCGGTCAGAATGGCATTGAAGCCAGATCAGGCCCAAGTGAAATAGCACATCCACGAATAATAACACCATATGGTACCCAATGGAACCAGGTAAGATCGGTTCTTTCAAAACATTGGCAGGTTTTAACGGTGTCACCACTAATTGAACAGATAGTTGGCCCACGACCCTTGCTAACGGCTAAGCGGGCCAAGAACTTGAAAGACAGCCTATGTCACTCAGAGTTTGTTTGCTCCAAAAGGAGTGAAAACTGGCTGACCTCTTTGCCTCCACTGAAAGGGATGTTCCCCTGTGGGCGATGCTCCATATGTAAGTTAGTAATAAAATCTAAATAATTTCTGAGTTGCAACGGACAAGAAGAATTCACAATTAATAGTTTTATTAATTGCCAGACAGAATGTGTTATATACCAGATAATATGCCCTTGTAACAAGTCATATATCGGTAAGACTAAATGCCAATTGAAGGTACGCATTGCAGAACATATAGCAGACATTAGAAAGAAGGTGGACAATAGGACTGTACCCCTCCACTTTCTCGAGCACCATGGTGCCAGCCCCGAGGGACTGAAGGTGAGAGGTATATATGCCCTAAGGTTGCCAGCAAGGCGAGGTGACTTTGATAACATTCTTCTACAAAAAGAAAAAATGTGGATTTATTAAATGGGATCTCTTGCGCCTCAAGGACTGAACACTGAGTTCAGTTTACAACCTTTTTTAATCCCGTGACCCTCGGGACTGGCATTGTGCCTGCCAGGTGGTGGTGGGGGAGCAGTCTTTAATGTCCATATGTATGGGATGTCTTTCTGGTATATTACTTTTATAGAGTTTCCTGTCCTGACTACGTTCTATCTGTAGAGACCTCTGGACCGCAGCTCATAGATAATAATACTCTTTCTCTCTATGGGTACTTCATTGGATCCTCATTTAATCCATTACACATTTATCTCCAGGTTACTTTGTCTCTCTATAATTTCTACCTTCTATCATCCTCAAATGCAGTAAATTATCTTTTGCCTACATCTAATTGTCTAAAGATCCTCTTTATCATGTAACAACAGGTTCAGATTTTCGGAACCAATGAACATACAACCTTAATAAAAGCAGTGATGTACTTATGTATATGTTTTAATTTTTATGTTTTGTTATCTGTGCAGCTTCTTTTAGTCATGTTTTGTATCACTATGGTTATAATCCCACATGGATAATTGTGAATACTTGAGATAGATGAACTATACTTTCTATTGTTTAGGAGCAAATATATATATATACTGTGGTTATTTATTGTGGAAATTTAACCTTGACGCTGGTGGGGCTATGATGCCATGAACTTATGAGTATACTTTGCTGGAGGTGCATGAGTAGTGACATCTGGTGGAGGGAGAGTGTAACTGTTGCTCCATCAGGTCCACTGGGTGTGCACACCTGTATTCAATGGATCAATTTAGCCAATTACTGTCACTATAAAACATGGCACCATTGAGTTCCACCTTAGCTCTGAGGAAACTGACGTTCAAGTCCGTGAAACGCGTCAGCGTTAAGCGTCTACCATCTCTACACTGTGTAACTGCCTGTCCCGGGATCTGGGGATCTCCGTCTTGCTATCCATCGGCTGTTCCCCTGCATGCACCCGGCAAACCGGACATGTCAGGCGGCAACCCCTGACCTGGACGTCTATCCAAGGATACCGGTGAAGCAAACGCACTGGTTGAACGCCGCATCAGAGACACCACCGACCGGATGACTCAGGCAAGTGGACCAAGCTACGGACCCATGTAGCCTCTGTTTCCGACCTACCAGCCGTACTTTACTGCGCCACAATTGAAGTACATGGCTGCAACCTCTGATTCCTATACCCCTCACGGGACTAAACTACAGTAACTACCACGGGTCTCTTATCGGATATCCAGTTTATGTCTTATAAGCACGGCAAGTATTGGATTCACTTCAGTTCTGATGTGTATATCACCACTATACCATCTCTTTTGAGGTCCTGAATAGGAAGTCTATTCCCCATTGTGTTCTATGATCTACATAGAGGGGTCCTTATACCACGGACCACTGCTGCTGTGACTATTTTTTAATTGTCTACAACATTAAGTTATTTCCGTCAGAATTGAGCATTATCATCTTCTCCCAATCGGAGTTACTTTCTGTACTCCATGGAGCCCTGACCTAGGAACCAGCCATGTATTATTTGGTACATTGAGCTCATAGCCAATTTTTGGAGGTCCTCACATATCACCGAGCACGGCAACCAATTCACTTTGTGTATTGATGCATGTTCGGTCATATGATACTTTTTCCTAAACACTGGGTTACTATGCTTTTTCCTAAACACTGGGTTACTATGCAACTAGTTGTGCTTGGAGGCCTCACTTATAGGCCGATTTAGCCGTTATTGCACATATTGATGTCCTTTCAGTGTGTTTAGGTATCTAATCTTGAGTCCTTACAGCACGTGTATGTGTATGTTTTATTGGTTTTAACTGTTGTGTCATTCAGTGTCACCTGCACCACCTTGCTCCCCTTTTTTTCAGGCATACGTGCCTAATAAAAATTATCGTTTTACATAATTTTGTGTCTCCAGTGCCCTTAGTTGGTCTCTTCTGAGATTGATCGACTACGGTCTTTCATCTCACATTTTTCTCCTTATGCATTGGGTTTGTCCAACGGTCACGGTGTGAGACCTAGTTAATACATATTTACAGGGACTTTTTTATAAATTCCCCACTGCGGGTCACTAGCAAGGCCATTTTTGGAACACCATTCTCTACTTCTTCATAGTTCAGTTTCTGGATCTGCTTATGATCCCTTCCCCGTTCCTGGCCTACTATCCAAATTCTGTATTTACAAATTAACAAACGTTTGTTACACTATGTCCCTGCTTATTTGACTAAGGCTCCGTTCACATGTTAGCGTATGGATCACGGGCAGAACTGCCGCGGTTCCGCCCGCAATCCGGAGATTATTGCAAATCGCGGGACGCCTGTGCGTTGCCCGTTGATTTGCAATAGACCCCCAAACGCTGAGCGATGTTGCCGCGATTTCCGCCTGCCGAATCACGGTAACATCGCGCAAAAAAAAATTGCGGGACGCATTACGACCAAAAAAGTACAAGAGCTTCTTTGGATCGTATTGCGTCCCGCAATTTTTTTTTGTGCGATGTTACCGCGATTCGGCAGGCGAAAATCGCGGCAGCATCGCTCACCGTTTGGGGGTCTATTGCAAATCAACGGGCAACGCACAGGCGTCCCGCGATTTGCAATAATCTCCGGATCGCGGGCGGAACCGCGGCGGTTCTGCCCATGATCCACACGCTAACATGTGAACGGAGCCTAATGGTGATGCTTGGTGACACTCTGTGGCAATACTAAACGCTGCACAGTAGTTTTTTATTTATATTACATTGTACATCGCTGCTTGATAAGGTGTGTGGGTGCTATTCTTAGCGACTGTTTCTTTCTGTGGGCATTATGGCATACTGTATCGACTCAAATATCGAACAGGAGATAGAGGTGGCCTTTAATAATCAAGGGGAATCTGATTCCTCCTCTTCAGAACCACTCAGTAATTTATTTAAACAACATAAACTTGTGATTAAGTCTCTAAATTGAAAATGGGACATTGCGTCCCTCCAATCCCATGTTTTACATCGGATTATACCAAGGGGACTCAGAGAGAGACTGATCCCGGCTCAACACTTGCATACCCCCAGGTTTCTGGAGATATGGAAACAGGATTGTATAGCCAGAGGTATACATATCATGAAGTTAATTATTGAGGAGGAACAAATCGCAATTACAGGACCTACAGGCCGAGATTGAAACCAGCATAGCAGCCTTAGAACATTATAAAGATAAAGAGGAATTTCATAAGCTTAATGACAATCTTAAAAAAGAGGTGGAAAGAACCCAGAAAAATGTAAAAATTACCAAGCAGAATAAATTTAGGCAAAATATTACTGATTGTGAGAGTGAGGATCTCTTCAACCCTATGATAATTAGAAGTAGGAGCAGGTCTAGAGGAAGATTCAGGAGAAACAGAAATTCCAGCTGGTATAGGGGACAATCATCAGGAAGTGAGTCAGATACAGGGGACAAGTCTGTGATTTTTTTAGTACCAGAAACAGACCTACAACATGGGGGGATACATCCTCAGCAGCTGGAACCATCGAAAGGCACCCAAAGGGAGAAAACAAACCCAAAAGTCAAAAACAGAGAGGGTCAACACAAAGTAGGCCCACAAAGATCCACGAGGTCAAACAGTCTGAAAAAACACAGATAAATACTTCACCTGGGGACCTCAAAGTTGTGAACCTCTCTGATTTTGACTTGCAGGAAAGACATATTAGGCTACTAAGTAGAGGATTGTCCTTTGCACCGACTTCTTCTATGACTGAATTTGGTGTATTTAAGGATGTCTGTCTCTTGCTCAGGAAAGTCATTTTCCAGATATGGCATAGTGGGGAGAGAGAAAATATGGACAAAGATGTCCCTCTCTCCGATCAAGACATTGAACTAATAGAGATACTCACTTCTCTACTTCTGGAGGGTGACGACCCTGACGAGGAGACCAAATTAGAAGATCTACTTAGAAGGGATGCCAACCTCCGTATAAAATCTACGAAGATGCCCTCCCTATCTAAACATAGGAATATCAAGGTGTTTGTGGACCTAGTCCAAGAGGACCTTCGTGAAATCAAGTGGCAAAGGGAAGGGCAGGATAATCTCTCTAAAGAAGAAAGAATAGCTTTGAGAGAACTGGAGGAGGCACCTAATGTGGTTATTAAGGGCAGCGACAAGGGAGGGAATGTGGTACTACTGAGCGAAGATATGTATGTTATGGAAATACAGAGGCAGCTTAGTGATACTGGCACCTATAGGAAATTCAGCGATAGTCCCCTTCCCTCCCTTGTATCTGCCCTTAACCACAAGATATCCTTAGCAAAGGAAGTTGGTTTAATTTCTAAAAAGGAGGCTGATCACCTGATGGTTAAAAACTATAATATTCCTACATTTTATACCATTCCCTGTCTGAACCACCAGGGAGACCCATTGTTTTGGCAATAGGGGGTCCCCTTGAAAAAACAGGCAAATTTATAGATGCTCTAATTAAAGATATGGTGATCAGCCTACCCTCGTATGTGCAGGATACGAGGGATGTCCTTAGGAAATTATCAACAACTCCTATTCTGGACAACATACTACTGGTAGGTATCGATGTGGAAAGTTTGTACACATCGATTCCCCATGAATGGGGTTTAAGAGCTGTCACCCATTTCCTTGATCTTAAGTTTCCACACCTAGGGGCTCACAACGAGTTCATTGTGGAACTCATACAGTTTATGTTTCAGCATAACTATTTCCAATTCTTAAATTCATTTTATCAACAAATTAGGGGTACCTTGATGGGGGCTCCGTGGGCTCCGGCCTATGCGTGCCTCCATCTTGGACTCTGGGAGGAGCAGGTAATTTATCCATCCCCAATGTACCTCAGCCACTCCCACATGTGGCTGAGGTACATTGATGATGTCCTGCTCCTCTGGGGCAGTACCTCTTTTGAACTTGACCAGTTCATTAATGAACTTCCTTCTTATCTCCATTGAAGATGGAAAAATTAAGACTAAGACCTACCGTAAAGATACGGCTGCCAACACTTTGTTGGCAGCAGACAGCCATCACCCCAGATCCCTTATTGAAAGTATCCCCGTAGGGCAGTTTCTTCGCTTGAAAAGAAACTGCTCTGACTCTGCAGATTATCAGACAGAGGCAAAACAGCTTCATAGACGTTTCACAGAGAGAGGATACACACACAAGACAATAAGAAAAGCACGTAAGAAGGTGGCTCTCAGGGAGAGAACAAGTCTTTTAGGCGGTCAGAATGGCATTGAAGCCAGATCAGGCCCCAGTGAAACAGCACATCCACGAATAATAACACCATATGGTACCCAATGGGACCAGGTAAGATCGGTTCTTTCAAAACATTGACAGGGTTTAACGGTGTCACCACTAATTGAACAGATAGTTGGCCCACGACCCTTGCTAATGGCTAGGCGGGCCAAGAACTTGAAAGACAGCCTATGTCACTCAGAGTTTGTTTGCTCCAAAAGGAGTGAAAACTGGCTGACCTCTTTGCTTTGGAAGGGATGTTCCCCTGTGGGCGATGCTCCATATGTAAGTTAGTAATAAAATCTAAATCATTTCTGAGTTGCAACGGACAAGAAGAATTCACAATTAATAGTTTTATTAATTGCCAGACAGAACGCGTTATATACCAGATAATATGCCCTTGTAACAAGTCATATATCGGTAAGACTAAACGCCAATTGAAGGTACGCATTGCAGAACATATCGCAGACATTAGAAAGAAGGTGGACAATAGGACTGTACCCCTCCACTTTCTCGAGCACCATGGTGCCAGCCCCGAGGGACTCAAGGTGAGAGGTATATATGCCCTAAGATTGCCAGCAAGGCGAGGTGACTTTGATAACATTCTTCTACAAAAAGAAAAAATGTGGATTTATAAAATGGGATCTCTTGCGCCCCAAGGACTGAACACTGAGTTCAGTTTACAACCTTTTTTAATCCCGTGACCCTCGGGACTGGCATTGTGCCTGCCGGGTGGTGGTGGGGGAGCAGTCTTTTATGTCGATATGTATGGGATGTCTTTCCGGTAAATTACTTTTATAGAGTTTCCTGTCCTGACTACGTTCTATCTGTAGAGACCTCTGGACCGCAGCTCATAGATAATAATACTCTCTATGGGTACTTCATTGGATCCTCATTTAATCCATTACACATTTATCTCCAGGTTACTTTGGGCCTGATTCATAGTACGGTGAATTGGCGTTTCGGCGGGATTTTGCGAACCGGCGAATTTTTAAGTCTGAAATTGGTATTCAAAGAACGGCGGGCGGAAAATAACGCCAACTGTGAGATTCATTAAGATGCTACAAGTTTAGAGCGGGACTTAAAAACACGCCAGCTAAAAGCTTGACAAATGTTTTGCCAAATTTTCCCCTGTACCCCCAAAAATCCCAAATCACTGTGGAAGGTGTGGAGAAGAATTTGGAGATGACTAGCTTTTAAAAAATCTCAAAAACTGACTTAGAAAGAGAGATATCTGCAAAAGTGTAAAAAGGTAAAAAAAGCTCCTCCAGCCCCGAGCTGCGAACGCGCGAATGTGCGCATGCGCAACACCAAATAGGCTCAAAAAATTCCGCCAGCGCGATTTTGGGCAATATTTTCTTTGAATACCGATTGAAAATCCGCTGTCTCGCCCATAGAAAATGGAAAAAAACGGCGGAATTGGAAAAACATGCACACTTCCAACAAGGGATCCCTTAGTAAACACCATCACATTCCATACACCTTTCCTGCTAACTCAGAAATCATAACAGTGAAATCTACAGTGTTTATATAGAACCTCCACATTATCTGAAAAATCCCACAAAATATTACATTGGGGAATGGGTCGTCAGATAGAACAAAAATAGATGTAAAACATATTTCAAAGAAAGATTATTAGCATTTCACAAATATCAAGGAAATGTCACAATTTTGCCAATATTCTATGTGTTTACAAAGAATGTTTTTCAAAAATATAACAACATTTTCTTCCATATGGGTATGGCCAAGTGTTAGCATTTGACTACCCATGTAACTGAAGGTATATATATATATCCCCATACTTGGCTAATTAGCAAAGTATGCCCAACAAACAAATATAGCTTTAGCTCACTCACAATATTGCTACATATTCACTTATGTGGCATCTTTTGTATTTTGTTCATGTCTTTAGATTACAAGTTTACTGATACACATGCCTTTTTCAAACATAAGCAAAATTATTGATGTAAACATTTGGAGGTTTGGAGACCTCCAAGTGTTGCCCATACAGAGGGCTCCTTCTGGATTCGAACTTACAAACCTACAGCAGGAAGGCAGACTCCCTAATCATTGTGCTATTTCTCAGTCCTTACTGCCATTAAACAAGCTAATGTCCTCTTGTGAGCGTTGGGTGTTTTTCTCATGCTGTCAAAATGCTCACATGGGAACAGGGGCCATTGAACTGAATAGGATTGGACTTTTTGGCTGTTTTGGGAGTTGATCCTTGAGCTGTACAAATCCCCCCCAAACGGGCTATGTTCACATGTAGGTGTTGTGGTCTGTTTTTGGGGCTTTTTAACGTTATTTCATATAAAAATGCCTTGCCAAAAAATGCATGTCAAAACGCCTGGGAAAACGCCAGCAAAAACGCCCATAAGAACGCCTGATATAATTGCCACGACAAGATTAGGAATGTTCATGAGTGATGAGTCAGATTGTTGGCTTACATATCTGTTCAATGTGTTTCCCTAAATATATATCTCGCTCTCTCTCGCTCTCTCATGTAATTGTATGTATTCCTGTATCTAAACCTTCTAAATAATGACTAGCAAACTTGAAGAGAGAATTTTCTCAATTCACATTTCTATTTCCCTTTTTTCCCAACTGAGCATGCTCCAAAACACACAGGACACACACAGTTAAATTTTTGCCTGGGAGTAACCATTACTCGATGTGTCTTTCCCTTGATTATATATAGGTCACTCAGACGGGAGTAAAGATTTGGCCTAGCAAGAGGTCAAATATATTGTGTGTCACATGCTTTATGGTTAACATTTGGGGTCCTTTGTTATTTATGGAGGTCGGATTTTGCTGTGTTGTCTGTTATGTCCAAAGACACATAGCGCACTTGACTCTCTCTCTCTGTAAGTATTTTTTGGTGTTAACATAATTGTGTATTGTTCTGTCAATCTGCACATGTATCTGCAGATTATGGGCTCTTTGTTGATGTATATGCTATAATAGTTGTACAAAGTGTGTTTTGCTTTAAAATATTCAATTCTGTGGTTTCAATGGTATACTGTGGAGATTGTGCCAAAAATATGTCATGTGAAATCTTTGAGCTGTGTATTGTCTTTGTAATAAAGAGCATGTTTCAAATGTTTCTTCTAAATGTCTTCATGTGTCTAAATAAAGTTTTCTGGTGTCCACAAATGTATGTTTTGTCTATTTGTTAGATATGCTTAATGGTTGTGTAAGGTGATTATTTTTGGCGAATTCGCTAATATAAAAAACTGCGTTATCACATTTGTAAATGCAACCGGAAACGAAACTATTTTTGGGTGCACACGTTTCCGGAAACAGTACAGTTCGTTCGGCAAGTTAATTCATAATGGCTCCTGCGCTCTTTACCCACGAGATTGTGGCATTTATCTGTAAGGTAAGAAGGAGGGGGGGTGAATGTGCGAGATGGGGGGGGATGGTGGCTGGGGGGGTGTCGCTTATCTAGCGGGTGTGCAGTTAACTTTTGGTCTGCAGATCTGCGCATGCACTTTCTGCCTATTAGACGTGAGATAGAAGCTTCCTGTTATAGAAAGTTCCTAGATGTGAACCTGTTCCCTACTCTATGTGTGTATATTTATATATATATATATATATATATATATATATATATATATATATATATATATATATTTATATATTTATATATATATTTATTTATATATATATTTATTTATATATATTTATATATATTTATTAGTAGGGAACAGGTTCACATCTAGGAACTTTAGATATAGATAGGCATACCCTGCTTTAAGTACACTCACTTTACATACACTCGTGAGTAAGGACTCAGCTTGGACAGACGCATTAGATGGTGCAATGTTGGCATTCATCGGTGCCTTGTTTGAGGAGGCCCTAGCACAGGAGGCAGCAGAAGGTGGGGAAGCAGCAGCAGCAGCACCTCCAGTCCGTGTGCCCTTACCTCGCCAGCCACGCATTTTTGTTCCAAGGATCTATTTGGACAAGCTGCGGGATTCTGATGTCAGGAGGAAATTCCGGCTCGAGCGAGGAACTATTCTCCACCTCTACCAGCTCATAGCAGACAAAATTGACCCGGACACACAGCGCGGCCATGCGGTGCCCGGCATGGCCAGATTGCTGGCCACTTTGTATATTTTAGGGCGTGGCAGCTTCCAAGCCACTTCGGGAAGTATCATGGGCATTAGCCAGCCCACAGTTTCAAGGGTGTTCATGTTGGTCATTAATGCCATAGTCGATATAGTGCCCAATTTTATCCACTGGCCACAGAATGAAAATTAGTGGAATGAAGTCAAGTTGGGTTTCTACCTGCGGGCACACATGCCGCAAATACTAGGGGCAATCGATGGCACCCACATAGCCATTAGGCCACCAAGGAGCCACGAAGTGGAGTACCGCAACCGCAAGCAGTACCACTCCGTGAACGTCCAATTAGTTTGTGACGCCAAACAGTGCATCATGAGTGTCAACACTGGTCACCCAGGGTCGTGCCATGATTCCAGTATGTTAAGAACCAGTACTCTGTATGAGGCGTTTGAAAGTGGCCAAATGCCCCAAGGGTGGCTTATTGGTAAAGTATTTTGTCTTAACAACATAAACTGTAAGATTACATAAACATAGGAATAAGCTACATCGGTGTACACCCTGATTTAAGCAAAGCCTACCTAAAATGGATGTGTTAGGAGTTGGCAGGCTGTTCACACACAACCAGATCAGCAGCTTAGCAGCTCACAAAAGAAAGATTTCCAAAGTTGTCTTTGAGTCAAATGAAGGTGGTTAACCAATGTGTAAATGGTGTCCTCTAGCCACCCAAACAAAACCTACAAATGATTCCAATGGTATTGCCATATCCCCAAAGTACTTTGCATAAGTGAGTCAATATTGGTTTCCTCACTCTAGTTGCAGATATATTTCAGAAGTAATACCTAGGCTAATGTAATAGGAACAAAATAGGGGCCAAGTTGGAACTTGCAAGAGAAACACACCACTTTGTGAGTCCTTTTTCCCATTTGTATTAGTGATTTAGGCAGTTAGACAGAGTTGAGATGTTTCATATGAGTTTTTGCAAACAGACGAGCAGGTTGTTTAGTAAAATGCATAATTGTCTCCCATTTTGAGGAGTCATCTAAAGTCACATGATATGAAGAACTAATGTATATTTTTCATTTTTTTCAGGGGATGCTGGTTACCCGCAGCTGACGTGGCTGATGGCTCCAATCAGGTACCCCCAGGGCCGAGCAGAAATGAATTACAACAGGGCCTTGCGGAGAAGCCGGAGTATCATCGAGTTGACCATAGGTCTTCTCAAATCCCGGTTTCTCTGCTTGGCCCGGCTTGGGGGTGAACTCCTGTACTCTCCTACAAAGGCTTCCAAGATCATCCTGGCGTGCTGCGTGTTGCACAACATGTGCGTTGCCCGGGATGAATCTTGGGAGCTGACGGAGGAGAGGGAGCCAGAGGTCCGTCAGCCGGCGGCCCCCAGGCGGCGGAGCACCGCTGCAGGTTTTGCCACCCGGAATACCCTGGTTGCTAGCCACTTTACATGTAAGTACTGTAACCGGTCAAGATAGGGCATGTGTATTAATTTGCTAGTTAGCAGAGGTGCCACTCACAGGGAGACAGAGGGTAATTATCATCTGCCAATCACACTTGCCATTGTAGATAAAGTGTAGTCAACATTGGTAAAATTGTGTTACTTGAGCAAAAACATGCACCTCTAACCATAAACATGTTGGTATTGTGAATAGTGGAAAGGGCTGAGAAGAGCTGGCAGGTGTTTATTTGTGTCTATGCCACCTGTGTAGTTATTGATAACATGAACGGCTGCTTGGTATCTTATGGTGTTCTAATTTTCCAGAACGTGAACATCTTGGAATCATGGCATGTACCATGAGAAGCCTGTGGTGATGGGCTGTCTGGCGTCACAGGTGTGTATTCAAATGTTTGCATTAATGATTTCTGGTTTGTGTAAGTTGGCAGAAAATGTGTTATTTCACTCGTGATGTCGAAATTAAATGAAGTTCAGAATGAAGCAAACAGGCATTAAGATGTGATTTTCATAATGAAATGTCTTATCCTTTGTTTTATTTTTCCAGGAGTGGTACTGCTTGCGGTTGTAGCTGGTAGAAACCCACCTTGATGGACTCCACTCATCTTCTTTTGTGGTCAGTGGATATTTGGTAAGGCACATGGCAAAAAGCAGCATCGATGACCAACATGAACACCCTGGAACTTACAAATTGGCTTGGAAGCTGACCAGCAACCTGGCCATGCCTGTCCCCTATGAGCTGGTAGAGGTGCAGAATGGATTCTGAACTCTGCATGAAGTTGGGGGAAGACATCAGAATCCCGTAGCCATGGAGCAAAGATCGTGGGCTGGTGCTGTAAAGGCACACGGACTGGAGACTGACAATATTATCTTGCTGCATCCCTCCTTATGCTGTCATTCTAGAATAAATAAAGACTTTTGAATGGAACATGTGTTTTTTGTTTTGTGTGGGTGCCTACAGACAAAAGGGCCATACACACTGTAAGATTTAGAGAAGACTTTATCCTTCAGATTGACATTTTCTATGTAGTGCAAGGGCCTGCCTGATTGCATACAAATTAAAAGTGTTGAGGTTTGACCTCATATTATATGTACTGGTGATGTGAGGGGTTGGAATGTAGAGTAGGGATGTGACAGTGTTGTGTTGAGGTGTGAGGCAAATGTAGTGTTGGACTATGAGGGTCTGTGTTGTTGAAATATGGAGAGAGTCCAATATCAGACACCTATGTTTATTGGTCAAGAAATTGTAAGAACCATGGTAAATATGTAAAGAATTGCATCTCGAGAAAACTAGGACCACACTCATAAAATCAAAATTGTGTTGGTTCCATTAATGTGCTTGAAATTTGGGTAGGACACCCCCCCCCCCCCCCAAATTCAAGATAGTTTAAAAAAACTCTAAAAAAAATGAGAGTGAAAAGAGATCCCAAGTGTAGTGATTGTTGGGATTTGAACCCATGACGTTGTTAACTGCAGTGAAGTTGCAAAGCACTTAGCTATTGTGCAGAATAAAGCTGTTTGGTGGAAAAAAAGGAGTGTGTTAAGGCTAAAAAGCACATATAGCTAAAGTACTAAACATTGTATGGAATCTGGGAAGAAGACCATGGTAAAATTGTGAGGTTTCATCTTGACCTGAAGTAGTGTAGGGGTTTGGTCACTTGCCTTTGCTACTTTCAATCATAAGATCGATTCAACACACAGACAAGATCATAAAACCTAATATATATATATATATTTATATATATATATATATATTTATATATATTTATTAGTGGAGAACAGGTTCACATCTAGGAACTTTAGATATAGATAGGCATACCCTGCTTTAAGTACACTCACTTTACATACACTCGTGAGTAAGGACTCAGCTTGGACAGACGCATTAGATGGTGCAATGTTGGCATTCATCGGTGCCTTGTTTGAGGAGGCCCTAGCACAGGAGGCAGCAGAAGGTGGGGAAGCAGCAGCACCTCCAGCAGCACCTCCAGTCCGTGTGCCCTTACCTCGCCAGCCACGCATTTTTGTTCCAAGGATCTATTTGGACAAGCTGCGGGATTCTGATGTCAGGAGGAAATTCCGGCTCGAGCGAGGAACTATTCTCCACCTCTACCAGCTCATAGCAGACAAAATTGACCCGGACACACAGCGCGGCCATGCGGTGCCCGGCATGGCCAGATTGCTGGCCACTTTGTATATTTTAGGGCGTGGCAGCTTCCAAGCCACTTCGGGAAGTATCATGGGCATTAGCCAGCCCACAGTTTCAAGGGTGTTCATGTTGGTCATTAATGCCATAGTCGATATAGTGCCCAATTTTATCCACTGGCCACAGAATGAAAATGAGTGGAATGAAGTCAAGTTGGGTTTCTACCTGCGGGCACACATGCCGCAAATACTAGGGGCAATCGATGGCACCCACATAGCCATTAGGCCACCAAGGAGCCACGAAGTGGAGTACCGCAACCGCAAGCAGTACCACTCCGTGAACGTCCAATTAGTTTGTGACGCCAAACAGTGCATCATGAGTGTCAACACTGGTCACCCAGGGTCGTGCCATGATTCCAGTATGTTAAGAACCAATACTCTGTACGAGGCGTTTGAAAGTGGCCAAATGCCCCAAGGGTGGCTTATTGGTAAAGTATTTTGTCTTAACAACATAAACTGTAAGATTACATAGACATAGGAATAAGCTACATCGGTGTACACCCTGATTTAAGCAAAGCCTACCTAAAATGGATGTGTTAGGAGTTGGCAGGCTGTTCACACACAACCAGATCAGCAGCTTAGCAGCTCACAAAAGAAAGATTTCCAAAGTTGTCTTTGAGTCAAATGAAGGTGGTTAACCAATGTGTAAATGGTGTCCTCTAGCCACCCAAACAAAACCTACAAATGATTCCAATGGTATTGCCATATCCCCAAAGTACTTTGCATAAGTGAGTCAATATTGGTTTCCTCACTCTAGTTGCAGACATATTCCAGAAGTAATACCTAGGCTAATGTAATAGGAACAAAATAGGGGCCAAGTTGGAACTTGCAAGAGAAACACACCACTTTGTGTGTCCTTTTTCCCATTTGTATTAGTGATTTAGGCAGTTAGAGTTGAGATGTTTCATATGAGTTTTTGCAAACAGACGAGCAGGTTGTTTAGTAAAATGCATAATTGTCTCCCATTTTGAGGAGTCATCTAAAGTCACATGATATGAAGAACTAATGTATATTTTTCATTTTTTTTAGGGGATGCTGGTTACCCGCAGCTGACGTGGCTGATGGCTCCAATCAGGTACCCCCAGGGCCGAGCAGAAATGAATTACAACAGGGCCTTGCGGAGAAGCCGGAGTATCATCGAGTTGACCATAGGTCTTCTCAAATCCCCTGGCGTGCTGCGTGTTGCACAACATGTGCGTTGCCCGGGATGAATCTTGGGAGCTGACGGAGGAGAGGGAGCCAGAGGTCCGTCAGCCGGCGGCCCCAGGCGGCGGAGCACCGCTGCAGGTTTTGCCACCCGGAATACCCTGGTTGCTAGCCACTTTACATGTAAGTACTGTAACCGGTCAAGATAGGGCATGTGTATTAATTTGCTAGTTAGCAGAGGTGCCACTCACAGGGAGACAGAGGGTAATTATCATCTGCCAATGACACTTGCCATTGTAGATAAAGTGTAGTCAACATTGGTAAAATTGTGTTACTTGAGCAAAAACATGCACCTCTAACCATAAACATGTTGGTATTGTGAATAGTGGAAAGGGCTGAGAAGAGCTGGCAGGTGTTTATTTGTGTCTATGCCACCTGTGTAGTTATTGATAACATGAACGGCTGCTTGGTATCTTATGGTGTTCTAATTTTCCAGAACGTGAACATCTTGGAATCATGGCATGTACCATGAGAAGCCTGTGGTGATGGGCTGTCTGGCGTCACAGGTGTGTATTCAAATGTTTGCATTAATGATTTCTGGTTTGTGTAAGTTGGCAGAAAATGTGTTATTTCACTTGTGATGTCGAAATTAAATGAAGTTCAGAATGAAGCAAACAGGCATTAAGATGTGATTTTCATAATGAAATGTCTTATCCTTTGTTTTATTTTTCCAGGAGTGGTACTGCTTGCGGTTGTAGCTGGTAGAAACCCACCTTGATGGACTCCACTCATCTTCTTTTGTGGTCAGTGGATATTTGGTAAGGCACATGGCAAAAAGCAGCATCGATGACCAACATGAACACCCTGGAACTTAAAAATTGGCTTGGAAGCTGACCAGCAACCTGGCCATGCCTGTCCCCTATGAGCTGGTAGAGGTGCAGAATGGATTCTGAACTCTGCATGAAGTTGGGGGAAGACATCAGAATCCCGTAGCCATGGAGCAAAGATCGTGGGCTGGTGCTGTAAAGGCACACGGACTGGAGACTGACAATATTATCTTGCTGCATCCCTCCTTATGCTGTCATTCTAGAATAAATAAAGACTTTTGAATGGAACATGTGTTTTTTGTTTTGTGTGGGTGCCTACAGACAAAAGGGCCATACACACTGTAAGATTTAGAGAAGACTTTATCCTTCAGATTGACATTTTCTATGTAGTGCAAGGGCCTGCCTGATTGCATACAAATTGAAAGTGTTGAGGTTTGACCTCATATTATATGTACTGGTGATGTGAGGGGTTGGAATGTAGAGTAGGGATGTGACAGTGTTGTGTTGAGGTGTGAGGCAAATGTAGTGTTGGACTATGAGGGTCTGTGTTGTTGAAATATGGAGAGAGTCCAATATCAGACACCTATGTTTATTGGTCAAGAAATTGTAAGAACCATGGTAAATATGTAAAGAATTGCATCTCGATAAAACTAGGACCACACTCATAAAATCAAAATTGTGTTGTTTCCATTGATGTGCTTGAAATTTGGGTAGGACACCCCCCCCCCCCCCAAATTCAAGATAGTTAAAAAAAACTGTTAAAAAAAATAAGAGTGAAAAGAGATCCCAAGTGTAGTGATTGTTGGGATTTGAACCCATGACGTTGTTAACTGCAGTGAAGTTGCAAAGCACTTAGCTATTGTGCAGAATAAAGCTGTTTGGTGGAAAAAAAGGAGTGTGTTAAGGCTAAAAAGCACATATAGCTAAAGTACTAAACATTGTATGGAATCTGGGAAGAAGACCATGGTAAAATTGTGAGGTTTCATCTTGCCCTAAAGTAGTGTAGGGGTTTGGTCACTTGCCTTTGCTACTTTCAATCATAAGATCGATTCGACACACAGACAAGATCATAAAACCACTTAAAATGCTGTAAGTTTGCAAGCGCTTCTGAGTGTAACATTATTTAGCAATATATATGATGTAATCCGTTACATTTTTGAAATATAAACAAAAAAAGAAAATAAAAAAGTTAGGTGGAGATGGTAAGCCTCGAACCTACAGCAGAGGGAGATAAATTACAGACGTGATGTGTGCACTAATCCACTAGCCCACATCGCTATGTGAAACTGCTATAAGCACGCGAATTTGCGAAGCCGCGATCGTAAGTGAATACCGCTGACGGCGGAATTCATTATTGCTGTTTCACTAGCCAATTCGCCGCAGCGCCAGTTAACTGATTTGAAAGCGGCGAAACTTAAACACGTCATGGATGTCTGAAGCTGCAGTTTCTTTAAATCCGGCCGTTTGTCTCTCTATATTTTCTACCTTCTATCATCCTCAAATGCAGTAAATTATCTTTTGCCTACATCTAATTGTCTAAAGATCCTCTTTATCATGTAACAACAGGTTCAGATTTTTGGAACCAATGAACATACAGCCTTAATAAAAGCAGCGATGTACTCATGTATATGTTTTAATTTTTATGTTTTATCTGTGCAGTGTCTTTTAGTCTGCATGTTTTGTATCACTATGGTTATATTCCCACATTGATAATTGTGACTACTTGAGATAGATGAACTATACTTTCTATTGTTTAGGAGCAAATATATATATACTGTGGTTATTTCTTGTGGAAATTTAACCTTGACGCTGGTGGGGCTATGATGCCATGAACTTATGAGTATACTTTGCTGGCAGGGCATGAGTAGTGACATCTTAGGGAGGGAGAGTGTAACTGTTGCTCCATCAGGTCCACTGGGTGTGCACACCTGTATTCAATGGATCAATTTAGCCAAATACTGTCACTATAAAACATGGCACCATTGAGTTCCACCTTAGCTCTGAGGAAACTGACGTTCAAGTCAGTGAAACGCGTCAGCGTTAAGCGTCTACCATCTCTACACTGTGTAACTGCCTGTCCCGGGATCTGGGGATCTCAGTCTTGCTATTCATCGGCTGTTCCCCTGCATGCACCTGGCAAACCGGACATGACGTCAGGCGGCAACCCCTGACCTGGACGTCTATCCAAGGATACCGGTGAAGCAAACGCACGGGTTGAACGCCGCATCAGAGACACCACCGACCGGATGACTCAGGCAAGTGGACCAAGCTAAGGACCTATGTAGCCTCTGTTTCCGACCTACCAGCCGGACCCAACCGCTTTACTGGGCCACAATTGAAGTACTTGGCTGCAACCTCTGATTCCTATACCCCTCACGGGACTAAACTACAGTAACTACCACGGGTCTCTTATCGGATATCCAGTTTATGTCTTATAAGCACGGCAAGTATTGGATTCACTTCAGTTCTGATGTGTATATCACCACTATACCATCTCTTTTGAGGTCCTGAATAGGAAGTCTATTCCCCATTGTGTTCTATGATCTACATAGAGGGGTCCTTATACCACGGACCACTGCTGCTGTGACTATTTTTTAATTGTCTACAACATTAAGTTATTTCCGTCAGAATTGAGCAATATCATCTTCTCCCAATCAGAGTTCCTTTCTGTACTCCATGGAGCCCTGATCTAGGAACCAGCCATGTATTATTTGGGACATTGAGGTCCTCACATATCACCGAGCACGGCGTTGGGTTTGTCCAACGGTCACGGTGTGAGACCTAGTTAATACATATTTACAGGGACTTGTTTATAAATTCCCCACTGCGGGTCACTAGCAAGGCCATTTTTGGAACACCATCCTCTACTTCTTCATACCACCGTGAATGCCGTTCCCTCCTTTGAGGAGGAAGATTGCTTGACATGTTTTGACAATGTGT
This sequence comes from Pelophylax lessonae, assembly GCF_965119305.1. NCBI lineage: Eukaryota > Metazoa > Chordata > Amphibia > Anura > Ranidae > Pelophylax > Pelophylax lessonae. Next base: position 871,573,089 of record NC_138768.1, read on the forward strand.
ATGTTGAATGTTGTTCCTCCGTCTGAGCTTTTTGTCCTTGCATCTAGGCACTGTTGTGATTCGTCAAACCAAAGATCCCTGAGCACACTGCATTTCACCCCTAAAATCACTATGCCATGGATAAATAATTGGCTTTGATCATTGGCAATGATAGCAGTCAATTCTTGTGACGAGACAGAACCGAAGCCCCCTCCGGGGTAGGCGGCCCACACGCCATGCGGAGGAGCCAAGGCTTAGATGGCGCAGTCCGTGCACACGGTGCCGTCCACCATGGTGTTGACGTAGTCTATCCAAGACATGGCGGGGTGGGTGTTCTTCGGGCGGGTGTGAGAGGAGAAGGGGAGGTGTGCGCGCGCAGAGGCTTATTGAATATTGATTTAAAAATATTAGCCAAAATTTTAGCGGATAGAATACGCCCCTATCTAGAGAGAATCATTGGCCCTGACCAAGTCGGATTCATGCCTGGAAGGGAAGTCAGGGATAACATAATTAAATCCCTGAACCTAATACATGGTGCCAGGTCTGCCAAGTTTGAAGGTCTCTTACTCTCCACTGATGCGGAGAAGGCCTTCGACAGGGTAGCTTGGGATTTCCTCTTTGCCACTTGTGCACATGTAGGTTTTGGCTCAAATTTAAGGTCTTGGATACAGACTCTCTATTCTAATCCACAGGCTAAAGTCAGGGTCAATGGGGTTTTTTCCAATCCACTATAATTACACAATGGTACTCGACAGGGATGCCCCTTATCCCCTCTCCTATTTATTCTCACTTTAGAGCCCCCGATTAGATCAATAAATCTCGACCCATCTATTCAAGGCATTAGGCTAAACAAAAAAAAGAGTTCAAAATTTCAGCGTATGCTGATGACCTTCTTTTTTATATCGCTCAGCCACATATCTCAATCCCAAACCTAAACAAACAATTCCAACTATACAGATATTTCTCCAATTTTAAAATAAATAATTCAAAGTCTGAAGCCATCAACTTAACACTCCCCCCACATTTAATAAACCTAACTACCCATATAGATGGGAATCAAAAGCTTTAAAATATCTAGGCATAAGATTACCAGCTAAGCTTGACTCTTTGTTTGACATCAACGATCTTTCCTTACTAAAGACACTGGAGGGCGATTTGAGGAGATGGGACAGAGGTAAGCTCTCTTGGTTTGGTAGGGCAGCCATTATCAAAATGGCTGTTTTGGCCAGACTGCTCTTCCACGCGCTTCCTATTCATATACCTGCTTCCTTTTTCCGAAAGCTTACCACTCTGCAGAGATCTTTCATATGGGCAAACAAACACCCTAGAATCAACTTCGAATACTTGCAACTTAGTAAGGCTGACGGTGGCATGAGTATCCCGGACTTTCAGAAATATTATTTTGCTACTCATCTAACCAGGATAATTGATTGGCACTGCCATAGTTCAACCAAAGCCTGGGTTAATATTGAACTTGACTGGACTAGATATGACACTCACTACATGCTCTGGTCCAATCCGTCCTCACATCCACTAGAAATCAAAAAGCACCCTCTAATAAATACCACCCTTGCAATATTCCAAAAACTACTACACAAACACCAATAATCTACATGCCCTGGCCCCCTCACTTCTCTATACAACAACCCGGAGTTTCCACCAGGTTTGGACAAAAATTCATTTGTCACTACTCAGAAAGGGGAACTGAAAAGGGTCCTGGCTAGTAACTGTTTTTACAACTCCAAAATACTGCAATTTACAGCGATGAAGAGAAAATGTTCAGTTAATAGCCCTCTGTCATACTGGAATTATGTACAGATGCACGACTTCCTTCATAGCAATAAGGACAAGTCACAATTCCATAGAGACCTCACAAGCTTTGAAAATGCTGTCTCCTTCAGACTCCAATGAGAAAGGTGACTTTGCAGGCCTATAAATGGCTTAAGGAAACCTCATCAGACTTTACTGATCCATATAAATTACTTTGGGAAAAAGACTTGGGCAAAACCTTCACAAATGCACAATGGAGGAAGTCGTGCATCTTCTCACATCAATGCTCTCTCAGCACACAACTCCAGGAATCAGCGTTCAAAATCAGAGCACAATGGTACAAGGACCCCTGTAAAACTTAAAACACTGGTACCCCTCACTGTCAGACTCCTGTTGGAGATTTGGAGGTGGTCGTGGCACTTTCATGCACATCTGGTGGTCCTGTCCCCAAATACATACATTTTGGAAAGAAATTACATACTGGATAAAATATATAACAGATGTAGATTTAGATGCTCCCACATTTCTCTTACACATAAATACTTTTTCATATTGAAGATACAAATCCTCTCCGATACGACACCTACTCAATACAGCAAAGAGCCTGATCCCGTTACACTGGAACTCTACCCACACACCACTTATCAGAGAATGGATAGGCAAGACGGACCAGATCTATGAGATGGAAAAGGCAATCGCCATGAAAATGGAAAGGAACGATGGGTTCCGGGAACTTTGGTCCATCTGGCAGATTTTCGCAGTATCACAAGAATATAACTCTTTAAAATACAATGGGTGAAATCGAAATAAGAGTTATCGTTTTAAACATTGCTATACTCTCGAACCGTGCCTAAACGGGATATTTCTTTCACTAACTGGACGTCAACCCTAGGTTACCCCCCCCCCCCCTCCCCACCTTCATCTTCCCCTCCTCACCTTCATCTTCCCTCCTCTTCCTCCATTTATTTCTTCCTGTCCTCGCCCCTCTTATTCTTCCCCCTTATTTCTTCCTATACCTTTGAACCCCAACTCAACTTCTTCGTTCTGGAGTTGGAGGTTTAAAGTCTCTCTCCACTGTTCCTATCAGATAACACATTAAAACTATCTGGATTCCTATCCACCTCTACGCAGAATCTACTATTCAACATATCTTTGATGAAGCTTCAATATGAAAGTACAGTATCTTCAATTAGGTACAAAGCACTATGTATATTTTAGTAGATCGGATACTCAATCTCACAGTTAAGTTGTATTGTTATTTGTACACACACTTGATGTTACAAGACTGTTTGGATATGTTATCCTATTTCCATCCTCTATTTAGAGGCTTGTTTGTATATCTTTTTTGAATTTGCTCAATAAAGCACTTTATTGTGAAAAAAAAAATATATATATTGATTATATTTCTGCAACCATTAGTTAATCAGACAGAAGCCTACACTAGCGATACCAAACACAATATACAGACTCGGAAGTCGCTGGAGGAAGTAGATTCTTGTGTTTTAGCCACAGCTGATGTGGGCTCTCTATACACAATTATTAGTCACGATGAAGGATCTCACTTCAGTTGAATGGGCTTTAGAGGGTGCCAATATAACTGCAGGTCATAAGAGATATATCCTGGAGTGTTTAAGTGTTTGTTTAAAACACAATTATTTTTGGTGTGGGGGTGATTATTATTTACAGATAAGGGGTGTAGCTATAGGTGCCAGATTTGCCTCGAGTGTGGCAAATCTATTTATGGCCTCTTGGTAAGCTTCGAGCATTTTGATAAATCGTCCTGAGCTACTGGTTTGCTACAAAAGATATATTAATGATTTACTTATTATTTTGAAAGGTAATTAATTGTCCCTAGATGAGTTTGTAGCTAAAATTAATAATACTTCTAAGAGTATCCAATTAACCTGGACTATCAGTGAGAGTCGGGTATTTTTTTTTTTTAAATTTGGAAATTTTTAAAGAATCAAATAAATTTTTTATTAAGAATTATTTAAAATCCACAAATAGGAATGCTTACTTACCACTTGATGGTTGCCATAAATCATACTTGGTTCCACAATGTCCCTAAAGGGCAATTCGCCAGAATACAGAGAAACTGTTCTAAAAATAGTGATTACTTCCGACAGTCCGAAGTTTTGGTTGATAGATTCATAGAAAAAGGATACAATACCACTTCTGTCTTGCATGATTGAGATCAGGTAGTCATGATGGATAGGGACTTATTGTTGGTAGATAGGAGTACTAAATCACTGGATTTATTTGAATATAAAGTTATATTCAATTATAATCACCAATATAAACAAGTAGAGAGAATATTTAAGAAAAATTGGAATGTTCTTTTAAGAGACAAAATATTGAGACTGTTTTTTTTTTTTTTTCCCCTGATTTGCAATGGGCAATTATTGTGGACAGTCATGGGAGGGAATGATGGACAAAATGCTGCACCTTAATGGGGATGGTTACAGCTCTATTGGGGAGGAAGATGGCCACAAAGTTGAAGGGGCTTTTAAACTAGGAGTTGGGGGGGGGGGTCAGAGGTAGAGTCAGTTAGTAGGAAGCAAAGGACAGAAGGTATTATTGGGGTCAGCAGCAAAAGTAGAACCATAGCTACAACCACTGGGGGGAGGGGTCTGTGCGGACAAACCTCAGACCAAACAGGAATAAACTTAAGCCCAATTTTCTATCCACTTCTACAAAACTAAGAGGGGTATACGCAAATGCCAGGAGCCAAGCTAATAAAAAGGATGAGTTGGAACTGTTAATACATTAAGAGGACATAGACCTTGTCAGAATAACAGAAACTTGGTTCGACCCCCTCACACAGCTGGCTGGCCAATATCCAAGGGAACGTTAGGACACGGAAGGAAAAATAGGGGGAGGGGTATGACTCTATGTCAAAAATAATGTAAGGGTAGTAGAGGAGGAGTGACATTATGGAAGGGATGAGTATGGAGATAGAATCTGTGTGGGTAGAACTCCATAGGGAAGAAGTAATAGAAGGGGTATGTTTTAGGCCGCCCAACCAAAGGGAGGAGGTTGAGCTGAAATTTATATCACTGTTGGGTAACACGGCAAAGCTGTGATCAGTCATCATATTAGAAGACTTCAATCATCCTGACACTGACTGGGAAGAGGGGACTGCACACTCACTCAAGGCCCGTCCCTTCATGGAAACCTTACAGGACAACTACATGTCTCAATTGGTGGATTCTCCTACTACAAAAAAATGCAGTGCTGGATCCATTAATTACTAATGACCCAGATCTAATTTCAGATGTAGGAGTCCAGGACAACTTGTGGATGCAAATTCTATGTACACTAGTATTAAACAGAAGGATGGGATTAAAGGAGTAAAGAAGGCCCTACATGAATGTTCAGATCTTAAACAGGTGCAAATAGACTATATCCTGGAAGGGTTACAATTAGCAATGTCCAATAACTATTTTTGGCACTCTAACACTTTTTATGTTCAAACCAAGGGAGTTGCAATGGGGGCACAGTATGCCCCAAGTGTTGCGAACCTTTTTATGAATTTACTTGAGGATGAACTTAAAAACGCAGAGACCTAATTTATGTTTTTACCGGAGGTATATCGATAATATTTTTATGATATGGAAGGGATTGCAACAAACATTGGATGCTTTTATTGAGGAATTCAATAATAACAAATATGGAATTAAATTCACGGGAAATCAGGATACATCACAGGTTGATTTTTTAGACTTACAGATATATAAAAAAATGGGAAGTTGCAAACGAGAACATTTTTTTAAATCACATTCCTATAACCAGTTGCCACCACCCTAAGTGGAAGCAAAATATACCGAAGAGCCAGTATATATGAGGCTTAGACGCAACTGTGGTAAAATAGAGGAATATGAGGAACAAGCGGAAATACTTACTGGAAGATTCATTGAAAAAGGATACAATAGAGACACATTGGAAATAACTAAGAACAGGGTGAAGGACATGAAGAGAAGATCTACTTACTAAAAGAACAAGAAATAAAAATACAGAGTTTGAATATGCTTTTATTACTGGCTTTAACAATCAGCATAGGAAAATGGAGAAGATTTTTAATAAGTACTGGCCCATTTTAAAGTCGGACAGGACCTTGGCCAAGATTTTATCCAATAGGCCAAAATGTATTTATCGCAAGGCACCAGCATTGAGGAACAGATTGGTCCATAATGTAGTGGATCCACCCAAACAAATTAGAATCTTTCCCGACATGAAAGGTTTTATACGGTGTCGTAAGTGTTTAGCATGTAAGAACAACCCATTGCAACCTACAAAGATTACAGAATTTAAATCAAATGTGAATAGAAGGAATTTCAAGATCAATGACTTAACGTGTCACAGCACACATGTGACTTACATCATAGAATGTCCTTGTCAACGCCAGTACGTGGGAAGAACAACTAGACCCCTCTATATACGTATAAGAGAACCTATAAAGAATGTAAAAAAGGGCTTCCCTAAGCACAGTCTGTCTAGACATTTTTTAGAGACACAACAAAAACCCACAAGGACTAACATTTTATGGAATTGATACCATAAAAGAACATTGGAGAGGGGAAAACAAAACCAGGAAAATTTCTAGGAATGAGACAAAGTGGATTTACCAGTTAGAATCACTTCAGCCTGGAGGCTTGAATTTGGATATAGATTTAAACTGTTTCATATCCAATTTTTAACATTTGATATTTATTTATAATGTTTTTAACTCATCCAGAGCTAATCTCATTTTAATTCCAGCCCCTCATACCTATTCCTATACTCTCTTCTAGACCCACAAGATAAATTTTGATTCACCTTGTTTTTAGTCATGATCCCATTTTATATGTATATATATATATATATATATATATATATGTGTGTGTATATACATATATATATATGTGTATATATATATATATATTAAAACATGGGGAGTTCATATCACTGATCTCCTGTGTTTACTCTACATTCCACAACTGTACCCAGTCTCTGATTAACTGTTTACCAACATATATTACTTCAATTATGTCCCACATACCTTTGGACACTACATATAAAATTTTCCTCATAACAATTTGTTGATAAGTTCACATGAATTTATACACATTTAATTTAGATGTAATATATTTATAGACAAATAGTTTTTTGGACATCTTGTGCCTTTAAATGAGCTTTCTATTTACATACAACTCTTTTACATATATATTTTTTGTACATATTCATATATACCTATACATTTATTGTCATAGTATTCAATTTTTTGATTTAATACACCTTCCATATTAACCCAATTTTAAAAGAATTTTTAATTTATTCTACAGTACTTAAAAATATCCATATGAAGCTCTACTAATTTTTTAAAAATTCTATATTTTTAATTTAATCTAGTATATATTCATGCACTTGAGTATAAATATTACCCATATATACTTGAGATTATGTAGGCTATTTATTGTATACATGCATTTTTTAATATGTGGTTTTTAATATGTTTTAATATGCTGTTAGATGTGCCATGTATACCTATACTAAATGTTTACCAGACCACAGGCTCCGAAATTCACCTCCCATATATTAATACTGTTTTAATCTATTCATTTATATTTAATCTTTTACTTTAGGTTTTTAAATATTAATATATATGACATCAAACATGTGTATATATACACACGTTTCTTAGATCTATATATCCTCCTTTATTCTGCCCTTTACTTGTTTTAACCATGTCTCCTTATACCAGTTTTGCAAAAACAATTTTAATTGGTGGTTCCGATTCCGAAATTTATGTATACACACTTCCTTGGAAAATCTACCTAACAACTAATGATACCGGAGTTGTTTTTAACATTTAGTTTATTTTGATTGGTCCATTTAGCTTTCAGTAAAGTTGCATACTCATAATCTGCCCGGCAATAGCTGATATAAGACCATGGGTTTATCTGATTGGCTAGCCGTCTATGATTTGCAGACGCTTGGTCGGGTTGCCTGGTAACCATTGAGTATTTATGAGAGGCGGAATGGACGTGGCTTACGCTACTCCCGATGACGTCAGTGTGACGAAACACGTTGAGCGTACCACATCACTTCCGCCTTCCTTGGTCCGTCAGCTTGAGACGCATATCCGGCGGGTGGAACGCACGGCGTTCCGGAAATACACCGCTAGAGAGGAACTAAGCCAGACAGATGCGCTTTCACTGTATTTTCTATGTGAGTACCTGTTTTTATGATAGAGAATAAAGTTTTTGCAAACGATCCTTCACTATAAGTGGCAATTTTTCCATACATGTCCTGGGATGGTCTTTTGGGATTCCCTTTGTGGAGCAATGATGCCGGTGTAAGCTTGCTACTGTTTACACGGAGAGTGACCTGGGCAGTTGGAACCATGTAAGGAGGACCAGGGACTGGACCCCTGCTACACGGGAGCGATCCCTAGTATCCTATTATCCTAGTATCCTAGTGCCTATTTGGGTGATCCTTCTCTCCCTCCTTGATTCCATCTTCTGGTTTTGGACTTTTTGGTTCTTTGCCTTGTTGGGGTGTATCACCATCATTTGTGGGACTCTACATTGATTTGAATTGGACATTTCCTACAATTTATGCTTGATACATGTTGGCGCTGTACTAAATCTATGACATCCATTTATGTATGTACTGGCAGCCTTCATTCACCTATTATTCATCTATAGTAGTCCATAGTGTGACCGAGCGTGGCTGGTTGTTTTTATATATTTATTTCCTCATTTGATTGGTATTAGCTGCTGCTGGTTTACTACAAGTGTCACACATGGATATTTTCTCATTTTGGGAGAACCACACTGCCAATTTCAAGGAGGCCTTTGAAGGTACTCCAGATCCTGACAGATCTGATATTGGGGGTGTGTTTCTCAGATTAAGGAATGTAATGGTTTCTGAAACCCATGTTAACTGGGATATAGCTATATTAGAGAAGTATCTCAAAGAAGGATTGGTCCCTCGTAGTTTAAGATGGGAGGTCAATCCCCAGGAAGTACGAGAGGGATCTAGCCTTGTGGTTCAAATTCTTCAACAATGCAGGTCTGAGCATGTTGAGGTTTTTGAAAAAAATAAATTAGATGAAGAGCTAACTACTCTTAAGACCCAAGTATCCCCCCATATGGAAACCCCGGAATTCAAAACTAGATCTGAGGGAGCTCAAAAAAGTTTTCGAGAAGGAGGAGTCTGAGCAAAAAATAAAAAAAAGGAAAAAAAATTCAGGGATTTGAGGGATTACAAGGCCAATGTAGTTTTTTAATGGCAGAAAATGAGGGTGGAAGCGGAAGCCATTAAGGCCGGGAATTCTGGCCCTCAAGACACTACGAGTCCTCGCCTTCCAGGACCTTCTGGAGGTGGTGCTAGGGGACGACCCTTGGGAAGGGTATCCGTTAGTTCTCCATCCAGACATCCACCACGGCAGTCCCCACATTGGAGAGGGGGAGGATGGGCTCAGGGGAGACCAGTCAGTGGAGATCTTTCACAAGCCCCTAACACTTCTCAACCTAGAAAGGCCCGTAAAAAGGCCCCTGAACTTTAATGGAGGGTCTAGAAAGAAAAAGGGTAAAAACAAACAAGCAACATCATACCGCTTCCCACAACAGATCTCTCCCTTGGAGGATTATCAGGGGGAATAATTTGATGGGTATGGTGATAGATACATCAAGCAGCATCCTCAACCTGCTCCCTACAGGACTAATTATCCTCAGGAGCAATGGTGGTAACCGCCCAGACGAATTGAACACCCCCAAAAGGTACCTACGTTTTTTTTCAGAGGGATCGTTACGAGTACGAGTACGATCAAAATATAAGTCAAGGAGAGGGACCAGAGGTGGCAAAAAGAAAAGAAAAAGGATGTAATTGGAGCAGGCATTTTCAATTTAAGCCAGGCTACCCTTACTGATGAGTCATTTGTTCTGGATAGTGGTCTCAAACATGCGCAATTTAAGCCCCTTGACAAATTTGGGGTTTTTATGGATATCCAGAAGTATACTCGCAGACTCAACATCAAGCGGTATATGCTCTCGAATCCAGTGAGAGACCCTGTAGTTATCAGAGAGGGGGTGAGACATTCTGGTCTGTCCAATGCCTCCCTCTTTAACCCTCCTGGTTTTCTCGCTCCTTTATTGGGGGTTTTCAGAGACTTAGCGATTAAAGATCTGGAAACTCTCAATATCAGAAAATCTTATAGTGATCGGAGGTTTACATCTGGTTTGAAAAGTCTGCAAGGGAGAAAGGACATAGTGATGAGGCCCGCCGACAAGGTCGGCGGGATCGTAATTCTGGATAAATCCGCCTATTTAGGGGAAATGTCCAGGATTTTGTCTGATCAGGATACCTATTCTTTGCTGAATGGTAATCCTACCTCTAAATTTAAATCTGAATTGACCAAACTGATTAATCAGGGCTATAAGGACATCCTAAATAAAAAAGAAAAAGGCTTTTTGGATTCCCACTGCTCCCAGTAATATATTACCTCCCCAAGGTCCATAAGGATCCAGTCCATCCCCCTGGGCGCCCAATCATCAGCGGGATCGACTCTGATGTCCAGAATAGGTAAAAATATTGATGGATACCTGCAGCCCCTGGTGGTTAACACACCAACTTTTCTGCAGGATTCCACTCAGGTTCTGAGGCTGTTAGGGGATGTGGTGTGGAGGGAAGGCTACGTCTTAGCCACGGCGGATGTGGCCTCCCTATACACCATTATCTCACATAGTGCTGTTGAGTCTTTTTTGCAGCGAGATTCTCAACTTATCCCGGCCCACAGGAATTGGATCCTTAGTCTCATCTCCTTAGCCATGGCACATAATTATTTTTGGTTTGGGGCTCCTATTACCTACAGACCAAAGGGGTGGCCATGGGGGCAAAATTTGCACCAAGCATGGCCAACCTCTTCATGGCAAAGTGGCAGGAGGACTTTATTTTTCAAGATCAGAGACCAGAGCTTGTACTCTGGAAGAGATACATTGACGACGTGATTGTTATCTGGAATGGTACGATTGCATCTTTGGATGATTTCTTATGGGATTTGAATGAAAACACCTATGGCATCAAATTACAGCATGAGACCAGCGAAGTTAACATTCACTTCTTGGACCTGGACATCACAGTTAGTGGCCACTCTCTAGTGACCACCACACATTTCAAAACCACAGATCGTAATGGGTTCATTGGCATGGATAGTTTCCATCACCCATCTTGGTTAAAATCTGTTCCCAAGAGCCAGTTTCTTAGGGTGAGAAGAAACTGTACCCATTTGGAGGATTATTTTCAGCAGGCCCAAGTCCGAAGAAGGAGGTTTATTGAAAAAGTTTATGCTGAGGCAGAGCTTGATGGTGTGATCCATGAGGTGGCGAATAGGGACAGGTCTTTAATGCTGTCGGATGTTCCAAAAACCAAGACATTTGACACCAGTTGGGTTGCCATTTATTACCTCATATACCCAGCAATATAGGGATATTAAGAGGATTTTTTCTAGACATTGGAAAGTGCTCCAAAATGATAGGGTCCTAGCATCAGTAGTTGGGAATCAACCCACAGTGGTTTACTGTGGTGCCCCTCCCTTGAGACTAAGGGTGGCCCCTAACATTGTTGACTGACCAATTAGGTCTTCCTTCTTTCCACAGATTAATGGCTTTTTTCCATGTAGAAAGTACGTGCTATGTAGGGCTAATGCTATTAAGGATAGAAGGATCTGTTCCTTCCAGTCTAAAATTACACATACAACTTACACTATTGGGTCTTTTATCACTTGCTCCTCTAAGAATGTGGTGTACCTTTTGGAATGTCCATGTGGCTTCCAATATGTTGGAAGAACCATTAGGACTATGCAGGTGAGAGTCAACAAACATCTGGGAAGCATAAGAAGTGGCTTTCCTAAGCACAGTGTCTCTCGACACAATTTAGAGTGCCACGACAAGAAAGCCACCAGTACATCAATTATAGGCATTGACAAATATACGGCCCATTGGAGGGGGAGCAATGTGAGACGTGAGATCTCTACGAAAGAGACACGCTGGATTTTTGACCTAAAATGTTACATGCCACATGGTCTGAATATGGACTGGGACATCAACTGTTTCATCAGTAATAGTTGATTGTTGATTTCTCATAAGAGACTGTTAATGTTTTGCTGTAAGGGGCTGACGTCCCATTCCACGTTTATACTCTTGGTCTCTGGCATATATGAATTTAGTGATAATCTTTTTACAAAGTATTTTTAGCATACCCTTTGCATTTATTTAATTCATTTTTATTTATATATACATTTCTTCCTTTCTTTTAATTATTGTTGTAATATTGAGGCGACTATTACATTTCTTAATTTCTTTTAATTGATTTTATTGAATCATTAATGTTCATAATATGTAAATATTTTGATGATGTTTATGTTATATTTATGGTGCACTTTTGAGTGTTACATAAATCAGTTTTAACCTGAACACTGTTTATAAATGCACCATAGGTTTTTTTCCGTTTTACCTATGGATGTTATTTAAATAGGTTTGACAGCCATGAAGTGTATCACAAAGTTGGATAGGATATTTTATGTGTCTGCCTATATGTCATGTTTCTATGCGGCCCCCGATGGAAGTTTTTCACTACCGGTTAGCTGGTAGGTCTAGGTGGAGCGCAAGCATCCACTTAATACAGGAGAGAAGGGAGTGGGTCCTTCTGTGGCGACGCGGTTTCCGGGTTGAGCTTGGGTGGAACGCAAGCTCTCTTCCGGTGAGCTGGAACAGGAAGTGATGTACCTCCCCAATGACGCGGCTTCCGGTTTTCTTAGTCCTGACGTGGCTTCCAGTTTTGGACTTCCGGAACCCACATAGCGATATGATTTCCGGGATATACAATATTTCAAGCGAGCTGACGGGTGCGGGCTTTGCCTTTGACAAAGTCCTTATGGAGACGAAACGCGTCAGTATGCCCGCACGTTGACACGCTCACCTTGGCTGTTCTAACATTTCATGCGATGTTTATCCAAAAACGATTTTTGGTACAAAAGGATGTACTTTTTACAGACCAGAGGAGTTGCAATGGGCGTGCGATTCGCTCCAAGCGTGACCAATTTATTTATGGCCCACTGGGAGGAAGAGGTTGTGTTCAGAGATCGCCCTCCTGAGCTGGTCTGTTATAAACGTTATATAGATGACCTATTGCTCATCTGGATTGGAGGCCGAGAAGGCTTGATTTCCTTTATGGACAAATAGATCAATATTAAAAAATATAATACTCACATGGAATACCAGCTCTGAGAAGATAGTGTTCTTGGACTTGGTTATTTCTAAGGATATAGATCACTTTAAAACATATAATTATTTCAAGCTTACAGATCGTAACTCATACATCCCTCTTGATAGCTCATCACCGCTCCTGGCTGTGCAACATACCAAGGGTACAGTTTGTACGCCTAAGGCGCAACTGTTCCTAGGAGGAGGATTATGTTGCACAGTCTAGGATGCTGATAGGTCGATTTGCACAAAAGGGATATAGCTTAAATATACTTGAGAGAGATATGTCATCTGTAAAAACAACAAGTAGGCATTTCCTAGTATCCAATAGTGCTCGAGATGATAAGTCTAATGATAAGTTTAGTGATCCTTGACAATAACATCCAGGATAAAAAAAAGTTGAGAGTATTATCAAGAAACACTGGCTTATGTTACAGCAAGATAAAACTTTTGGATCCATTTCACCAGTCAGGCTGGAGTTTGTATATAAAAAGGCTCCTAGGTAAAGAGATTTGGTAGCCCCAGGAGTGATTGACCCCCCAGTTCATGCTGAGAATAGGTTATTCTCTTTTTTGTCTGGCTTTTATGCCTGTGGGAGGTGTGTGGCATGTAGAACCTCTAAGGGTAAAACAAAAAAAACTGAAAGAATTTGTATCCCATGCCACAAGTAGGCCCTATAAGATTGCGGACCTGATTACGTGTTCCACCACTGGGGTGGTGTATATGCTGGAATGCAGCTGTGGGCTGCAGTATGTCGGCAGGGCGTCTAGGACACTACAGGTCCGAGTGACTGAACACGTAAATAATATCAAAAAAGGTCTTAAGTCACATAACATCACCCAACATTTCAAAATGTGTCACAATAGGGACCCTCGAGACCTCAAATTTTGGGGAATTGAAAAAGTGAAGAAACACTGGCGGGGCGGTAATTTCATTCGGCAACTCAGCCGATGCAAATCATATTGGATATATGAGACAAAGGTTGGTGTACCGAGAGGGTTAAATGTGGACTTTGATTTGAAATGTTTTATTTCTGACCATTAATTTTTTAATGTCTTTTACTTTTTCATATTTTTCTGGTTGTGTTTGTTATATATTTGTTTTGTTTTATTGTAAACCGGTTGACATATTGTGCATATTGTTCACTACTCCCGTCATATTCTGAGTTACACTCATAATGTGATTTTTTATCTTAAACTCACGTTAAGGTAATGACATGCCTTATTTCTTAGAGTTATTTATTGGCTTAGAGTATGTTTTAGGGCTGTTTTGTTCTTGTCCTTCTGCTCAATAGTTTTTTTATATATAAATTTTTATGGCTGGCAATGTTGTCCTGTGACCCCGGTTTGTTAAAGATTGGTTTTAGTTCCTGACAGCTATGTGAGGCTGTGGTATCTCCGTTGTCATGGATTAATTTCATGAGGTGAGAGGCTAATCTGTGTGGTGGAGGATATTTGCACAGTGATCACCTTATCCTCTCTCAAATAGAGTGTTGAGCACTTTTCCAGCCACGGGCCTTCCTTGCATGGTGCTGCACTGTTTTATTGTATATTCCACAACACATACCAAGCCAAAAAAAAAAAGAATCAGGTGCAAGGCAGGAAAATGAGGAGACAGAAAAAGGAGGAAGGCAGGGAAGCAGCAACAAGCTAAGCTACCTGGAAGCCTTCACAGGTTTCTTGTGAACACCAATGAAAGTACAGCAGGCTCATCAGCAGCACAAGAGCCTCATGTCCCTGGATCCAGTGTCTGTGGACATTCCTCTTCTTGCTTCTGAAGCAGAGATAGCTTTGCCTGAGGATATTTCTACTTCTACTCTACCAAAAAGTTTTCACATATTGGCTATTGGCCTGAAACTGGATGAAACTTGTCAAGCGAGGGACAGTGGAACTGCAGGATAAGGATGCATTGTTTCCAAGAGACAGTAATGGCAGATCATTTTCCTACATACATTTGGAACATGGTGAGACTAGTTTGAGGACATGGTTGGCATTTTCTCCTGTAAAAGAAGGCTACGTTGTTTTCCTTTTTTCTTTTTTAAGAATGCCAAAGAGTAAAGTTCTTTTGGAATGCCAAGTGGATTTATTGCATGGAGAAAGCTAAACCCCAGATTACTAGAGCATTAACGCAGTTTTCACCTCGTTGCATTTTCAATGTGGAAAGAATTTGAAATGCAGCTGTAGAAACAGGAGACTATTGATGCTGCTGCCCAGCTTGCACAACAGAGGTCATTTGAGAAATGGAAAGCAATCTTACTCAGAATACTTGATTGTGTGCTATAAAAATTTGCAAACCTATTCCATATCCTGGTGTATATGGCATTTGTAGAGCCCGTTCTGAAGCTTTGCAATGTTTTTATGACTTCTGGGGTACATCCTTATACACCAGCATATGGAATAGGTTCGCAAATTTCGCGACCGGTCGTCAATTCGACCCTAGCAGCCCTAGCGTTGCACAGATACTGTCATTCCTACAAACGGCTGCAAAGTCTCCTCTGGAGGTCTTAAGAGCTCATTCAACCAGAGCGGTATCTTCTTCCTGGGCAGCGCGTGCAGGGTTATCTCTAGAGACTGTGTGCAGGGCAGCAAGCTGGTCTTCCAACCACACGTTCCTGAGGCACTACAGGGTGGATCCGAATTTGGGAGAAGGACTATTCAGGCATCCATGTCTAACTGTTAAATAAAGACTGGATTATCTCACTAAACCCTCCCTCTCAAAGCTCATCATTTATCATGTGTATGCTGCCATGTTGGCGTCAGGAAAATGGAAAATTGTATCAAATACTTACTGTAATTTTCCTTTCCTGACGCCAATACATTGCAGCATACGGACCCTCCCTCTGATCTTTATGCTTAATACAAAGAATGGCGAGATTGTTCTCAGTCATGCTTTTATATATTTCAACAGGTCCTCTGGGTGGATATAGGGGCGGAGCTATATCAGAATACTTGATTGTGTGCTATATCTAGTCAGGCAAACCTTACCCTTACGTGGTCAATCGGATCTAAAACACAGATGGGAACTGTGGAAATTTCCTAGACTCTTTCAAGTTACTTGCCAAATATGACCCAGTTGCCAAACAGCATCTTCACAAAGTTCATCTGACAGATGGCAAAGTTATGTCCTATCTCTCTCCACAGAGCCAGAATGAGTTCATCAGCCTCCTGGGTATTCACATTAGAACAGCCATCTTTAAAACAAAAAAAGAAAAAACTAAGGCCAAGGATTTTGCTATGATGTTTGATAGCACTCAGAATATTTCTCACATGGATCAAATGTCCCAAGTAATTAGATATGTGCACATTGAAGATACAGAAGTTCATGTGACAGTGTCTTTCATTCACATGGGTAATCAGATGATAACATTACAAAATAAATTGGTGACAAGTTGCAAGTAGAACCTTAAACAGGAGCACTGCTATAGATACCACAATGCTGGATACAACAATGCTGCAACTATGGCTGGACACACTCCATTTTGATATGAATCCCAAATCGGTGTTAATGCCATGTAACAAACACTCTCTCAGTCTTGCTGGTGTGCATGCAGTTAGCGTTGGGACACAGTCTGTAACTTCCTTTGGCACTGTGGAAAAGGTGTACACATTCTTTTCAAGCTCCACCCATATTGTCAGGGAAATGGCCAAAGAACTGGGAATAATACCAATACTCATGTAAAATGGCACGCGCAAGGCGTGACAGATGCTAGCGCCCACTGGCCTATATAAAACCTACTGCTGAGACCTGTAGATTGCTGGATTAACTTCAGCTTCCCTGTGTTTCCTGGTCCTTGGACCTCCCGTTTACAATCCAGGTTGCCTTGACCTGCTTCCTGACCTCCTGGTTTGACCCCTGACTTGGACTTCTGACTCTGCTCCTGCTTGCTCCACTGTGTGTCCACAGCTTGGCTAACTGACTCTGCTACTATCCGCTTACTGAGTAAAACCCCTTTCTTTTTTTTTAGTTCTGCTGCCTGACCTGCTATTTAATGATCCACCATGTATGACCTCCGGCCTGGCCCCTGGTTCTGCTCTTGGTCTGCCCTTCTACCAAGTAGGGATGATCAAACGATTCGGGTCGACCATCGGTTCGACCCGAACATTGGGTGTTCGAAATTCGGCCGAATTCCGAACTTTTTGCGGTAACCCGAACTGCCCAAAATGCAATGGGACAGGAAGTGGGCTTAAAAAACGTGATTGGCCCAGCAACGTCAGTAAAAGCAAATGAGGGGGCAGGAGTCTGCTAGGAACGTGATTGGAGTGACTACGGGGACCAGAGGCAAATCAGGAGTGAATACCCCCCCCCCCCCCCAGTATATAACATAGCCCCGCCTAACCTCTAGCACTGCAATACAGAGGCTTTGAGAGAGACTGGAAGCATTTGTATTTCTCCTGCTGTGTTAAACAACGTTTGCTGCATAGCCGATTGCTTGTAAAGCTCCATATCAGCAGAAGAGCAGTGAGCTTACAGAAAGATTGTCAATGTAGTTAGAAATACAACGATTGTGCTGTTTGAGTTAAAAAAAAAAATTGAAGGGGACAGTGTCAGTTAGAAATTATCTTCTGCTGTATGGAGCTGTTCTTTTAGTGTGAGGAAAGGGATATGCAGTGTAGTTAGGGTACTATATACCACTATAGTTAGATTCCATAATCTAGTTTTTGTAGGCATAGTGTTAAGTGTCAAGGTTCCATCTAGTGAGCACGTTGCACTGCTGATATATCTACAGCAGGTATACATGCCTGCTAGTCAGCTATTGTGCAAAACACATTTCAGCGATACACACCTCTGCTGTATTTAGCGACAACTTTGGGTCGCATAGCAGTGTGCATCTTGCAGGTGATTTTCACATCGCACAGTTGATAAAGCCTCAGTGACAAGTTAATGCCTGTTCTTGTTGTAAGCATTAAGTCCACTGCAAAAGGCTTTTCTACTCTGCGTCACACACATCTGCTTTATTTGACAACTTTGGGTCGCATAGCAGTGTGCGTCTTGCAGGTGATTTTCACATTGCGCAGTTGATAAAGCCTCAGTGAAACTATGTCAGGTAGACCAAGGAAAGGCATAAGTGGCCCTGCTGCGGAAAGGGGCACAGCTTCTAGGGTGTCTAGAGGCAAGGGTGGACGTGGTGGTCAGTCCTCAGCCAGGCCACCATTTCGATTGGTCTCCCGCAGTGGCCAAGCTATACATCCAGACGTACAGGAGGTGGTGGACTATATTACCAAACCCTCATCATCGTCATCATCAGCAACTACAGTGACCCAGTCAGAGAAAAGTGGTCAGTCTTCTGCAGTTGGCAGAGCAAATAAAGATGAGTCCATGTCCACCTCAAGTCCTCCCTTAGACCCAACTTCAGACATGGCAGAGGAGTCAGCTGAGCTGTTTGACCACAGTGTCGGCCATCTACTCCTGCCTGATGCTCAGTCCTTTACGGAGTCTGATGTTGGGTCTGAGGTTCAGGAGGAGACAGAGCAAGCAAGAGGGGAGAGCAGACGGCCCACTCCATCTAAGGCCGCACCTGTTGTCTCCTGGGCCACTATACAAACCTCTTCTTGCTGGGCCTTTTTTGAGACATCTCATGCAGATCGAACAGTTGCGATCTGCAAGATTTGTCATAAGGGAATAAAACGTGGCAAAAAGGTCAAACTACTTGGGTACAAGCTGCCTAACCAGGCATTTGACAACCCACCACTGGGCCGCATTTAAAGAATCTGCAAAAGGGCCAAAGATCGGTCAATCGGTCTCCTAGTCCTCCTCGCGCTCCTCCTCGTGCTCCACCTGCACATCAGTCTGTCCCTGCTATAGTCACTCGTCACCTGTTGGCAGCCTCCACTGACAGGGATGATGATATAGCACGCAGTGTCGCATCTACCTCCAGCACACCACCAGCTGTAACATCTAGACGGCAAATTTCGATTCCACACATGCTGGAAAGAAAAAAAAGTATACTCCCCGCCACCCACATGCCCAGCGTCTAAACAGTAGTTTGGCAAAACTACTGGCTCTGTAACTCTTACCATTTAACCTGGTAGAGTCTGCTCCCTTCCGCAACTTTGCAAAATGTGCAGTTCCACAGTGGCAGGTGCCAAGTCGGCATTACTTTGCCCGTAAGGCCCTGCCATCCCTATACCAACATGTGGAAGGCAATGTAGTGTCGTCCCTGGCCAAGTCAGTCAGCCGTAAGATACACCTGACGGCTGACACTTGGTCAAGCAAACACGGGCAGGGACAGTACATTTCTGTCACTGCTCATTGGGTGACAGTGCTTGCCAGTGGAAGGGATTGTGGCCAGGGCTCGGTGCTGCAGCCAGTATTGCCCCCACGTCCGCAAACAGCTGGTGGTGTCGCTGATCCGGGTAGATCGATCACTTCTACCCCCTCCTGCTCCTCCTCCATGCCCTCCTCTGCAGAATGGTCCTTTGAATATGATGAGGTACCACGTAAGCGTTCAAAGGGCTATTCTATGTCTCAGGCCAAAAGGTGTCATGCAGTGCTGCAGCTTGTGTGTCTAGGGGACAGGCAGCACACTGCCCCTGAGATTCTTGGGGCTCTGTAGGCACAGGCCCAGAGGTGGTTGACACCACGCCAGCTGCAGCCAGGAATGGTGGTTTCCGATAATGGGTCAAACCTCCTGGCCGCCCTTCGGCAGGGAAAGTTGACCAATGTGCCATGCCTGGCACATGTCCTAAATCTCGTGGTACAGCGGTTTTTGAACTCATACCCGGGAATGCAGGATGTGCTAAGGATGGCAAGAAGGGTGTGAAGTCACTTTAGGCGGTCGTACAGTGCCACTACAAGTTTGGCCGAAGTGCAGCGTGAGTTTCACCTGCTGGTACACCGCCTCATCTGTGACATGACCACCGGCTGGAACTCCACCTTTCGGCCGACGATTCGCTAGCGGACATATCATTGGTTGGAGCACGATCGATCTGCGAATCACGACTCTTCTCCACAAACAAAGGTACGACTATTTGATTAGAAAGTGTGTGTTTTGGGCCCTATACAGCTTTCATTAGGAATATCTTTATTGTGTCCCAAAATACATGCTATTTTAATATGTTTTGTGTTGTGTTGTGTCTTGCAGGCATATACTGTCCTGCAAAATGGTGGACAATTTCACCAGCCATGATTTTCTCATCAGCTTCATTGATGAATTTAGGCAACTGCCCTGTTTGTAGCAAGTAAAATCTGCAGAGTACAAGAATAAAAATCTTCGAAAACAGGCCTATGATCATTTAGTGGCCTTCTACAAGCCCGTCTATGCAGCAGCAAATCTAAAGTATATTAGGAAAAAAATTAACAGTATTCGCACTGCATACAGGCGAGAGGTTAAAAAAATTGAAGAGTCCACCCAGTCTGGAGCAGCTGCACAGAATATACATGTACCACGGCTGTGGTATTTTGACAACCTGCGGTTCCTGGCAGACACGTTGGTATCCAGGCCATCCATCTCAACACTGCCTTCTACTTCGGCAGAGGGCTCAGTCTCTGTCGATCCCAGCCAGGATGAAGATATCCTAGAGGGCAATTTGACTCAGGTATGGCATTTCACAATATATTGTCTGCTAAAAATGTAATCATGTAACAAAATTATAAGCTAAACCATAATTGACCCTTTATGTAAACGGGCATAGCAAGGGGTTGGCATGACAGGCAACCGCCAGGGCCGCAGGCCAAGGGGGGGGGGGGGGGTCGCAAAAACATTGGCATTGTTTTAGTGATTTTTTAACAATCCACTCAGCCTGCACACCCCAGAACCCCCAGTTTGCAGGCAGATTCATGCAGGTGTAAAACATTGAGAGCTGCTTCATGCAGGTGTAAAACATTGAGAGCAGCTGAGCCAACAGACCAGGAGACTGAGACTGCCTCTCACTGCATCCCCAGCACACCTCCGGTCTTACAAACACTGCTGCATCCCCAGCACACCTCCAGTCCTAACAAACACTGCTGTAGCCTCAGCATTCCTCTGGCCCAACCTTTTCTTAAACCAAACTAACAAACTAACAGCTCCTGCAAATGATCCATCCATCCTTGCTTCCATGTCTCTGGTCTCTCACTCTGGGTCAGCAAGGCAGGTGGCTTCCTTATTCCTGTTTCCCTGCACCGCTTCACCCTCAATGCCCTACATCAAGCCCTCTGCAAGTTCAGGCCCCTCTCTCTCTGCAACCCCCCTCCTCTCTCTCTCACACCCCCTCTTTCTCTCCCTCTCTCTATCTCTCACCCCTCTCTTTCTTGTTTTTCACACCTGAGACAATGATTGCCCACTAGAGAGCTCTACACTGGGCAAACAAGGAACAAATGAGAAACATTTAATGCCCCTTTAGATTTTTTTTGGGGGGAGTTACATTTTTACATTGATCTTGGGGGGGGGGGGGTTGTTGCCAAATACAGCTCCTCAACAAGGGCACTGGAGACCCTAGATACGCCACTGTATGTAAAGTCTGCTATTTGTTCACAATAATATAACAAACATGCATTTTTATATTCACTATAGCATTCTAATCAATTGTTCATTTCATCAACAGGGAAGTATCACTGAGGAGGAGGCAGGATGCAGCCAGGAGCCTGGGGAGCCCTTGGAACTCTTTCCAGCACCACCTCCTGCCAAACAGAGGCAAAAAAGAAAACATACCGATGAAATAACAGACCAATTTATAACTGAGGCCACCATAGCCCTACGTCGCAAACCGGAGGCAAATGAGGCCTTCGGGAACATGACAGGCAACATTTTAGGGCAGGTGGACCTCCTGCAGCGGCAGGAGGTCCACCTGCCTATGCCAGAAAAATCATTTTAGATGTGCTGCATAAGGCCGAAAGGGGCTGCCTTACAGAGCACAGCCACGCCTGCGAGGAGCACCCATGCCATCCACCTCCACCTCGCCAAATGCCACATGGCCAGTGGCCATATGGCCAGCATGATCCAAACCTGGCCTCATGGCAGGCGGATTATAGTTATCATCAATTATGATTTTTGTAACCCCCTATTATTTAGTTTACCCGTTTGTCATTTTCTAATTTAATTTAGTCCAAATGGACCTTTTTTAGGTTTTAAATACGGAGAGTATTAATATTTTCTTTTTGTTTTTTCTGAGTTTCAAAAATAAAGATAATTGGAAATAAAAAATGGCGTATCTTAATTTGTTAACATGTTTAATATTGTACATAACCAGCAAAATATGTTTGATACATTAATTCCTAAAAGAATAAAGGGTCATATCAATAGTTAGATCTTTGCTGTCAAAATACAAAGATAATGGTGAAGAGTTAAAATTATTTAATTCTAAAATTTGATAGAACAGATAGAATAGACAAACATTATCTTCATCATAACAGAACACATGCCTTTTTATTAGAAAAGTATGGCATTATGAGCAGCATCTTCCTTCTTCTCACATTTATCAAGATGAGCATGTGCTCCGCATTTCACATATTTTTTGGCCTGCCGCGAGCCGAAAGTTCTTTCTGGATAAAATGTTGAGTTTACTTGAGAAAATTCTTCCGGGACCTTATTTGGTTCTGATCATGCGTGTTGAGATTTGTAGCTGTGTGTCGGCCGAATTCTGTACTGACTGGCGAACAATCGGCCATTCTGGTGTCGGCCTACAAAAATTTTCATGCTTGCAAGACCGATTCTGTTCGGCCGAGAGTGCGCTGTTGGAAGCATCATACTAACAAGCCTACAATCGGCAGATTGGTCGTCGGCGAAGCTTTTCGGCCGACGATCGGTACGTGTGTACGGGCCTTAACTCTCAATGTATCCGTGCATATATGTCTGTTTCTTGTGAGAATTCAAGTTAAAGTGCACCAAACACCATTTTACATGAAATAAAGTGCATCTGCATACATCTTTGGACTTCTTGAAAACATTTGGTAATAATAGCCCCATTGTGAAAATACACCCGATAATTATATCCACATTTAAAGAGACAGCACCTTTTTTTAAAAAAAACTCTAATCTTGTTCCCAGTGCACTGCATTATGTCCCCATCATACATATTGGCTGTGCAGTTGATTAGGAGCAAAAGAAAGGCGCGGTTAAGCAAAAAAGTCATTTTTGAAGGTTTGGTATGCTATAATTCTGGTTCTGGACATGCTACAGGGCAGAAACTTCACAGGTACACTTTTTAGACCCCCAGACACTAAATCCAAAGAAATCTCATTTTTTCTTTTCAATAATTGGCTCTCTATCAAAAAGGACAATTTTTAAGAACGTTTTTTTGCCTGATTCATAGACCCTGGGGCATGACCCAGAACTCTAGGCACTTTTTAAGGGCATTTATTAGGTTTTTAGGGCTTCAAAATGGTGTTTTTTGATTCCCGAAATTCGGGTACAATTGATTTCAATGGGGTCCGGGAATCCGAACCAAACTTTCAGGAAATTCGGGTGTTCTGGTCGAACCAAACTTTTCAAAAGTTCGATGATCCCTACTACCAAGAACACCAGCCCTAAAGTGCATCCAGCCTGTTACAACTATCTTCTGGTGATACTATCTTCTGGTGATCAGCTCTCCAGACTACAGTATCTGGCAAACCTTCTTGGGAACTGCCTGTACCACCTTCAGGGGCACCCCTCCCAGCACCTCGACCTTCAACTGGTATGTGACACATAGATGGGATGTCCTTAAGACACATGTACCCATTAATGTAAAGCGATCATGTGACAAGTTGGAGTTGAATGCATGAAGCTGTATGCATACTTGCTGAGCACACCAAGGAAATAATAGAAGCTTGGGAAGTGTTGAGTTAGGCCAGAAAAAAACCTCTGAAAGCAAGGGTGATGCAGGACATCTGTTAGTTTGCATCATGACCTAGATTTTTTTTTCTCACATTCTTGGATTTTTGGAGCCCAGCACTAACCAAAGTGAACGATGCTCAGATCTACCTGCAGCAAGAAGGACTTGTGCTTGATCAATGTGTGCAAAAGTAGAAAGCATTGCCTTTTTTGCCAGGAAAAATGAGATTGTCTCATGTCAAAGAGAAAGCTTTACATTTCTACGGAGAGAAGAGTTGGAAGATGTCAGAAGATGCCCGGGGAGCAGAGTTGTGATGCTGGCTTGATTGACAATAATACAAGAAACACGCAGAGAAGAACTGAAAGCAATTGATCAGCTTAAGGCAGAAGTGATAAAACATACAATGCACATGAATGCACTTCACTTGCAATTTGTTTTCCACCAAAGCCAGACATTGTTGGATACCGAAAAAAATGGATTTTTGACTTACCGTGAAATCCATTTCTCCGATGTTCATTGACGGACACAGCTCCAATCTTCTTAACCATTGGGTTATACTGCCCCCTACAGGAGGAGGACACTAGGCAGAAAAAGTCTAGCTAGGCCTATGGGCAGTCCCAGGGGGTATACTTCCTCCCTCTGCTATAGGTACTCACATTTGTTACAAGTAGTGTCAGAAGAATTAAAACTCCATAGAGGGACGGGTACTGTGTCTGTCAATGAACATCAGAGAAATAGACTTTACGGTAAGTCAAAAATCCCATTTTCTCTTTCGTTCCTTGACGGACAGAGCTCCTGATCTTCTTAACCATTGGGATGTCCCAAAGCAGTGTAAAACATGAGGGGTGGGAACAGCGAAAAAGAAATTCACAAGGCTAGCTATAGCCAACCAGGTAAACAGGAGCTCAACCAAAACAACTGGAGCTCAACTGAAAAAATTAAATAAAATACACCCTCATAGAGGACTAGGTCCTCTAAAAAGCAGCCAAAGGAAGCATCCGCAGATGCCAACACATCCACTGTGTTTGTACCCATTAAACGACTGCACTTAGATGCGCTCTTCCTGTCTTCTTTTTATCCTTATACACAGAGTTGGCTTCACTCTCTTGAAGAGCCCTGCCCGTTGTTGCCTATTCTCCATCAGCCTACCTGGAACTTAACATAATTTATAGACCTTGCCAATGGACTAATGATTTTTATCAGTTTACCTCTACATATATGGTTTTAAAATTTGTCCCATTCTGTCCATATACCTGGAGCGTCAACATTACCTGTTTTTTTCATGCTATTTTGACTGAAATCTCATTGATCATCATATTTCCACCCTTTCCCTATTCTTGTGTTCATATGACCATGTAACTTCCTTTTTAACTTTCCCAGTATTTATTCATTATTTTTACTCTACTTAAATTCCATTTTACTCTACCCATATCCCATAGAATTATCATTTATAATATGTTTTTAACTGGTTGTTAGTGATACGTTATAGGATATATATATATATATATATATATATATATATATAGGGGTTAGCTCGGTAGCGGGTGTGGGTGACCCCTTGGGTGGGTTCGTTACACAGAGAGACAGCCGAGGAGTGGTTGTAAACAACAGTCTATGGTTTATTCTTCCAATTTGCTGGAAACAAGTGCAAGCATCCAAACATCATAAATCAAACATAAAATAAACCCTGGCCACTTGGGGCGTCTACCTTCACAACACAGGAACCTGCCTATGGTGTCTGTCCCAACCTACTGCTGGGCAGACACTGCTGGTCATACAGCAGAAGACCAATAGTCTATTGTTTTCTTTTCACACAGAAAAAGTCCAACACCACCTCGCCATTAGAAGTCTCTTAGCTCGCTGCTCTCCTTAACGCACAAAGCCTCAGGATGCAGCCATCAGTAGTCATCCTCTGGATAACTTATAGAGGCCTTAATTGCCTCATCCTGAATAGCTGAAGCTTTCCAACGTCCTTAAACCTTTCTGGCTACCTCCTGTTAAGATATATGACATTTTGTTTATATGCCCTTATACAGCTTATCCATTGATCTACAGTCATATGAATATGTTGTCTGTTTGTTAACCATGAAGTGTTTAAATAAATTTGCACTCACAAAAAAAAAAAAAAAAAAAAAGAGAAAAGAGGTAGCAGAGACTGCAGTGTGTGTTCCTGAGAAAACTAAAGCATGGTGCCTGTGTGAATTTGTCCTCCATCAAAGATCTGCTATAATCCGGTTATCCTATCGCTTAAGTAAAAAATGGCAACACCTCCGCAGCCGACACCCGATAGTAATTGGTGAATTGTCTAAACAAGGCGGAAATGTATCTCCCAGAAAAAAATGGAAAGGGGTTGGTTCCTAGACTGGCCTCTATAAGAATAAAGATGTCACACTCAAGGGTATCTGGATAGGTACCTATTGATCCCAATGAACAAGGCCTAAAAAACAAGGTGTGTGAATTGGGTGGAAATAGAGATATAAATCCAACCCCACTTCACCAAAAAGCGGTGATCAAATATAGGTACCGATGATACACAATGATAACTGAGGTGCTGTAAAAATATGAAAAATATTTATTAGGCACTTATGCCTGGTGAAGGAACTGACCCCATATATGAACACAAGACATCATTTAAAATCAATTAAAAAACACACAAGCAGTGGATATGCATCAACTGGGGCCAGGAACATGGAAATAGTGGTGCGGTTCAAAGCATATAGTAGGGTTACCATACAGAGTGGAGGGTATGAGATGCTCCGGTCATGTAGGGGTCCTTGACACAGCAGAAAGTAATCCTGTGTGGCGAGAAGTGTAGAGCAGATACACTGTGGCAGGACCAACAAACAAAAGGAAGTTGAATAAGATCCTCTGGGGCAAGTCCGGAGTCTTGGTTGAAAGATAGTTGTTTATCCGGTCATGAGCTGTGCTATTATTGCATGGTAGAAGAAAGATTTCCCCAAAAATGGTAATTGGAGCACAACTGGTGATGATATCCGTAGAGATGCGAACCAGCCCAAAATGGTGCAATCCCCTCCAGTGTGAGCCGTTGGGACTGATGCTGGGGGTACAAACTGTCCACAAGATTGTCAAGCAACAGACCAAAGTATGTGCGGGGATACAAAGTGGTGAAGTCCTCCGTGCTAGGCAGTGGAAGAGTCATGCACCGTGATGTGTGCGGGCTGAGTGAAGCAAAAGTTCATACCTCCGTGTTTGGTGAGATGACCCTGCCGGCTCGTGCAGTCCTCCGTCTGCGTTTTCCCTTCCGTGCTGGCTCAAGCCTCCTTCCAGGTAGTGATGAATGGGTCCGTGGATGCCGGCCCGACGTCACATCCGGTGTAGCGAGCAAAGTGCAGGGGGAGCCGTGGTTTTTTATGGATAGTGTAGGACCCACTGATAATGGAGTACTTTGACGCAGTGGTGGGCTTGAGCACGATATGGCCATATGGTGGGACTAAATCCCCATTTTTATTTATGGATTGTCTCCATATTTAATAGTCATTTCTTTTGCATGGTTGCGCTATTCTTTTTTAATATACATGTTGCTTGGTCCATAGCTGCACCGGCTTTAGATATACATGTTCAGGGTTTGCTCCCCCAATTTTTTGCTTGTTTATTATGTATTCGGTCTGACCAGACTTCTGAGGTTGAGCATCCCCCCACACACACCTGTACTCTATCAGAGTCCACCATGAAGTAGATATAGGAGGAGTCCTTTGTAGTGCATTAGCACATCCATCCCAGTAAGGAGTGTTGTCTCCAAGGGTTGGAGAGGCTGGATTCACCCCTTTTTTATGGATAGTGTAGGACCCACTGATAATGGGGTACTTTGACGCAGTGGTGCGCTTGAGCACGATATGGCCATATGGTGGGACTAAATCCCCATTTTTATTTATGGATTGTCTCCATATTTAATAGTCATTTCTTTTGCATGGTTGCGCTATTCTTTTTTAATATACATGTTGCTTGGTCCATAGCTGCACCGGCTTTAGATATACATGTTCAGGGTTTGCTCCCCCAACTGATAATGGAAGAAAAGCGCTGAAAATCCTGAGAGATCATTATGCTGGCCAAGGTAAGCCACGTATCATAAATTTATACACAGAACTAACATCTCTTCAGAAGTCTGAATGTGAAAGTGTCACAGACTATATCATACGCACAGAAACAGCGATTACAGCACTTAGAAATGCAGGAGAGACCCTCAGTGATGGACTGTTAGTCGCTATGATTCTTAAAGGCCTGCCTGAATCATTCAAACCATTTGCAATCCACATAACACAAGGTAAAGAAGATATGACTTTTACTGACCTTAAAACCCAGTTAAGGATTTTTGAGGACACTGAAAAAATATCACAGCAGCACAAGCACTGATAATGTAATGAAGATCAGCACCCATGTTGTGCCAACAAGGGAGAAAGACATCATTGTCTGCTACAGTTGTCATCAGAAAGGTCACAAAGCCAATGCATGTCCATGCAGAATGAATAAAAGGAAGACACAGTGGTGTAATTATTGTAAGAGCTCCACTCACAGTCAGACATTGTGCAGACGAAAAGCACGAGACAATGCAAAGCATGTAGTGGATGATACAGAACAAACATTTGCTTTTAAAATAAGCGAAGACCAGTTAAGCAATCCCAAAGCAAAAAGCCTGATGGTAGATACTGGAGCAACATCGCATATTATCACAGACACCAAGAAATTTAAAAGATTTGACACCTCGTTTAGGCCAGAGAAACACTACATGGAGTTGGCAGATGGGAAAAGAACTTCCGGTGTAGCACTCAAGAAAGGCGACGCTGAGGTGTACCTAATGGACAGTAAGGGAAGACAAAGGAGGACATTGCTACAAAATGCATTGTTTATCCCCACATATCCACAAGACATTTTCTCTGTTGAAGCAGCAACAAGAAATGGGGCGTCTGTTGAATTCAGACAAGATGACAGTATTCTGGCCCATAAGAATGGTACAAAATTTGTTATAAAGAAATACAACAGGCTTTACTATTTGAACACCTATAAGGAATGCGATGACAGTTGTTACGGTTGTTATGATATTCAGACATGGCACGAAATCCTAGGTCATTGTAATTACGATGATATCTTGAAACTAGAGAATCTAGTAGATGGAATGAAGATCCAAGGTAAGGTTGATAAGTCCAACCTGAATTGTGAGATTTGTATCCAAGGGAAATTTGCTCAGAGTAGAAACAGGGAGCCTGACACCCGTGCAAAATACCCACTTGAACTAGTACACACAGATTTAACAGGTCCTATAGAGCCAGTTGCAAAGGACGGATTCAAATACGTCATAGGATTCACTGATGATTATTCTGGTGCAGTGTTTGTATACTTTCTGAAAAACAAGAGTGACACAGTTCTAGCCACAGAGAAGTTTATCGCTGATACTGCCCCCTATGGGATCATCAAGAGAATGAGGTCAGACAATGGTACCGAATTCACATCGAATGACTTCCAGTCACTACTCATAAAGAAGAGCATAAGACATGAGACTTTAGCACCTTATTCACCACATCAAAATGGAACAGCTGAAAGAAACTGGAGAACACTGATAGAGATGGCAAGATGTATGCTAATGGAGAGCAAAGTACCAAAAGAGTTATGGACATATGCAGTGATGACAGCAGCTATGATTCCAAATAGATGTTTTAACAATCGTTTGAAGCTAACGCCATACAACATACTGACAGGGAAGAAACCAGACTTTTCAAAAATGAAGATTTTTGGGTCAGAATGTTTTGCATACAAACACGATAAGAAAAAGCTGGATCCAAAATGCACAAAAGGAATTTTTGTAGGATATGACAAAAATAGTCCCTCTTACCTAGTGTATTACCCTGAAACTGGCAAAGTCTTCAAGCACAGACTAGTAAAATTCATTGAAAAGGATGTAATCGAGAAACAAACTCAGACTGAGCTGTTGGACAATAATGATGATTTCTATGAGGAAAGGAGTGTAATTCCTGTATCAGGTCCAATGACTAATGAGACCCCAGATTCTTTAGAGGAGATTGTAGAGGACAAAGATGAAGACCATGGTACAAGATACCCTACAAGAAACAGAAAAACTCCTCAGTATTTAAATTACTATGTACTAGAATCTGTTGGTGATGATCAGATACTGATGAACATAGATTACTGCTATAGAGCACATCATGTACCTCAGACCTTCAGAGAAGCTATAGAAACACCCCAGTCACAAAGTTGGTTAAATGCAATGAAAGATGAGATGGAGTCACTAAAGGAGAATGATACCTTCAAATTGACCACACTACCAGAAGGCAAACATTCAGTGGGGGGTAGATGGGTGTATGCAATAAAAAAGCAATGCAAATGGAGCTGAAACGTACAAAGCCAGATTTGTGGCAAAAGGCTATAATCAAGTAAAGGGAACCGACTACATGGAAACTTTTTCTCCAACTGCGAATTTTACTTCATTATGTATTTTGATGCAAATGGCAGCACAATATGATTTAATCTTGCATCAAATGGATGTGAAGACAGCTTACTTGCATGCCCCAATTGATTGTGATATATATATAGACCAGCAAAAAATTGGGGGAGCAAACCCTGAACATGTATATCTAAAGCCGGTGCAGCTATGGACCAAGCAACATGTATATTAAAAAAGAATAGCGCAACCATGCAAAAGAAATGAGTATTAAATATGAAGACAATCCATAAATAAAAATGGGGATTTAGTTCCACGATATGGCCATATCGTGCTCAAGCCCACCACTACGTCAAAGTACCCCATTATCAGTGGGTCCTACACTATCCATAAAAAAGGGGTGAGTCCAGCCCTTTTTTCCGGTTCTTTGGCCCTTTAATAATAATATCAAACATTATAATTTAATTCAATTGATTGAGTACTTAGTCCTGGTGATTGGAATCTGTGCATATTGTGGAAACAATACACTGAGGGTCTTCAAAGGCACACTTTTTTTCTTCTCCCTATTACAATTTGTGCTCAGACGACCTTTTTTCACCAGTGCTGCATTGTGTTGTTCATATCCATGGCTTATTGTATTGATTCTCAAATTGAGCAGGAAATCGAGGTAGCTTTTGATACCCAGCCGGAGTCATCCCTTCCCAACTCAGAACCCCTTGCTGATTTATTCAAACATAAAAAACTTGTTATCAAATCTTTAAACAGGAAATGGGACATAGGGTTCCTACAATCTCATGTGACACATAACATCATTCCAAGGGGTCTGAGGGAGAGGGTGATTCCGGCTCAACACCTCCATACCCCCAGGTTTTTGGCTCTGTGGAAGGAGGATTGCATTGCCCGGAGGGTTCATGTAATGAAATTGATCATTGAGGAAGAAAAACTCCAACTTCAAGAACTACAGGCAGAAATAGAAAAAAGCACTGCTGCCCTAGAATCCTTTCAAGAGAAGGAGGAGTTTGTCAAACTCAACGAGAACCTCAAAAAGGAGGTGGAACGTACCCAAAAAAATCTTAAATCTAGCAAACAAAACAAATTCAGGCAGAATATTGCAGATTGGGAACGGGAGGATCTCTTTGACCCTACCCTTATCAGGAGTAGGAGCAGGTCCCGGGGGAATCATAGACAACATAGGAACCCCAGCAGATACAAGGGATACTCCTCTGGCAGTGATACAGAAGACAAATCAGTCTCTTTTTTAGTGACAGGGACAGAGGAAGAAAACAGCGGGGGACAATCACAACTAGACAACCCAAAAGCGATATACAAAGAAAGAACCAACCAGAAGGTCAAAAACAAACAAATTCAACAGAAAACAGCCCCACCAAGAGCAACTCGATCCAGTCAGAAACAGCAGAGATAAATCGGTCCAGCTTAGACCTCAAGGTTGTTAATTTATCCAGATTTAATTTACAACAGAGACACATTGATTTACTCAGCAAGGGCCTCTCCTTCTCTCCGACTTCCACCATGTGTGAATTTGAGGTATATAAGGATGTCAGTCTGTTCCTCAGGAGGGTCATCTTCCAAATGTGGCACCAGGTTGTCAATACGGAGACCAACCAGGATATTTCACTCACTGAGCAGGATAGAGAGGCACTTGAGACCCTCACATCCTTAGTATTGGAAGGTGGCTCACCTGATGAGTCTGATGACCTGGATCAAATTACACGCGATGCCAACATTCACATCAGATCCATGAAGATGCCCTCCCTTGCCAAGTATAAAAATATCAAGATTTTCCTTGATTTGGTACAAGAGGACCTTCGGAAAATCAATTGGCAGGACATGAGGAAGCCTGACAACCTTTCTAAATCCGAACGACGAGCACTTAGTGAATTGGAGACAGCACCGAATCTTGTGATTAGATGTAGTGACAAGGGAGGTAACGTTGTCCTATTAGGGGAAGATATGTATGAGAGGGAAGTACTGCGTCAACTTAATGACACAAGCACTTATACTAAACTCAAATGTAACCCTTTCCCCTCCCTTGTCGCCACATTGAATCAAAAAATCACCTTGGCCAAGGAAGTCAATTTGATTTCCAAAAAAGAGGCTGATCATCTCCTAGTCAAGTGCTACAATGTGCCCACTTTTTACATCATTCCAAAACTACATAAAATCTCTAACTCAACCACCTGGGAGACCGATCGTCTCTGCCATAGGTGGTCCGTTGGAGAGAGTGGGTAAATTTGTTAATGCCCTGATTAAGGAGATGGTTACTGAACTTCCCTCCTACGTACAAGATACCAGAGATGTACTCAGTAAACTTGTCGACATCAGTGTTCCCTCTGAGGTAATATTCGTGGGTATTGATGTTGAAAGCCTCTACACATCAATACCACACGAATGGGGTCTACAAGCAGTGTCCCACTTTCTGGAACGAAAATTCCCCAATCTGGGAGCCCACAACAAGTTTGTGGTGGAGCTTTTGCAGTTCATGCTGGATAACAACTGCTTCCAGTTCCTATCCTCGTTTTTCCAGCAGACCAGAGGTACCTCAATGGGGGCGCCGTGGGCTCCGGCCTACGCGTGCCTCCATTTGGGACTCTGGGAGGAGCAGGTGGTCTATCCATCCCCAATGTACCTCGGCCACTCATTTATGTGGCTGAGGTACATTGACGATGTACTGCTCCTATGGGGGGGAACGATGCTTGAACTGGAGGCATTTGTTGGTGAGCTGAACTGTAATAATAGAAACATCAAATTGACCTACACAGCCACCACCAATAATTTACCTTTTCTTGATCTCTTAATCTCACGGGTTGGGTCTACTATCAAAACCACCACGTACCGCAAGGCAACTTCAGCTAACACGTTGCTATTTGCGGAGAGTCACCACCCAAAATCGTTGATCAACGGCATCCCTGTCGGGCAGTTCCTCCGTCTCAAGAGGAACTGCACAGACGTTGCCGATTATCAAACGGAGGCCAGAGATCTGCACAAATGCTTTAGAGAATGGGGTTATTCCCATAATACCATTAGACGAGCGCGTAAAAAAGTAGCGTCCAGACAGAGGTCGGAATTACTCCTCAACGATGGGGGTTCCTTACCTCTGCCTGAACAAACTCAGCAAACTCATCCTAGGATCGTAACTCGTTATGGTACGCAATGGGACCAAGTAAGGTCAGTGATCACCAAACATTGGCAGGTCCTTACCGTGTCACCCTTGATTGAAAAAATTGTGGGACCCAGGCCTTTGATTACTGCAAAACGGGCCAGAAATCTCAAGGGCAGTTTGGTCCATTCGGAGTTTGTCAGAACCAAAACACCACGCAGCTGGCTAACCTCCTTACCTCCTGTAAAAAGGATGTTTGCGTGCGGCAAATGTTCTGTATGTAAACTAGTGATAAACTCTAAGACATTTTCTAGTTGTGATAGGAGTCAAGAATTTACCATCAACAGCTTCATAAATTGCAAAACTGAAAGGGTCATCTACCAACTCGTGTGCCCATGTAACAAATCATACAGTGGGAAAACTAAGCGTCAACTAAAAATTAGGATTTTGGAACATCTAGCTGACATCAGGAACAAAATTGACAACAAAACGATTCCCTTACACTTCCTGGAGTATCACAGTGCCAACCCCGATGGATTATTATTCCGAGGTATCTACGCCCTCAAGCTACCCGCTAGACGTGGAGATTTTGACACGGTGTTACTCCAGAAGGAAAAATTATGGATATACAAGATGGGTTCTTTGGCCCCTATAGGCTTAAATGTTGAGTTCAGTTTGAAACACTTCTTGACCTCCTAATTCACACACTACATTTCTTTGTTCCTCAATTTCTTTAATCTATCGCTCTGTTGGGTCTTGCTTAAATGTTATCCTTATCTGTATGTTCTATCAGACCATTAATTGATATGCTCTACGTCATGTTAGCACTCATCAGTTTGGTCTGTATTGATCAACAAATGATACAATTTCTATTTACAACACCTTGGGCCTCACACAACCACCAGATATGGGTGACACCTATCAGAGGGCAGGACACTAGGGCCGTTTATTACCCACTATAAATTCCACAGAACCGAATGCCATTTGTTTATCCAATATGACACTTGGCTGCTGGGTGGTACCTTTCCATATAACCTTTTTATAAGAGCGGTCAGCCTTAGCCTTTCATTTAGCAACCCTATGTCATCCTATATTCAGTATAACCGGATTTTTGTGATTGCTCCCACTATCTGTGATCCAATTAGCAACATTGCAAGTGACCTATTTTATATGGTTATGACAACAGCGTGCATCGAGTGTCCCAGCCTAAAAACAGAGCTATTTTACGGCAATAGCTATATACATTTCAGTATCCAATGGATATACATTCAGGGTACATCTGCTTAGCCTCCGGTTTTTCCTAGCCTACGGTACCCACTATTGGATGGTTTATCTTTGCACGGCTGCACCTGCTCACAGTGGCAGGTCAGTGCAGTTCGTATACTAATCCTAATTTTTGATCAACATAAATGAGCTCGGCTCAGTTCGTGATGCAGCACTGGGGATATTTTGGTCTTTTGTTCAGTTTATATTTGTACATTCTATATACGTATTCCAAGAATAGCACTTCTTTGTTTGTTACTCTGTGCTCTTTGAGACCCTCATATTTTTAATTTTTAATTTGTTTCACCCCCGAGATAAGTTGTCCTCCACTACACTGGTTGGCTCCTTTACATATTAATGAGCTCTGTACCCAGCGATTAGAGTAAATTGCCAACTTTCTTGGGGGTGCATTACCTTTGGCGGACGCTAGCAGGAGTTGGATGGTTCCTTTAAAATTGTGTAGTCGGCATACTGACATTCAGTGGCCAAACTATGGTAGTACTCACCGATGATCTTCTTTCGATCATACACACCTGTGCCTGATCGGCTGATCATCGGCTGACGACTATATAAGCGAACATCCAACCCCCACTAATTAGCTCTGATGAAACCGACGCAAGGTCGGTGAAACGCGTCAGCTGGATTGCATCATCTGGACCAACCTCCCTGGAGTGTCTTTGACCCCTGAACTACTGACTCAACCACGGCTCCCCCTGCACTTTGCTCGCTACACCGGATGTGACGTCGGGCCGGCATCCACAGACCCATTTGTCACTACCTGGAAGGAGGCTTGAGCGTAACGGAAGGGAAAACGCCGACGGAGGACTGCACGAGCCGGCGGGGTCATCTCACCAAACACGGGGGTATGAACTTTTGCTTCACTCAGCCCGCACACATCACGGTGCATGACTCTTCCACTGCCTAGCACGGAGGACTTCACCACTTTGTATCCCCGCACATACTTTGGTCTGTTGCTTGACCATCTTGTGGACAGTTTGTACCCCCAGCATCAGTCCCAACGGCTCACACTGGAGGGGATTGCACCATTTTGGGCTGGTTCGCATCTCTAGGGATATCATCACCAATTGTGCTCCAATTACCATTTTTGGGGAAATCTTTCTTCTACCATGCAATAATAGCACAGCTCATGACCGGATAACCAACTATCTTTCAACCAAGACTCCGGACTTGCCCCAGAGGATCTTATTCAACTTCCTTTTGTTTATTGGTCCTGCCACAGTGTATCCGCTCTACACTTCTCACCACATAGGATTACTTTCCGCTGTGTCAAGGACCCCTACATGACCGGAGCATCTCATACCCTCCACTCTGTATGGTAACCCTACTATATGCTTTGAACCGCACCACTATTTCCATGTTCCTGGCCCCAGTTGATGCATATCCACTGCTTGTGTGTTTTTTAATTGATTTTAAATGATGTCTTGTGTTCATATATGTGGTCAGTTCCTTCACCAGGCATAAGTGCCTAATAAATATTTTTCATATTTTTACAGCACCTCATTTATCATTGTGTATCATCGGTACCTATATTTGATCACCTCTTTTTGGTGAAGTGGGGTTGGATTTATAGCTTTATTTCCACCCAATTCACACACCTTGTTTTTTAGGAAATGTATCTCCCGTCTGTGACAACACACAGATTTACCTGACTTCCTGTCACATACCCCCCTCTTGTTTCAACCCTAGGGTTGGGACACAGGTTGCCAGGCACTGCTCTTGACTCTCACTGATAAGCCTCCTAGTATCTTCCCAAGTAATGTTCAGTCCATTCAATTCTTTGTCTGCTTCAGCTGCCAGAGATAAATC
This sequence comes from Pelophylax lessonae, assembly GCF_965119305.1. Classification (NCBI taxonomy): domain Eukaryota; kingdom Metazoa; phylum Chordata; class Amphibia; order Anura; family Ranidae; genus Pelophylax; species Pelophylax lessonae. The sequence continues at coordinate 871,609,431 of NC_138768.1, forward strand.
CTCCTGAGCAATCTGCTTTGCTTTGTCCATCAGCCACTGTCTTTCATGCTGATATGAGTTAATTTCCTCCTCCAGTTCATTAAAAAAATGTTAACCTTTGTTGAAATGCTTGTAGGGTTGGCTCTTTCATCTCCTCGCTGTCTGCCTTTTCTTCAATGTCTTCAACAGTCTTGAGCAGCCTCTCTCTGCAATCAATAAATGATTTCCACAAAGCTTCAAGAACCTCTGCTTCACTTAGCTTTGTTCCAAGTAATGTCTGTACTTTTTCTAGTGGATCTGTTTTGTCTTTATCCAAGCTGACTGCTCCCACTACTGTTTATTTTAAGGTTTGAAGGACTCCTAGAGAGTCCGCATGTATTCTTAAGAAGTCTCCTAATTTGGACAGGGATTCTTGACATCTGTGACTTGAGTTGCTTCTTCATACAGCTGTACACAATCATTGACTCTTTGTTGTAAAAGGAAATAATCTTCTGAAATGGTGAAGGTGCATAACTTGGCAAATTGTTCTTTCACTTGACTGACTTCTTCTTGCTGTTTTTTCATCTCTGCTATATGTTTCTCATTTAAAGTCACAGCAGCATCATGTTTAGAGGTATTGATTTCAGCAGCTTCTTGAAGTTTTTGAAGTAACTGTTTAATCCAGAGGGGTGATTCAAGCAACATGTCATCAAATTTCTGATGCTCACACAAGACAGACCCCAAAACACTGATCCTTTTAGAAACTGCATCAGGCAAAATATCCCATCTTTGGGACAGATCCTCTGTTGCCTGTAATTCATCTTCAAGTTCTTCCAACTGAGTCTTCATCTCTTCTACTTGCTGTTCTAAGCCTCGTTTAGACTTTTCTAGCTCATGAACGCTTTTCCCAACATCATCCTTGGAGCTGACCAAATCTTCCATCTCTGTACGCAGCTGTTTGTTAACTCTTTCTAGTTCAGCCTCAAGGACAGGGCTTTGGTCTCTTTCTCACAAGCCTCTACTTCTGCACGGTCACGTTCTTCTGCATATTTTGCAGAAACAGTCTTCTCCCAAGCATCTGATCAAATTTCTTTTGCTTCTTCTCCAGGTTGGACGCAATCTGACGCAATCTGGTGATCAAGATCCACACTAAGATCATCCAGTTCCTGCTGAAGTCTTGTCTTTGTCTTCTCAAGCTTGTCATAAGCAGCTGCCTTTTCCTCATAGCGTTGATTAGCCGCTTCAAGGTCTTTCTGCAGTTTCTTTTTCACCTCTTCAACATTTTCTAATGAACCAATGCTTTCTTCCATTCGCTTTTTCATATCCGCTATCTGAGCTTGCAGTGTTGAGACTTGCTTCCTCCTCCTCCTCTTCTAATTGTTCCAGGAAGCCATTTTTCTCATCTTCCATTTGTTTGAGTTTTCTGACGTGTCTCTTCTTGTAAGAATTTCTGAGTGTCTTGCAGCTGTGATTCCAAGGTAGAGAAATCTTTGGCACATTTTCTAGATTTGCTGTCTGCTTGAGAAAGAATTTTGGAATGGGGGTTTTTTTGTCTGGGAAAACAGACTAAAAAACCTCTTTATCCAATCTGCAAATATGTGCTCCCTATCCAGACGTTCCTTCTTTCTGTTTCTGGAAATCAGCTCTGAAAAAACACGATAGAAAGGGTTAATCTAACCCTATATCATCATATCTTCATGTGCCAAAAGTGCACACTTAAGCCTCTGATCCCCCTCCTATCTTTCATAATTTTTTCTTTATTTCTTATTTTATTTTTCATTTTACTTTATTTATTTTGTATTTTTATTATTTTTTCCTTTTTTATAATTTTAAACGAATGCACAACCTGCCCTCTGGCTTTCCCTATCGTCAGCCTCCCAGGTCCACCCAGGCACCAATTTGGTGCACTTTCCAACCCCAATATACTTATACTGCTGTTCACACTGTTATTGAATGCATATACTATGCACGTTTTTTTGAACGATAAATATACTGTGTATCAATATTGATTTTTTGTATTTAAACCAAATAAGAACCCATTGTAAAGCCCAATATGCTATGCCCACTCTCAGACATTCAAATACCTGCACCCGGCACGGCCAACCCCGACCCGAGGTCGGGGCACATCGGAGCATAATCCTCTTTCCACCATAGGATAACAAATGCTCCCTTCAACCGTGCCGGCGGCCGCTCCGACACGACCAGAGAGCCGCCTGGGATGCGCTCTTTATACTGCGCAGGCGCATTACTCGGCAGGTTACCTAATGGATTGAGTCACGTGATGCCGCGCAGCCAATCTGCGCATACGCGGCACACATAAAAGGCCGAGGAACGTCCGAAGACTTTCATTCCGCCTCCAACAGAGGGAGCGGATAGGTCTCGGAAATACATGCTGCTGCTGAACATCGGAAAGGGTAAGTTCTCCCAGTCTACCTGGGAAATACAAACCTGTTCTGCTTTAAACTCACTAGGAAACCTCCCTACAAGTCCCCATTTTTTACCAATAGACTGGATTCTCCTTCTGATGAGCAAGGACAAATTGTGATACAATCCACTGGAATCACATCGCTTAAACCACAAGTAAACTAATTTACTTTTCACACCGGAATAATGATTATTTCCTCTGTGTCAATCAATGATATCTGACAAAAATGTAATCCTTTTACAAATTTCTCCAATCAATAGATTGGAGTTTTGAAGACCAACGATAGTATGAACAAACTGTGATGTAATCCACTAGGATCACACCGTCTAACCCAGAAGTAAACTACTTTTTTATTATTATTTCTTACTTCATTTGACTGACTTACTAAGTTCACCGTCAAATTGTCCATCACAGTTGGCAATCATTAATCCAAACACTTCTGTTCTACCTTACTTCCACACAAGTAATATCACCTGTAAGCAGCATTTTGTTCCCGTTGCAGTCTGAATCCTTGAGAACAGTGCAGTTATATGCATTATTTGGGCTAAAAAACATGTATGTTGACTAAATTGATCGTTTATTATTTTATTTAGCATAAATTTCATTTCTATGAGTTTGTGCACTGAATATTTACATATCATTACTATTTCTAGAATTGGTGATCTATCCTTGAGAAAGGCCTTTTTTGGGCCGAAACGCGTAGGACAAACTACGATCATATCCAGGATCTCCTCCCTTTTTCGCTCTGGATTTTATTTTGTTTTTCACATTTGGGAAACACAAACAGCGAAAAGGTCGACTTATGTCACCACACACTGTTATTCAAAGTCACGATTATTTCCATACTTTCTCTGACTTCACACTATGGGCCTTTACCCATACACTACTTACTATGTTTATGGGTTCATCCCATCAAAACGTGTATTTTGTTACTATTTAATAAATTGCTTTCATTTTACTTACTGCTTGATTCACTCTTGCCCATAAAGTCCCCACCTATCGGGTTTGAGGCACCAACAACCACCTAATGCTTGAGAAAGAAGACTTGTGACATTGTCCAACTCAACCTGCAGTCGGTTTGCCTTCTCTGACAGCTCAGCACAAAATCGGTCACCTTCTGATACTTTGACTAGCAATTCCTTAAGCTGTGCCTCTACTTTTTTCTCTTGTGTTCAGAGTCTCCTTTGCCCTGCATAAGAGCCTTCACCTCATTGGCTAGTTCATTACGCTCACTTTCAAGCGCTTGTTTAGCCTTTTCCAAGTTTCCTTTTACCCGTTTTGTCTGTTCCCACTGTTCAGAAAGCTCTTCAACAGCCTGTTTAATTAATCTTTCGTCACATGCACTTACAGTCACTGAAACCCAACTTCTTCACAAGGGTCTCACTTTTTGTCCTGACTCACGTCTGGACAAATTTGAGACCATTAAGGACATACACTTGTTCACTCGTAAACTCTTACTCAAGAGCATCTATTCCAAAAAAACCTTTGACACTGCACATACCCCAAGTGAACGGCAGGCACTCACAAATTTGGAAGCCCTTTTAGAAGAAAACGAACCCCTAGACCTCATTGACAGAATTGACATTGAGATGCTACTGTCACAGGTGGAGGACCCTGATCTCCCCACATCTCCTTTAGTGGTTGAACAAAAACTTTTAAAAAAAACATCCAATATTTACCCCTCGCCCAGTTCCAATCATGCTATAGCCACGTTTCTGAAACTTACATCCAGAGAGATAAGGAATTTGAAATTTGAAACTGTGGATATTAGAATCCATGGTAATCTTTCCGCGGAAGAGAAAAAGGCCTTAAATAATCTTCGTAACAATCATGAGTTTACCATTAAACCATCTGATAAAGGTGGAGATATCGTCCTCACGGATAATTGCCAGTATGTGTGCGTATTCTTAAAAATGCAGACTGGTATAGACCAATTAGCAAATCTGTCGTGGAAAAGATTCAATATGGCATTCTATACCCTAGTAGATGAGGCCTATTAGAACAATATTATCCCCAAGACGACATGGGACTTTATTAGAACTAGTCACCCTCGTATTCCTACGTTCTACGCCCTTCCTAAGGTCCACAAGAGTGTATCCAACCCAACAGGAAGGCCTATTATTTCAGGCAATGGAGCAATAACTGAAACCTTAGTAGACTTGTAGACCAACATTTGAGACCCCTTGTAACAGATCTCCCATCCTACATACAGGACACGATTCACCTATTGCGCATATTAGAAAACATCCATATATCACCACACGCAATCTTGGTAACCATAGATGTAGAGGCGCTTTATAGCTCTATACCTCATACTTTAGTTAATTTTAGCCTCATTCGATTTCATTTTGCAACACAACGTTTTCAGTTTTGCGGGCTCCCACTACATGGCGTTGCCATGGGCACTTGCTGTGCCCCGGAATACGGCAACCTGTACCTGGGGGAGTGGGAGCGTGACCTCTTCCTAACAGAGGAATTCTCGATGTATGCGGACCACATACCAATGTGGTACCGCTACAGACGATATCTTCCTGATTTGGGATGGCCCACCTTCCCTTCTATTGGAATGCCTTAACTATATTAATCATAATGATTTAAATCTCAAGTTTACAATGGAACACGACAGCGTCTCGGTGACCTTCCTCAATGTCAAGAAATCCAGGGGGGACTGCGACATGCTGTCGTGTGAACTATTCCGGAAATCAACCTCCGGCAATACCATTTTACATGCATCTAGCTCGCATCCCAAGCCACTGATAAACTACATTCCATATACACAATATCTAAGGGCGAGACGTATATGCACCAATGAGGAGTCCTTTCTTAAGGAAGCCGCTAACATACAACAGAGATTATTGCTAAGAGGGTACAGTCCAAAATGTCTAAAACGGGCCTTTAATAAGGCCAAATCGCGCCCACGCCAGGACCTTTTGTTTTACAAAAGGGATAGGGGATCCAATGACACCACTAGGATCATTACAAAATACTCCCAGGGACAACAATACTGGCATGTTCTCACATCTGACCCTATTAGCCCCTTTATCTCTGATATACCCCAGATTACATTCAAAAGAGCTTCCTCTTTGAATGATTTCCTGGTAAGCAGTGAATATCAGGGCCAAACTAGGAGTGATCCCTCTACCTATTTAGGTACCTTTTCATGCGGGTCTTGTGCTCAGTGTCGCTATATTGACACTAGGAAAAAGATAACACTCCCCAATGGATGGAATTTCCCACTGGACTCTGTTTCATCTGATGAGCTCTAGATTTTTCTTTTGTGAGTCTACATTTGTTTGTTTGTACCCATTAAACTACTGCACTTAGAGGTGCTCTTTCTGCCTCTTTTTTATCCTTATACACAGAGTTGACTTCACTCTCTTGAAGAGCCTTGTCCTTTGTTGCCTATTCTCCATCAGCCTACCTATTCTCCATCAGCCTACCTGGAACTTAACTTAATTTATGGACCTTGCTCATGTAGAGGCATGGAGGACCTCAGCTATGAGAAAATATTAGGGGAACTGAATTCATTATCTATTGAGAAGAGGAGATTATGGGGGGATATGATCAACATGTATAAATACATAAGGGGATCATTTAGTGAATTTGGTGTTGAGTTGTTCACTTTAAGGTCAACACAGAGGACAAGGGGGCACTCTTTACGTCTAGAGGAAAACAGATTAAAGGCCCGTACACACGTAGCGATTGTCGGCCGTAAATATTCGGCCACCGACCGATCGGCCGATTGTCAGCTTGTTAGTATGATGCTTCCGACAACCGACTGCGACTTTTCGGCCGAACAGAATCTGGTGTGCAGGCATTAAAATTTTTGTTGGCCAACACCAGAACGGCCGATTGTTCGCCAGTCAGTACAGAATTTGGCCGACAAACAGCAGATGAGCAAGACTGGACATGCTCAGAGAAGAAAAAACACACGGAAAGTTAACCATCACATGACATTCCTTCTGCAGTCGGCTGTTGTTGGCCGACAAAATTCGTGTGCAGTCTTTAGTACTTTTCAACCGACAGGACAGCACCGGACAAAAGATTGCCGATCGTTCAGGCGACATTCGGTACGTGTGTACGGGGCTTTAGTCTCCAAATACGGAAAGGTTTCTTCACCATAAGAGAAAATGTGGAATAGACTCCCTCCAGAGGTGGTTCTGGCTAGCTCACTAGATTGCTTTAAAAAAGGTCTGGATTCTTTCCTAGGTGTACATAATTTAAATGGGTATTACATTTTTTTTTAGGTAAAGTTGATCCAGGGAATATCCGATTGCCTCTTGGGGGATCAGGAAGGATTTTTTTCCCCTGCTTTAGCAAATTGGATCATGCTTTGCTGGGGTTTATTTTCGCCTTCCTCTGGATCAACAACGGGTATAGGATTGTGTATATGGGATTGTATGGTTGGGTTTTCAATACTGTTTTTTGGTTTTTTTTGGTTGAACCCGATGGACTTGTGTCTTTTTTCAACCTGACTAACTATGTAACTTTATGTACTAATGATTTGTATCTATCTATTTAATTCTACATATATAGGGTGCCGGAACGAAACATCCACTATGCCCACTCCCAGTGAGACTGACCATATAAGCTTGTCTTATGCGTCCCGTGGCCACTCCCCTGACAACATCATTCTGTGACGAAACCGGTAGGAAGAGCCTGGGACGCTCGCACTACACCCACACTTGCTGGGATCTGGCGGCTTTTCCCTGCTATTCAAACGCCGCACTGATCAATACACCTAGGGATCACCTATACCCAATGTGAGCAGTTATATTTTTTAATTCCAATATAATATGCACGGCGTCACTATGAGAGGTTTTATCGTCTTTCCACATATATCCACTGAGTGCTGAATTGGCTGCCCATGGTCCTTAAGAGGAATTTGGATATAGCAGATTGTTGAACATCGCCCTATGAGCCTACCTCTGGATCTTCACCGAGATATTGTGTATTTGTGGCCGATTGCTATTACCATCATGCCTATGCAAATCCCTGTAGTGGAGGTCTGCATTCTCTGGTAAGGTGACTGGATGTTGGTGAAGGCCATCTCACTGAACTATTTATATTGATTCTCACAATTCCTTCATATGGATGGTTCATCATTTATGGACTTTGTTTATTTAAAGTGCTGCACCATTTTTTTTTTTTACATCTTGTAGCTGTTGTTGATTGACAATATTGTGCTAGCTGCTTTTTCTCTTATTATTTTATAACCCAATTTACAACTTTTATTGCCGAGCGCAGCAATTATTACAATTATCTGAATTATTTCTAATTGTGTGGTGTTGCAGCTGGCTGTCTTGGTATGGATATATTTGAATACAGAGATACACATGCTATTAGCATATATGGCATTTTTTAATACCCAACATCAACCTCAGGATGATTTGGAAGGTTTATATCTCAGACTTAAAAATGTAATGACCACAGAGTTACATATTACCTGGGATATCGTCTTCTTTGAAAAATACATCTCGGAAGGGATGGCTCCCAGAAGTTTAAAAGGTGGGAAGATCCCCCCCCCCAGAGTGACATAATGGATGTTACAGAATGCTTTCAGTTTTTTAACAAAGCAGGATTTTATTTACTCAATTTTATGCTAAGAAAAAGTCTAAACTTTTAAAATTAGATGAAGAGATTGCTGCTATTAAAGATAAAATATAACCCTTTTAAGAGTGATAAATGTTAAAAAAATCAGAAACCATCAAAAAATATTTGGACAAAGAATCAGATCAAAGAAATATAAAAAAAAAAAAAAAAAAAAGGAAATGGGATGTTAATGATTATCAATCAAATGGGGTTTTTAAATGGCAACAAAAAGAGGAGTGATTCCAGAAACAACAGCCCCTACTATTAGGGGAGATGGGGTGGAGGAAAGGATTGAGGAACAATCATATGTGTTCCCCTTTTCCCCTCTACCTGATTTGAGATATAACAAACCCCAACCATCACAAGGACAAGGTAGATGGTTTGGTAGAGGGAGGGTGAGGGGTAGAGGAAGGGGGAGGGTCATGCGTCTCCCCCCCCCCCCACATTCAGATTATCATGATGTCCCTACTTCTAATCATTTTGAGGCCTTTGGGGGAGCTAAAGGTGACCAAAGGTATATTACTGATCATCCGTTTAATCAGGGTATACAACATTCTAGGGGGAAGAGGCTATGTATATGGTGGTCCAACACGTAATGATCAATGGCAATCTCCATATTATGCCCTAGAGGAGATGCTTCCTCTAGAGGGGGCTATTTTCCAGAACAGCAGCAATATAGTAAAAAATGTTCCCCAGTTACCACCCCCAAACACAAAAGGATGGAAGACCCAAAAAAGAGGGTCCAGAGGGGGGAGGAGAGTCCGCTTAAAAAAGAAAAGAAAAAAAAGCGGGTTTGAGGAACTCTGGCCTTTAATTTGAGTGGCGCCAACTTGACCAATGAAGAAAAGCGTGTTAAATTTTGGTTTGAAGTTTGCCCCTCCTAAACCACCTAATAAATTTGAAACCTTCATTGACGTTCAAAAGTATATACGGAAAATGAATATTAAAAAAGGTATATGCTCAATAGACCTCCACACCCTGATCAGCTGTCCAGTTCTAATATTCGGCACCACTCCCTCTCTAATGCTTATCTCTTGAATCCCCCCCCAGGCCTGTGGACACTTCCATCTCGGATTTAGTGACTAGAGAATTGGATAAGCTACATGTTAATAAAGCCAGGATGGACCACAGCTTTATAAGAGGTTTACAACTTTTGAAAAGGAGAAATTATATTGTGGTGGTACGTCCTGCCGATAAGGGTGGAGGAATCATGATTTTGGATGCAGAAGCTTACAAAGGTAGAAATGAATAGGCTTATATCCGATAGCGATACCCATGTTCCCTAACAAACAATCCCACTTTAAAAGTTTAAAAAGGAGCTTGTTAAGCTAATTGATCAAGGCTATCAAGAAAAACTGTTGACCACAAATGGAGAAGCCATTTTTTTATTCCTGTTGCACCTAGGCTACCAGTAATTTATTACTTACCCAAAGTGCATAAAAACCCTTTAAATCCCCCGGGGAGACCCATTATCAGTGGGATCAACTCGGTGACTTCTAGGGTAGGTAAATACATAGACCATTTTTTTGCAGCCCCTAGTGGTTAATATTCCTTTTCTCAAGGATTCTACACAGGTTACCAACAAGCTCAATAATAATATACCTCAATAAATACACACTTAAAGGAAACCGACTGTAATGGTTATATCCATTTGGACAGTTGCCACCATCGCCCTTGGTTCAAAGGGGTGCCCAAGAGCCAATTTAGGCGCATTAGGAGGAACTGTTCCAAATTGAAGGATTATTGGAGTGTGGTGGAACTTTTGAAAGCTCGTTTCTCCTCTAGGGGTTACAGTCTGGAGGAATTGGATTCCATTGCTACTGAAGTGGGTTCGTTAGATCGAGAACACATTTTGAATCCTTCCTCTAGACCGGTGGTCTCTGATGACCCCCCTGGGAGACCTATGGCTCCTCCTAAGTTCACCTTTTTCACTAATTACTCTTCACAACACTTTATGGTGAAAAAACTTTTGAGGAAACATTGGGGTGTTCTTAGGAGTGACCGGATTTTGGGTCCTCTTTTGCCAGAGACCCCTGCGATCACTTATAAGGGTTTGCCCCCCTTAAGACTTTCTATCGCTCCTAATATTGTTGACCCCCCCCCCCCCCCCGTTAGCCCATTCCGTTTTTTCAGATGAAGGGCTTTTACCCATGTAGACGTTGTTCTGTTTGCAAACTCAATAGTCTTAAGGGTAGAAAATATACTAGCTTCTCTTCTAACGTTACTGGCAAATCGTATGAAATAGAACATTTTGCCACGTGTAGCACCAAGAATGTGGTGTACCTCATCACATGTTCTTGCGGACTCCATTATGTGGGCCGCACCATCCGTCCCTTCCAGGTACGGATGAACGAACATGTGGCCAACATCAGGAAAGGGTTTCCTAAACATTCACTGTCACCAGACTTTGACCAGAGACATGCTAAGGACCCGGGAGGTACTTCTTTTATGGTCATCAATGTTTTACAACCGCATTGGAGGGGTTGCCACGTTAGGAGGGAGGTCTCTAGGCTTGAGACGAAGTGGATATATCTGCTCAAGGCCTATAGGCCGTTCGGTCTCAACATAGAGTGGGATGTAAACGCCTTCATCAATAACAGTTGATTAGGCTTATAAGAATGTTTTTCCTTCGCCTACCTATAGGTTTCCAACTTATTGCCTCATTAGGTGTTTTTACATCAATTTTTCCTGCTGTTCATTATATGTTGTAGCATTTTAATTTATTTGTGAATGGTTTCCCCTAATTGGGTTTTAATTGAAATATACTGAGCTTATTTTTATGTATTATGTATTTTAAACCATATTAAATATGTACATTTTATGTGTATCATTTGTTTAAGCAAATATTGACTGTATTTTTGCCAACTATATGTTTGGTAAGGTGACACTAATCTGCAGTGGCATTCCGTTTTTTCGGGCGTGTCGGTATACATTTATTATTGTTAAATTTGATTTATTTTACATTAGTCATTTTCACTGGCCCATTTTTCAGTGACTATTTGAATATGGTCATTGGTGTAGTTTTTGATCCTTTTTATGTCAGGATCGTATACCATATGAGGCCGGGTGGTCCATTTTCTCTGGATGTTCCTAACTTCCGGGTCCCGCGGTGTTTGCGATTCAGTTGTGAGGCGCTGACATCACTTCCTGGGGTGCGTCACTAGGCCGGAAGTTGGGCGTGTACATCAGGCTCTTACTTCCGGGTCCGGCGGTGTTTTGCGCTCCTGTTGTGAGCCGCAAGCGTCACTTCCGGGGGCGTGCCATCACACCGGATGTGTCACGATCACATCTGTTCCCGGCCTATTGTATTGTCTGCGTCTCAGCCATGGGGCGCTATCGTCACTTCCTGTGTGGGTGGTCACAACAGGAAGTGTCAGCTGTACCCAATGTTTCATCTCCAATTTGTCTTATAACTGCAGGCATGATGGGACGCTGGCTACGCCCCCTTGATAACGTCTATGGACGAAAAGCTTCAGGAGGTGCCGTATCCACGTCTCTCGTCACGCCGAACATCGGAATTTCCTGCTCTGCACCTTGGTGTCATCTATCCTGCTATTTGCTCATTATGTTCACCTCAGGGTGAGTGCATGTCCTTTCCTATTTTTAATAAACTAAGTTTTAAGCGGTATTATGCTATGGGCTTGTTTTCCGTTTTGTACCCTATGCAAACTTTGGCGAAAGAGGATCCAGCCCATTCCAGCTGATTTGGAACCTATCCCTGGTGGTCTCCTCCCTTTTGGGCGAGTTCGTTTGAAGTCTACTGGAGCTGTCATGCAAGATATAGGTGGTAGTAGTCCTAAACTACTCACTGCTTTATTCCTCTTATCCTCTGGTAAGAGGCTTCATGTGGTGGAGGGTTTCACGGAGTGTTTTGTGTCATCCTAACTCACACCAGGGTGTATATCTTCAAAACAAGCATCACTTTTATGAACTATAATTGTTCGCTTGAACGTATAGAGGACTTTGCATCTCCCGTCATGATTGATGATGTTTCTTTGTGTCCATCTTTATGATTCAGGGACTAGAGAAGTCTACACATGAGAGTACACACATCAAATTATCTAGCGCGACTCTTGTTGTATATTTTTGCTTTACATTCCAGGTGTTTCGAGTTCGCTGCTTTTAAAGGCGCGGGTTTATTTCGTTCAATAATATAGTCTGGAAGGAAGATTATATCCTTGTCACAGCAGGCGATCATCGCTGTACACGATAATCTCCCATCAACACGGCCGGGAGGCAGTATCGTATTATTTGGGATTGGAGAAATTGTTGGAGGTTCAGAGTGTTCTTATTTTATCACTACTGGACTTTGGTATGGGTCACAATTATTTTTGGTTTGGTGGCTCATATCTACAGAGCAAAGGTGTGGCCATGGGCGCCAAGTTTGCACTCAGTATGGCCAAATGGGAGGAGGATGTCATCAATGATATATCAAGACCAGGAGGTGATACTCTAGAGGAGATACATCAATGACATCCCCCTCCTATACAAGGGTGATGATGAGTATTCATTTGAAGATTTTGTGTGTGAATTGCATAATGAGAGAGGCATTTCCCTTCAGTATGAATTTAGCAAAACCGAAATTAATTTCCTGGATCTTTGGACTGTGGAGAGTGCTGTTGTCACCTCCACTTATTTTAAAGAAACTGACCGGAATGGCTTTATTGATATTAATAGCTGTCATCATTCAGTCTGGCTGAGGTTGGTTCTTTCAGCCAGTTTCTAAGATTGAAGAACTGTACTAACCAAGATGATTTTATACAGAAAGTTTATATGCTCAAGACTAAATTCATTAATAAAGGGGATGATAAATAAACAAAAAAGTTACAAAAAAAAATTAAAAAAATTAAATAAAAAAAGACAAAAATAGTTGTCGTTTGAGTTGATTTTCTGTTCTTAGGGTCCTTTCACACGGGCGTTCCATTTTTTTTCTTCAGGTCACTTTTTTTTTTTTTAAACGGAAATGGATGTCACTTTTTACATTCGTTTTTACATCCGCCGACGTTCGTTTTCCATCCTTTTTTTAACATTTTCCTATGAAGTTTTCATCCCTTTTTCATCCTTTTTTATGACTCATTATTTCCCAAGTCACTTTGCTCTTCCCCAGCATGCATTGGGTTTCCCATGCTGCTTTGTGGTCCCAGTGAATGACTCAGTGTGCATACAGTGTTTTTCCTGTGTGTTCTTGAGTCTTTCCTGTGATTTGCGCAGAAAGAGCAATGGCTCCTTCCCGATTTTTGGATGACGTGACATGCTTCATCATCATGGATTATGTGAGCAGAGTGGAGAGTCGGAGGAGGAAGACATTTGAGCGAAAATTTCGCACCTATTGGTCTCATCCCATGATGCTGAAGAGGCCCTATGAGGGATTTGTTGCTCTCCACTACGCAGATTTGAGACCTTATCCGGTAAAATTCTTTAATTTTAGTCGGATATCTGTACCCACATTTGATTTTCTACTTGAAAAACTGCAAACACGGCTTAATCGGATGGACACCAACATGAGACACTGTGTGCCCTCAGAGGAGTGTCTCCTAGTCACTCTCAGGCAAATCAGCTGCTGTTGTCATTCTAATGTAAAGAGGCCCCCAACTCTCCTGTGTCAATGTAAAAATTGTTTACCTAGGCAATAAGATAAATCCCACCCACCTAGCCTCCCCCCACCTAGCCCCCCTCTTAACTAACGCACAGCCAATCCAAGACATTTTAAATGTACCATAATTTGTAGTGCTTCATATGCATGTAAAATATTAAAATTTCCTTGGAAAATTACTCACTGGCCACTTTATTAGACATGTTCAATTGCTTGTTAACATAAATAGCTAATTAGCCAATCACATGGCAGCAACTCATTGAATTTGGGTGAGGGTTTTGTGCAGTCCAAAGCATAGCATAGTTGCCAAGAAGGGCCTGTGAGGTAACGTTTAATTGCTCACGAAAATGTACTATTCCGTTAAGTTTTGTCTATTTTCGTTACGACTAGGTGCCTGGCATCAGGACAGTCATTCACCTGTTTGAACCACTATTTCTTATTGAGGATCTCCACAATTTCAAGTATTATACATGACACCTGCAAGGCTATATGGGAGGAGCTAAGTCCACTTGCAATGCCTGTTTCTGACACACATATGTGGGTGGAAATATCAGACAGATTTCTGCAGAAGACCCAATTCCCAAACTGCCTTGTAGCCCTGGACAGCAAACATATCCGTATTCAAATGCCTCCTGGATCAGGCTCAAGTTATTACAATTCTAAGAAATATTTTTCCTTGGTACTGATGGCAATCTGCGATAGCAATTACAGATTTGTTGCAGTGGATATTGGTGCATATGGCAGCACTGCTGACTCCCGAGTGTTCAGGACATCCGCAATGGGGAGAAGGCTTTTAGATGGCCGGCTGAACATACTTGCTGACAAGTGTACGTGCAGGGGAGATCCCCTCCGACCCTATGGATCCCTGAACACCTATATTTTTATATTTTTGGAGCACGGAATGTCTCTACCATTCTAGATTGCCCATATTGAGGATTTCTTGCCCATGAATGTGTCCCCACTCCCAATGTAACTCTGAACCAGGTGCTCGCTAACAGGCCCCTGAGGAAGCGCGTAAGCACGAAACATGTTGAGCCTGGAGCCTAAGCGTGATAACAGATGCCTAGTTACGGACACGGCCCACTGCCTAAATCCACTATCTAAAAACACCTTCTATACTGGAGTACCAACCTTGAACAGTTTCATGAAGGAAAGATATGATTCTTACTCTTCTGTGCTGTAGTAATGGTAGTCGGTATCTGTCTGTACAGCTCTGTTAACTTTGTTCCAACATGGGTTTAGGTCCTTATTTGTAAAAGTATATGTATATATTTCTTATATATGTGTCCTTGCAACTTTTTAAAAATATCTTTTTGAAATAAAAACATATTGATTTTACATTTGTTCTTCTCTTATGTGCCATTAAAGTCCATATCTACATATATATATTCTCTTGACTACCTGCTGACAAGCCACTGCCTGGAACATCTGGACCTGATATGCCTCATGTCTTCGTGGCTGATGAAGCTTTTGCCCTCTCAAAGCATCTTTTCAGGCCATATGCCAAGCACAATTTGACCAACCAAAAGAGGGCCTTCAACTACCGGCTCAGTAGAGCAAGGAGGTTCATTGAATGCACATTTGGCATATTAACCAGCAAGTGGCGCATTTCTCACAGTGGGCAAAAAAAGGAGACAAAGAAGCCAGTTGGGACTTTAAATGAGGTGTGGTCAAACATAATTTATAACATTATTGGGTAATAACAGAGACCAGCAGAAAGTAATAAAACGCTAATTTATTGAACTGTACATGGACCAAAATACGGGTGACCAAGTTGCTCACTATGACCACATATCCCATGGTAATGGAGTATACATGAGTAAGACAAAATGGGGGGCTTTATGGTACACGACAGGAATACATAATAATGCGTTGTTCTCCTGATACATACAAATTGTTACAGAATAATAAAAACAACGGTCTGGGGTAAACAGTGTAATAACTTGTGATGGATAAAAATGCCTGTATGTAGCTCGACGCGTTTCGTGACGTAGTCACTTCTTCAGGAGCAAGGCAGGGTACATGCATCTATAGGGAAATAATACACATAATAAGTAATCATATGAATAGGTATGTAGATAAACCTCACACAGATTTATGGGAGGTATGGCTTACAGTATGCTGGTATGAAGTCCAAAGGAATGGATCCCAACCGGGAACTGAGGGAACGATGCCCACCGGCATCAGGCAGGTATGGGAACATAGAGGTGTAAATTGTGAATAGCTCCATAGGAGGATCACCGGCAGCCTCGATAAGGCACTGCAGTAAGAAAATCTGCAAGGGTACAGGGGTATTAATTGTCTGTATACATAGTATATATTAAGGGAATAATAACACTTAGGGCATGGGCTGGTGGTGAGAGCCAGAGGAGTTTAAGAACCAGGAGGGTGGTAAAAATGAAGTAGGAAGTGAAACAGAAAAGGAGCCGGAGCTCGAGTGTAGGTAATAGCCCCAATAAATAGAGATAAGTAGAAAGTGTAGGGCAAAATAAACACTAGGGTGACTAGTACCGTAAGAGAAAGGCTTCTTTGCCTCCTTTTTTTGCCAAATGCAACAGGGATGGAGACTCCACTGGTCAGGAGTCTCATTTAAAGTCCCAAATTCCCCTTTCCCTTTTTTGCATTTCTCACAGTGCCATACAACTGAACGTGGAGAATGCGGAAGGATCGATCCAAGCATGCTGTGTGCTCCACAATATTGTTCGTGAGAAAGAAGGTATCAGTATGGAAGATGATGATGAGACATTTGCCCTCTGTCCAATATAGTGGACTGCGACCAAACCACTCTGCTTTTGCCCTACATGATAAATTTGCAGATTTTATGTCCCCTGATGGAGAGGTTCCATGGCAATATGCACACATATATTCAGTACCAACATTGGTAATCAATGCTCTTATTTTCCTTTGTTTCAAAGTGTTGTGTATTAAATATTGAAAGAATAAAACACTTTCCCTGGCAGTCAATTTTTTTTATTAATGTCATAGAAAAGAATTGACCACAACATATTAGATAAAAAAAACTATTAAGTGCAACCATATGGTTTTTTAGAACATAAATACAATTTTTCTAAAATAAAAATAAAAAATATAGTGCTTTAAAAAAGGTATTCATACCACTTTAAATTTTGCACATTTTGTAATGTTACAACCTTTAATAATTGTGTTTTATTGGTATTTTATGTGATCGACCAACACAAAGTGGCACATAATACTGAAAAGTATAGGTTGTTTTTACAAATATCTCAAAAGTGTGGTGTCATTTGTAATCAGCCCCCAAACTCTAGTGGAACCAATTGCCTTCAGAATTCACCTAGCATATTCATGCGAGAATGGCCCAGTCAAAGACCATGCTTAAAGCGGAGTTCCACCCAAAAGTGGAACTTCCGCTTTAGGGAGTCCTGACCCCCCGACATGCCACATTTGGCATGTCATTTTTTTGGGGGGGGAGCGGGTACCTAGTTTTGACAGGTACCCGCTCCCACTTCCGCTCGGAGCGCCGCGGCGCCCTGAGCGGAAGTTCTCCTCTCCCCCTCCCTCCCTGCAATCTTCTGGGACACGTCAGAGGTCCCAGAAGATTGCCGGCCAATCACGGCGCGCAGCGCGACTCGCGCATGCGCAGTGGGTACCCGGCTGTGAAGCCGCAAACTGTAACAGCCGGGTGCCCACAGCAGTGATGCCGGCGCCGAGGGAGAGGATCGAGGCTTCCGGCGGCCGCATCGCTGGACCGTTGGACAGGTGAGTCAAATGGCTGGAACTCCGCTTTAAATCCAATTTCTAATCTGTTGCAAGACTTCATAATTGCTGTTCACAGACACTCACCATCCAATGTGACAGAGCTTGTGCAAAGACGCATGGTCAAAAATGTCACTCTCCAGTTGTGCAAAGCTGGTAGAGACATACCCAAAATGACTTGTATTTGTAATTTGCTCAAAAGGAGGTTCTCAAAAGGGAAGGCATACAAATGAACACTGTGTACTTTTATTGTGAACACTGTGAGTGTAATGGGGGAAGGGAAAAGGGTACATTTGGAATAAAGAGTATTTGCTTTTAAAATACTGCCCTATGAGTCCTCCCCTTTTCTTTGTCATTGCATTGTTCCATCTTCAACTGTGGTGCATATCACTTATCTGAGGAGAATACAGGCAGAAAAGTGAGGGGAGTCAGCATAGCCTCTGGAGATTGCAGTGCAGTGGTGTCAGAGAATTAAAGGCACAGTACAAGAATTAAGTCGGTGAGTGAGCACTACCGAGGGAGGGGTGCACAAGGAGCGGTGAAGGTGCATGCCCTGACTATCTTATACTGTGGTGAATGGATAGTTTTCCTTTTGAGGTTATCAAGAGACTGCACATCCGCTGATTGCATATCCCTTAATTGGGACTTTATAAGACTATTAAGCGCTGCTTGTGTATATTACTATTCAATGATCTCCAATGAAGCTGTTCAATACATCTGATATTTACAGGAATGAATATTAACCCTCTTTTCCACTTTTCTGTAAGCAAATTTTTACAGCGACGCTGGAAGTCACTCTGTGACAGTATGAGGAGGGATTTGAAGGAGGAGGAGAAGGCTCAGAGAAGTGGAGGACCAGCTCCTCAAAAAAAGCCACCTATATTCCACAACCATTTGGCTTTCCACCGCCAAGCCATGATCGACAACAATAGAAAGTTCTTTTTTTTCCCCTCACATATACAGGTCCCGCTCAAAAAATTAGCATATTGTGATACAGTTCATTATTTTCTGTAATGTACTGATAAACATTAGACTTTCATATATTTTAGATTCATTACACACAACTGAAGTAGTGCAAGCCTTTTATTGTTTTAATATTGATGATTTTGGCATACAGCTCATGAAAACCCCAAATTCCTATCTCAAAAAAATTAGCATATCATGAAAAGGTTCTCTAAACGAGCTATTAATCTGATCATCTGAATCAACTTATTAACTCTAAACACCTGCAAAAGATTCCTGAGGCTTTTAAAAACTCCCAGCCTGGTTCATTACTCAAAACTGCAATCATGGGTAAGACTGCCGACCTGACTGCTGTCCAGAAGGCCATCATTGACACCCTCAAGCAAGAGGGTAAGACACAGAAAGAAATTTCTGAACGATTAGGCTGTTCCCAGAGTGCTGTATCAAGGCACCTCAGTGGAAAGTCTGTGGGAAGGAAAAAGTGTGGCAGAAAACGCTGCACAACGAGAAGAGGTGACCGGACCCTGAGGAAGACTGGGGAGAGGGAAATGCCAAAATGCCTGAAGTCCAGTGTAAAGAACCCACAGTCAGTGATGGTCTGGGGTGCCATGTCAGCTGCTGGTGTTGGTCCACTGTGTTTTATCAAGGGCAGGGTCAATGCCGCTAGCTATCAGGAGATTTTGGAGCATTTCATGCTTCCATCTGCTGAAAAGCTTTATGGAGATGAAGATTTCATTTTTCAGCACGACCTGGCACCTGCTCACAGTGCCAAAACCACTGGTAAATGGTTTATTGACCATGGTATTACTGTGCTCAATTGGCCTGCCAACTCTCCTGACCTGAACCCCATAGAGAATCTGTGGGATGTTGTGAAGAGAAAGTTGAGAGACGCAAGACCCAACACTCTGGATGGGCTCAAGGCCGCTATCGAAGCATCCTGGGCCTCCATAACACCTCAGCAGTGCCACAGGCTGATTGCCTCCATGCCACGCCGCATTGAAACAGTCATTTCTGCGAAAGGATTCCCGACCAAGTATTGAGTGCATAACTGAACATAAATTTTTTGAAGGTTGACTTTTTTTGTATTAAAAACACTTTTCTTTTATTGGTCGGATGAAATATGCAAATTTTTTGAGATAGGAATTTTTGGTTTTCATGAGCTGTATGCCAAAATCATCAATATTAAAACAATAAAAGGCTTGCACTACTTCAGTTGTGTGTAATGAATCTAAAATATATGAAAGTCTAATGTTTATCAGTACATTACAGAAAATAATGAACTTTATCACAATATGCTAATTTTTTGAGAGGGACCTGCATTTCCCTTTATACATTGCTCTATGGGGTCATTTAGCACAGGCTTTCCACCCAGCGGACTCAGTTTTGCTCAGCGGGGTTCGCTCTGCCAATCCCCGTTGAGCAGGCGGATGTCAGGTCAGTCTCCGCTCATTGGGTAGAGACCGACCTGTCAGATCCCCACTCTCCTCTATGGGAGATCAGATGAAAATGGTCCGCCTGTCCGTTTTCATCCGATCCTATCCGATCCTCCAGAAGGATGGAAAATAGGGTTTCCATCCATCTGGATTTCACGGACAGGATCGGATAGCAGCGGATATGTCACCCACTGTCATCCGCTGCTTCATAAGGCTGCATGGAGCATCCGATCAGGTCCTCCTGAAAAAAAAATGTTACCTATTCTGCAGACATTTTTACGTTTTTAGGTAAGAATCTTGTTTTATTCTCTTCAGGAAAACATTCAACATCGTGGATGAAAGAGTGCATACGGAGGAGGCAGTGGAAGCGCCGTTGGAAGATGTACCCAGCAGTGACCTTGCATTCCCCCCCCCCCCCCCCATTCAAACGAGGGTGGAAAGAGTGACGGATGATTCCACATTTCAGGTAACTGTCCGTCTGTCTGTCTATGTGCCAATCTGAACATTTTCATTTTTTTTTTTCAGTAATCCAAGGACCTGGATGTAGCTTCAAGCAGCAAGTCATGGCGAGGTGCGTGGCCGCAATCAGCATCAGAGTGGTGGCGGTTTCAGTAGTGAAACCGAGGACAGGGTGCTAGCGTTGCTGCAGGAGGTGCAGCAGAAGAGGCGCAGTGAGGACGCCTTCTTGGATCCTGGTAACCCACGTGCCTGCTTCTTGCGCAATTTAGATCATATCCTGGAGGAAATTGGGGAGACCAGGAGAAGCATTGTGTGGATCACATGTATGGCATTGCAATGCAACATAGAAATGCTAAATTAATTTGTGGGGCACCACCACCTCATTCCATGGCTCCATCCATTTTTTGGCAGTGCCAGGCATTTTTTCATGTTAGTCTCATTTGGGATTTCTCTTGGGTCTGTGTTTTTTTTTTTTTTGGGGGGGGGGGGTGGCTTTGGTTTTTGTGCACCTGGCACGCGTGGAAGCTGGTCCTGGGTTATATGGGTTTATCCTGCTACCCTGGGGGATGCATGGCCATCGGCCCTTTTTCTATTTTGGGCCTTCTGAGATGGGCAGACCATGTTTCTTCCCATCTTGGGGCGTGGGTCTTGCATCTCGGGCTGTCACTAGGCAACGGGGACACATCAATATGACAATGCAGAAGTTGGGGAGGCCAACAACACGTGGGATTCCCACCCACGCTAGGGGAGTGTCTTAGCAGATTATATAAAGGGCACTAGGACAGCACCAATGCAAAGTGATAATTTTTTTTTACTTCTGATGCTTGGATGCAGACATAGATAGCAGGAATAATTAGATTTGATGTTTATCAGACCTTGTTAATAATTGGATATGCTGTGCACATTGTGTGGTGAAATGGCCTTTTTACTCACTATGCCAATTTATCTATACAGCTGTATATGAATTGGAGTTTGCAACATCATCATAGAAATGATCACTCTTCTTACCCCCAACTATCACAATACTGTCAGTTGGCCCCATGTGCATGTTGTTTTTACATGTTTTCTCATGTTTGGTAAATGTTAGCAGTCTAGATTTGGTGTGAAAACCTGCCCCCTTACCTTCCCAGCTTCCAAAGACCCCCTTTTTGCTTTCCTGCTAACTGTAATTTATTATGTGCACGCATGTAGGTCGTGATATTTCTAATGTATGTTTAATGTTTGCAGCCTCCTTTTGCCTCCAAATTCTCCCACCACCACTACTACTAGCCAGTTCTGTGCCCTTAGGTAAGTGTTTTGAGGGCCTCGTGCGATGTTTGAGCATATGTGAAAGCTTTGGTAAGTGTGTTCTGTAACTGTTTAGTAATTATACTGTATATTTGAGCATTCTGCAACTCATGGTTTTTTCAATTTTCTCTTTCCTTTTTTCCCTTTTTTTATTTCAGATTGTGGCGTTGAGGCTATTTGCTGCTGCTGGACAGCCAGATTATCTGCCCACTTCGTGCTCCCATGGCCCCACCCACTCGAGGGCCTAGGAGGAGAAGTAGTAGGGTAGCGGGTAGGGTGGCCAGGGGGGGCAGATCGTCTGGCTCTGGTGTGAGGGAGGCTCCAGCTGTATCCAGGAGGGAGTCCACCGTCTCCATCCTGGAGGAGGAAGCCGGGGGAGGTGTTAACACACCAAGTGGACAAGCTGCCTCTTCTCCCAGTAGTCCTGGAGAGGGTCCTTCCACCAGAGGCAGCTTGTCCACATTCCCCCGGCTTCCCAGTTTCTCCTGCAATCAGAGCTGGGTCCTGGTCCAGGCCTATATGGCCAGATATGATCGGATACATGGGACCAGGGCCCAGACTACCTCTGTCACTGAGAGGTTAAGATTGTGGGATGAAATCCGGGATGCCATAAATGCACTGGGTGGTCCACGCCGCTCGACTGACAGTGTGCGGAAGAGGGTCAACGACATCCGTGGGTCAGTTCGGAAGAAGCTAACTGCATGGGCTGCGGAGGGTCTTTATGACCGACAAGGTCGGCTGGATCCACATGCACAACGTTCTCTCTGGAATTACCAATTACCTTTTTTGAGGATTCTTGGCCTCGATACCATCTTTTCCAGAGAGGGCGCCATGGTAGGATATTAACTTGGATGTAAATTGTGTGAGTTGTTGTGAAAAGATGAACTACTATTCTATGTGTGACATGAATAGACTTTTATACTTGGCCTTCCCATTGTCCTTTTTTCTTTTCCCCAACCTGCAATTTGTTCATTTGTAGCACGGATCTCAGCCCTCCACAGCCCATGCAGCTTGGTGACCCGGACGGACTCACGGCTGCTGACATCAGTGATGACCCTCCTCCTGGTAGGTCCCATATCGTACTGTGCAAAACAATGTAGATGTATATTTTATCCTTTCCAAGATAGCTCATATTGCTATGTCCTCTTTACAGAAGATCAGCAGGGAACCCCACCCCCCCAGTGCAGCAAGGCCTAGAGGAAGGTGTTGGTATGTATTGCAAATGTATCTTTTTAGGAATCTTATTAACCCAGTTGAAGCACATGTAATTTCTTTAGAAAGAGTGTTGCCTTTTAGATGTTTACCCTGCAAAACACCGTTGTCATCATTAATGGGTGCCGTAATTAGTATTCAGACCATGCCTTCTTATACTTTGGGAGGGTTTTAGCAAGTGTCCTATGAGTCCAGGAAAACACTTTTGAATGTTTGGCCTCAATGCTTAATTCCTGAAGCTAGGATGGAAATCTGCCCCTAATCATTACTGCATAAGGTTATTTACTAAACCTTTTTTTCTTTATTTTCAAAGAACATCAGGCCCCTCTTGAAGGAGCAGCTGGAGTTGGATCAGGAGCTGGCGACGATTCTGCATCCAATGCTGGGGTATGTGATACATTTGCACCTTGTTCCCTTATAACATTACAATGGTAGTACTGTTTTTGGGCTAGATGTGGCTTACATTGTCTGTGTTAAATTTGTGCAAGGACATTCTGACGATGCACCAGCACCACAAGAATTAGATCCTGAACGTCAGGGAATTATTGTATAATTTCGGGGGCCACAAACGTTGCGAAAACATCCTGGACCTTTAAAGTCCGGCCAGTCTTTGATTTTCCATGTCCAAATTCATGTGTGTGGTTTTGTTGGGTTGTCCTGTAGCCTATTTATGGTGAGATTTTAGACAACTTACGTAGATGTTGAAAGTCATTGGTGTAGTAACAGACTTAACAAAACCAGAATCAACCTACCAGACCAGGGTTAATTGTGAACAGCTTCATGTCGAAACTGTTTTGCCATTGTCATATGAGTAATACAAACATAATATGTACCCATTATCAGAAGTGTTGCTAGCTTGGATAACATTACAATGAAGTACTTATTAGAAGCACATCAAACTTTTCTACGTTCTGCTTGGGGTGTTAAGTTGTCAAACTACTCAGAACTATTTAGTCCTGATGTTTTATAATGATTTGGTCTATTTCTTCTGATTTCAGGCAGCCTTGGATGCAGCGGGATTGTCACCTACCCCACCTCGTCCATCTCTGCTGGAGGTGGCCCACATGCTGCTTGTCGAGTATCAGCTCCAAAATGAGTTAAGGAGGCCTACTCAGCAATCTCATGAGGTAGTATGGCTGCTAGGGCTCATACAGGAATCTGTAGAAACGATGGTACGGGTTCAACAGGATATGCGTGACTGCTTGCTAAGTTTAGCAGACCAGCATCAACGGGATCAGCAAATTGTTGACACGCCTGGTTGGAGATGAAGATGCCCCATTGGCAGAGCCCTCCCAAACATCACAATCACCTGCCACTGCAGGTTGTGGTAGTGGGAGGGTAATGCCAGTGTTGGCCACTTGGCAGGCAGCTGGGGATGGGACAATTCCTCCTGTAGCCACTCCTAGCACTTCACACTCCGTTCAGACTCCCACACCCCTCAATGAGCAATCCTCCTGCACAACCTCAATGCGCACTGGTTCCACAGTACCCCTTCCACCTGACTACATTCCCTCCACACCTTTATCACTTCACTCCTCCCCAGGCCGTTCTTCTTTTTTGTCACCAATGCGACATGTCGTTTGCCCCCGCACCGTGGACCACAACAACCAATCAACCACCACTCCCCACACATCTTCACAACCCTTGCACCACCAGCAGCATCAAATAGCCTCGGAGCAGCAACTATGCCATCTCATGTTAATGGCACACGTTGCCCAAATTCTTAGGCTGACCCCAGAGCAGATGAGACTATTGGCACAACATCTTCTGTCTGGGACATTTCCAAGGTTCAACACCCTGCATCATCAGCAGCCTCAGACACAAGATATGATCCTAATGGGCCACTTGACCACAACTCTACAGCTAACCCCAGACCAGATGGAACTATTGGCCCATTTGATGGCAGGAACCTTAACAGTGCTCACCACACTGCTTCAGGCACCACCACCAACTTAATTTTTTGTTTTTTTGTTTAATTTGGTTTAGTTTTGTTAATGATTGTTACATTGGCCAATTTGTTGGGCCATTTTTTTGTTTAATTTGAGGGTGGCACAATATGATTTATTATAGTGCTTTTTTTGGGGATGAAATAAAATTTTATGCAAAATGATTAGTTTGTGTTTGCTCTTTGGTTTTTTAGGAGTGTTGGTGGCCAAGTAATGGCCCTGGTTAATGTAGGAGTTTTCCTGGACCTCCAGCTGTCTCCTGATATCCTCAAACAGGGCAGTCACTCTCTTCTCATCATCTCCTTTTTCTTGTGCTCTTCTTTTGTGGCCCTGTAGATTTAGAATTTTCTTCTCAGTCACCTCTCTGTTCATAGTCATCTTTTCTAGAATATTTCTTAGTTTCTCTATTTTCCTTTTTCCAAAGCCTTTTCTAGAAGCTCCACTTCATGTCCCTTATGTTTCCCCACCAGACAGCAGGATACACATAGACAGACAGTGTCCTCAGAGCAGTAATACTCCAGAAGCTTATTGTGGATGGAGCATTTTTTACTACTGAAGAATGAGGTGGGTTCTATCAACACATGGTCCACTGCCTTGTTGTGGGCCGTCAGGTGTTTATCACACATAGAAGTCTCACAATGCAGACAAGTCTTGACAGCGCCCACTGGAGAATCCACACAATACGTACAGAGGATTCCACTTTTCTCCTCTTTTTGTTGTATAAATCTGAAGTTGTCCACAATGTTACACAGCTTCCTGTTCTTCTCCAGAGTAGGTCGTTCTACATACTTCTTTCTGCACTCCAGACAGGAAAAGACTCCAGACCTCTCCTGTATATCCAGAGCAGTCACAATACAATCCCGTCAGAAGTTGTGTCCACATCTCAATGACACCGGCTCCATATAAAAGGTTCAGGCAGATGGAGATAAAGAATGGCGTCTGCTGCTCTAAGAGATGAGCTGAGCTGCTCCAACACACCAGAACTGTCTGCTCCCCAGGATGCCTGCTTTAATACTTTCAAAAAGGAGAAATTTAACAATACCACTTCTTAACAGGACGACACAATGTAAAATCGAAGTTAGGGAAATGATCAATGGGGCCTTTCTACAAGGCCTCATTGATCAAAGTACTTACGATTTTCTGAATGTCCAATTTTCCCGTGAGGCAACCTTCTATGCATTGCTGAAGATCCACAAAAATGCTTCTAAACCACCGGGGTAGACCTATAGTTTCAGGGATAGGACCCTTAACTGAAAATGCCAGCAAATATGTAGATTTTTTTTTTTACCACCACATGGACCTTCCTAAAAAATAGAAGGACTACACATACCTGAGTGTGCATACCTGGTCACCCTAGATGTGAAACCTTTATATTCCAGCATTCCACATGACAAAGGCCTCAATATGGTGTGAATGTTCCTAAGAGAAGAGGAACATGCACAATGGAATTTCAATGATTTCATTGTTCAGTTGCTACATTTCATATTAACCCATGACTGGTTCACATTTACGGGCTCCCATTACCTCCAGGGACAGGATGTTGCGATGGGCAAATGCTGTGTCCCATCTTATGCGAACCTGTACTTGGGGGGATTGGAGCGTGAACTATGGATGGATGAGGAGTATGCCAGCTACACAGACCATGTCCTGTGGTGGCATTGTTTCATTTTTTTAAATTTCCTGATATGGACTGGCACAAGGTAAGAGCTTGTCGAATTTGTGTATCATCTTAACAACAGATACAGCCTTAACATTTGCACTAGCATTTCACCCACAGGTCATTACATTGTTAGACCTACGGATCTTTATGGACAGCAACCATTGTATAGCCACTGACTTAATTAAGAAACAGCGGGTAACACTTTACTCCATGGGGGAAGTTCACATCCCCAGCACTGGTACGGAGCAACTGTACATATTTACAGGACTTTAAAAAACAGGCTGACCTCCTTCGCAATAGACTTTTGCAAAGAGGCTACAGCAAAAACTCTCCTTCAGAAGGCAATAGAACATTACATCAAGATAGAAATTCCCTACTTTACAGATCCACTAACCAGACAAATGATAAACAGGTTATTACAAAATTTGTCACAACATCATAAACTGCGGGATATCCTTTTCGAAACATTGGCACATTCTAGCACAAGATATAACAACGGCTAAAATATGTTAATAACCGCCCAGAAATTGTATTTCGTAGAGTCTTGTCCATAAAGGATAAAATTACATCTTCCCATTATGACCCCTTTAAAGCTAGGGATCAAGCGACCAATGGTACACACAGATGTAACAGTTGTGACTTTTGCCCTTGGGTTACTCAGGGACAACAGTTCATACAGCCAAAATGGAGAGACCTATAGACCTAAATTCTATGCGGATTGTACTACTCGGGGAGTTGTATATTTGATGTTCTGCCGATGTGGAGCCTTCGTCGGCAAAAATCAGAACACTAAGACAGAGAATCTATGACCATGTCTACTACACAAGCAGTGATGATTACACCCATTAGTCGCCATTTAGACCGATACCATCGCTTTGATACTTCATTTCTTTCCTTTATTGTCCTTGATAAAGCCCTCCCTGATCCAAGGGGAGGAAACTGGGACAAAAAGATCCTCCAGAAGGAAGCTTTATGGATAGAGAGACTCAATGCTACATTGTCATCCGGTTTGAATGAAATGATTACATACAAACCTTTTCTTTAGCTCCAGCTAGTTTAAAACACTGATAATTCAAAATCAGGGACTGAATAGTGGAAGTATTAAGAAGCAATAGGGACCAAATTATTATTACCATACGCCATTGAGCTTTTACCATATTCAACCTGAATTATCATACGACCATGATCCAGAGCCCCTGTTGTCATTCTTGGCATTCTACATACTGTAAATACTATAAAACTTGTAAGATTTTTCAAGCGATTAATAGGATTTACCAATATATCCATACGACTTTAAACTATTTTGGGAGGCAATTCGTTTTCAGTGAGAGAGAGAGAGATACGGTGTATGTAATATGATTATTCTATGTCTAATACTTTATTTCCATGGTTTATTCATTATGTAACTTTGACTTCTACTGAGTGGATGGAGGTGTTCATGTTTATCCCTGTTCAGGGAGGTGCGGCTGGTAGCGGCGTACATTGGCCATGTGGGAATCCCTGGGGTCATGGGCGGCGCTCTATGGACACTGGGAGAGATTTCCTCCCCCTGTGGCCTAAGACTTGTCTACGCTTTCTTAGATCGCATGCCGTTCCATCTGCGCATGTTGCGCGTAACTGGGCTGAGCTGCGAGACCAGCCGAGCGACGTCAGACGGCGCGGCGCTCTAAGTCACTCGGTTGGGGTGGATTTAAACCAGACCGATGCCGCAGTCGCTCTGGCTTACAGAGCGGGGACAGTACTGCCCCAGTGTGAGGACCGCTGAGAGCATGGATTCCCAAAACAGAAAACATTTTTTATGGCATGATTGCCAACACCAGCAGCAGATTACTCACAGGTAAATTAGAGATAGGACATCTGTGTCAATACTTTCAACCTTATATATAATGCCCATACATTATGGCCATACTGGTCAAATTTTAATTTACATACCGTATTTTTCGCTCCATAAGACACACCCCCCCAAAAAAAAATAGGGGGAAATGTATGTGCGACTTATGGAGCGAATACCGACTAAATCTTGGGTACCGGGCAGTATCCCTGGGGCTCTCTGCAGTGTCCCCGAGTCTCCCTGCGGCGCGTTGTCCGAGTCTCGGCTCAGCTGTCAGTATAGGCCTGGCTCAAAGGCGGAGTGATAGCAGATGTACTCCGCCTGTGACAGGAGGAGCCATACACAAGAAGCAGCGGCTTTGCTCTATACTGCAGCCGCATGCTTCCTCCCGGGCTCAGCCACACCACAGACCTACAAGCAAATCTACAAATTACTGTGTACCATAAATACCCACACAACATTATACCCACCACTGAGACCTGTATTATTGGCTGCCAGCAGAACATATCAGCAGTGCCAGTCAGGATTACCTGCCAGGATAACCAGTCAGCAGTACCCACCAGCAGAAAAATACCACCACCTCATTCTACATACCGTGCAAGGATGATAAAGCAGAAAAGACTAACATTTCTTTTCAACTGGAGGTAGTAAAATATGCTAAAGAGCATGGAAACAGAGCAGCGGAGAGACATTTTGGGCCACCTCCAACTGAAAAAAATGATTAGAGAGTGGAGGAAACTGGAGGATCAGCTGCAAAAAGCAGATAAAAGTAAGCACACTTTTCGTGGGCATGCTGCAAAGTGTCCACAGTTAGACGTGCACATGAAAGAATGTATCATAGGTCACCGGAATAATGGCTTCTCAGTCTCTACAAAAATGATAACATGTGAAGCCAAACGCATTGCTGTAGAGAAAAGCATTCAGGATTTTACTGGATCACCGTTGTGGCGCTACAGATTTGTTATGCGCACCAAAACTAGAATTGTGCAAAAAATGACAAAATATGAATCTAGTCTTTTCATAAATTTGTAATTAATGCCAGGAAGAAAATGGTTTTGAAATTGGCCAGATTGGAAATATGGATGAAGTCCCGCTAACCTTTGATGTACCATCTATTAGGACTGTTGATCTGAAAGGTGCCAAAACCATAACCGTGAAAACCTCAGACATGAGAAAACTTATTACACGGTTGCGTTGTCCTACTTTGCAGACGGCACCAAATTGCCACCCATGTTAATTTTTAAAAAAGGAAAACATTTCCAAAAGAAGTGATTCCACAAGGATTTGTTGTACATGTTCATGAGAAAGGATGGATGGATGGATGAAAATAGAATGAGAGTATGGGTTGAAAAAGTGTGGTCCAAACGTTCTGGAAAACTGCCTAATTAGTGCTTGACCAGTTTAGGGAACATAATAGCAAACCTACAAAAAAGTGCTTTAAAAAAAGTGAAGACTCATCTAGCTGCAATTCCTGGGAGTCTTACCAGCAAGTTGCAACCTCTCGACGTTTCCATTAACAAACCATTTAAAGTCTTTATGCGAGAAGAGTGAAACAAATGGATGGCTGTTGGTAATTATTATCTGACACCTACTGGACAAATGAAGAGGCCCACTATCACTCAAGTTTGTGAATGGGTGAAATCACGGCACTCCGTGAAGGAGAAAATTATTGTACAGTCATTCAGAAATTGTGGCATTAGCAATGCCTTAGATGGAACTGAAGATAGCTACGTGTATGAAGATAGCATCGTGTATGAAGATAGGGAAGAAAGTGATGACAGTCATTGTGAGCAACTGAGCTTCGTAAATTTTGACACTAGCGTTGATGAGTTCTTGGGGTTCTCAGAAAACTAAAAGAGTACTCAAACCTTAAATTCTCTCATTTGTTAATATTTGCTAATGACAAGGATGATGGTTCTTACTGCCATTGTTGACTGCTGTTCACTTTACATAGTTGAAATATTATTCTGTTATATTTTAATATATATTTTAGTACACCCCCCAGGAAGACCTATAATATCAGGTTCAGTGAAACAAATGGATGGCTGCTGGTAATCATTATCTGACACCTACTGGACTGATGAAGTAACGTGACCCGTGACGTAACGCGTAGGTCATTTGCTTTGGAAACCGAAGTGACGTATCGGGACATAGGAGCACAGTCCCTTTCCTTTATTTCAAGGTATATTTTTTTCCTTCTTCCTGGTCTCGGCCGCACCATGTCATCTACTTCTTTCGGCTCCCCCTGAAAACGTCATTTCCGCCCTTACTGTATTCTTTTGCTGAAATCTCGCGCATGCACAATTTGCTGATTTCCAAGCCTCTCTCTGGATTGCCGTTACTACGGTCACCAACCCTAATCCATCCGCCTCTACTTCTAGTTCTTCTACTCAGAAGGTAAACAAAAGGTCCCTAATACTCATAACTTTAAGGCACCTTTCCCTAACCTTAAGCGGCGTACTTCACATAAGTCACTGTTTAGGGGACAAAATCAGACTAGAGGGAAACCTCAATCCAACCAGACCAGACCAAGTGCACAACATCCCCCTTATAATCAAGTTAATAACTGGAATGGCAATTATAGGGGACCACGTGATGCCCCTTGGAATGGACCACAATGGCGAATGGGCCCTAAAAATAATAAACAAGGACCCTATCTAGGGTATGGACCCCAATGGAGATCCCATCAAAACCAACAAATGGGACCTGGGTTTAACCAGACTCCGCAGTGGAGGAAGGGGCCGCCACAATATAGGTATAACCAGCAATGGGCGGATACGGATTATGGTTCGGATCAATATTTAGACTATGAGGAAGATCTACCTATAGACAGCGCCAGAGTACCAGTATAATGTACCAGTAAGAAATCAATTCTTCCCCTTAAAGGACAGTGAAGGTCCGGATGATATCAAACAATCTAACCCTCAACCGATCCAACAGTGTAGGGAGATTGATATAGGGGCCACGGCCCAAGTACAACAACCTAATCAGAGCTAACCGGGTCGGGGTTTTCCCAGAGGAGGCCAGGGCATCAAAAGGTTGGCAGAACCCAGCGAGGCACCAGGGGAGGAAGGCGGATCCAGCATATAAAAAAGTCAGAATGTAGCAGGGACGGGCATATTTAACTTGAGTAAAGTGACCCTTACAGAACCTGAAAAACGTGTTCTGGATAAGGGTCTTAAATATGCCCCCCCTAGAAGTTTAAATAAGTTTGAAACATACATGGATGTACATAAATTCATTAGAAAGATCAATATCAAAAGATATTTAGCCAGTAAACCTATTAAGGATAACCGTATTATAGCTACTGATTTCCAGCATTCTGGATTATCTAACGCCTCTCTTTTCAATCCCCCTGGCTCACTGGCTCCATCTCTGAAAGTTTTTAGAGATGTAGCACTCAGGGATCTAGATAAAATGAAGATCCGCAAGTGTAATTTGAAGAGGGACCTACAAGATGGTTTGGATTCCTTATGCAACAACAAACAATTAATTATAAGACCAGCGGATAAAGGTGGTGCTATAGTCATTCTGAATAGGAATGACTATATATCTGAAATGCACCGTATACTTAATGATAGTTTGACGTATACCCATCTTTCAGAAGACTCGAAGTGTCAATACAAAAACGGTAATTAGAGTCTATTATTAATAAGGGATATCAGTTAAATATCTTGAATAAAAAGGAGAAATCCTTTTTAATACCGAAGTGCCCACACACACCCATAATATACTATTTACCCAGAAGTCATAAGAGCCAGACTCCACCCCCCCCGGGCTTCCCATTGTCAGTGGTATTGACTCTGTGACGTCACGGGTGGGGAAGTATATTGATTTCTATTTGCAGCCCTTAGTACAGAACATGCCGTCTTATGTTCATGATACTAGACATGTAATTAATCTAGTATCTAATATCACTCCCACTAAAGGCCTGTAGATGGTTACGGCTGATGTATCATCACTATATACAATTATACCACATCAATTGGGTTTGGGTGAAGTTCATATGTTCCTAAACAGAGACTCTAATATACAGTCTGTCCAAATTTCATTTATTATGGAATTGTTGGAGTAAGCCACTTAACATAATTATTTTTGGTTTGGTGGTCAGTTTTATAGACAAGATACTGGTGTAGCGATGGGTGCCAAGTACACTCCGTCCTTAGCCAATTTATTTATGGCTCAGTGGGAGGAGGATGTCATCTATGCCTACAGCAGACCACAAGTCTTGTTGTGGGCTAGGTATATAGATGACATCCTCCTCTTTTGGGATGGAGCTGAGCATGATCTGATTCCTTTTTGGACTCCCTTAATGTTAACTCAAGGGGTATTTGTCTAAACTATGATAGGAGTCAAACAGTTATCAACTTTCTGGATTTGTCCATTGCCATTGAAAATGGTGCTTTTGTCACCTCTACGCATTTTAAGGCGACCAATAGAAATGCGTATATACCAGTTGACAGTTGTCATCATAGTTCCTGGTTAAGGGCAGTGCCTAAAGGCCAATATATGCGTATTCGACGTAATTGTTTGGACCAAACAGAATTTCTGAGGCAAGCCCGGGTTCTCACGGAGAGATTCATTGATAAGGATTATGATCGGGTCTTTCTCCGTGGGTCCCTGGAGCAAGTGAGTCAAATCAACAGATCCCAGTTGCTGCAAACACATACTCAGGTTGCAATTGGGGATTATACATCTAGTCCTTTTATTACTACATTCTCTAATCAATTTATGGGGATCAAGAAATTATTAATGCGTCATTGGCACATTTTAAATAATGACCCGATCCTCAAAAGGGTTTTACCTGATAAACCCTGGGTTATTTTTAAAGGTACCCCTAACTTGCATGATGTGGTGGCGCCTAATGTGATTGAAACTCCCCAAAATAAACCTACCTTTTTACAACAGCTGAATGGTTTCTACAAATGTAACCGATGTCGTTTGTCACTTGAACAACATAAAACGAAAAAACACCAAAAGTTTTGTGTCAACCAGCACTGGGAAGACACATAGGATCAACCCCTTTATTTCCTGCACCAACACTGGAGTAGTGCATCTCCTCCAGTGCACGTGCCGGTTCCAGTACATTGGGAGAACTAAACGCCCGCTATGTGTACGTCTCAGTGAACATATCGCGAATATCCGCAAGGGTTTCAGAAAGTATTCGGTTTCTAAGCATTTTTTGATATCTCATAATAAGGACCCTAAAAATATTATGTTCTTGGGTATAGGTAAGTTCTCTCCTAAATGGTGGAGCAAACCTTTGGTGAGGGGTTTGTCTAAAATGGAGATGGCCTGGATATATAGGGTAAAGACCTACACACCCTTTGGACTTAACGTGGACGTCGACGTCAATGCGTTTATTGATAACGGGTAGATGTCCTCGTCCATAAACCTGTTTCTATATTTTGTTAAAGAATGGTTTAGGTTCTTATATGGTGTATCTGTATGATTAGCTGTTTTTGTAGTACTTTATTGAGATACTCGTATAATAATTCCCCAGATGGGCTTGAGGCACTGGCCATGCATTTATATATGATATGTGGGTGATTACATTTGGTGAGAGGTTCATTCAATCAATGATATTGGATTATATACTGCTATTGATATGCTTAGTATATTGGCGTTATCTTAATATTGTTTTATTCAATATATTTATGAGATAGTATGCATTAAATATATTTGTTTAAGGTAATTTATATTTTATGTTTAATATTTGATATTCATCAGGGTATCACATTATATATGAACATTTGGGTTAACACCTGATGTGACTTGTGGGAACTACATGTAATACATCTCAATGTGTTTAATTTATAATTTATGACATCAAATATTTAGGTACGATCGCTGGAGATATTCAGCGACCATTTAATACATTTTTTAATTTAGTGTTTGATTTCTAAATTGGTTGTGCTTTAGCTTGATGTGATAATATCTGGCTTTGCACAAACATGGTATACGATCCTGCATATTGATCTTAGCGGGATATTTTATGAATTATTTTAGCATATATAATATTGATTGGCGATTATTAAGTTCTTGCTTTGATAGTACCTCTGGATTTATGTTATGATTTAGCTTGACATGTTAATATCTGGCTTTGCACAGCATAATATATGGTTTTAGTCATGTCAGCAGCTTGTTAACATATTCGATATGAGCATATTATAGATTGACAACAGATAAAGTTCTTGATATTTTCTTTGTCTGAATGTCTTTGAAAATTTATATTTTTTTAAATATTTTGTGATTAGTTATCGGCAGTAGTGGTGGGAGGATGTAAGGGCATCATCTCATGATAAACCTATTCAATCATGGGTGATGGTGTTGATCCCGGAAGTCTCACTGGGCGGATCCTTGTTGTATGTGTATATAAGCAGTGTCGTCAGCACGCCGCCCATACCTTGAAAACGTCATATCTGACGAAACGTACGTTGGTCGTGGCGTGCTAACGTCACCAGAACGAGACGGAGGACGGGCAGAAGAGCTTGTTCTCAAGCGCTCTCCCTTAGATGTTTTGCAAGTTCTCTTTTTGTTTTAAATAAACCTACACAGTTTTACGCTATGGGGAATTTTATATCTTTATTTATATGATCCTGTGACCTGATGCTTATACTGGGAGATTTGAATTAACATCATTTGGAGGTATTTGAGTCTTCCCTCACTCTGGATATCGGAGTCCATGAGACCTTTGGTGAATTGATTTCTACGTTTGGCATTACTTATACTATATCTGGTAAGCAGTTTGTGGATCAGGGTGGCGGTCACTGTTTCTGTGTGGAGTCTGGTGTACATCTGGATGGCCATATATTTCTTTCTACTAGCATAAATAAATGTACTTCTGGTAAGCAGTCTGTACTTCCGGTGGAGGTCTCTATCCTTTGGAGTATAAACATAATATCATATGCGGTATAAATATATATCTGGTAAGCAGTTTGTGCACCTGGTGGTGGTTATCACATTATTGGTGGTGTTGACATAACCTGGTACCTTTGTTACACATTGAATGTCTCGCAGTTTGGTGTGATACATTTCACAATTCGTGCACATAAGTAGTATTTAATTTATACCAGTTTTACGCTATGGGATCACATACCATTTTCTTTTATATGTATGTGGTTTAATGCCTGCTGAGCCTACTGTATTGTCTGAGATTTGGAGATACTTTGAAGTTTCGACCTGGCTGTAGGATATCCATTGGAGATTCTGGGCATATAAATCCTTGAATTTGGCACACTAATACACTTTGGTAAGCAGTTTGTACCACTAGTGGATGTTCGTTTACACTCAGTGAAATAATATGAACACATTCATCATTCCTCGAATTTTAATTCAGAGACTTTACAGACTTATTATTTGTGTGGTCACAGCACTTTCTTATGAGTAGCGCAGCTTTTTATTATAATGGTGGTGGGAGTGTCATGGTCTGGGGCTGCATGAGTGCTGCTGGCACTGGGAAGCTACAGTTCATTGAGGGAACCATGAATGCCAACATGTACTGTGACATACTGAAGCAGAGCACGATCCCCTTCCTTTCAGAGACTGGGCCGCAGGGCAGTATTCCAACATGACAAACACCCCAAACACACCTTCAAGACGACCACTGCCTTGCTAAAGAAGCTTAGGGTAAAGGTGATGGACTGGCCAAGCATGTCTCCAGACCTAAACCCTCTTTAGCATCCTTAAACGGAAGGTGGAGGAGCGCAAGGTCTCTAACATCCACCAGCTCCATGATGTCATCATGGCGGAGTGGAAGAGGACTCCAGTGGCAACCTGTGATGCTCTGCTGAACTCCATGCCCAAGAGGGTTAAGGCAGTGCTGGAAAATAATGATGGCCACACAAAGTATTGACACTTTTGGCCCAATTTGGACATTTTCCTTTGGGGGTGTACTCACTTTTTTTGCCAGCAGTTTAGACATTAATGGCTGTGTGTTGAGTTATTTTGAGGGGACAGCAGATTTACACTGTTATACAAGCTGTACACTCACTACTTTACATTGTAGCAAATTGTCACATGAAAAGATAGAATAAAATATTTACAAAAATGTCAGAAGTGTACTCACTTTTGTGAAATACTGTGTGTATTTATATATATATATATATATATACATATATATATATATATATATATATTGTGACAGGAAGTCAGGTAAATCTATGGATGTATTCACAGACAGGAGATACATTTCCACCTGGTGTAGAAAGTTCACCAATTACTATAGGGTGTTGGCTGCAGAGATAGCCAGCAGGAAGTTGAAAACCATTCAGCTGTTCGGAATGAGGAAATGAAGGCCTCTATAATTTGTCCCAAAGGAAGTCTAAGGATTGCTGCCTCCTGTCGCCATGTGGGCTGGGAGAGGAGGACAGACAGATGTGTGCCTCCCGACGCTGAGGAAGCCTGGGAGAAGGACTGCTGCCTCCTGTCGCCGTGTGGGCTGGGATAGGAGGACAGACAGATGTGTGCCTCCCGACGCTGAGGAAGCCTGGGAGAAGGACTGCTGCCTCCTGTCGCCGTGTGGGCTGGGAGAGGAGGACAGACAGATGTGTGCCTCCCAACGCTGAGGAAGCCTGGGAGAAGGACTGCTGCCTCCTGTCGCCGTGTGGGCTGGGAGAGGAGGACAGACAGACGTGTGCCCCCTGAAAGCTGTGTGAGCATGGGGAAGACCTCCGGAAGTGATGTGAAGCTGAGGAGGGTAACAAGTGGGAAGACTATTCAAGTGTGAGGTCTTGGATCGTTTCTCTGTGAAAAGAAACCAATGGACATTTCCTATGTGAAGGGGAAATTAACCAGTTGTGAAGACTTCTCAAGGTGAGAAAACAAACTATTTCTATGTGGAAGAAATAAAGGAATGTTTGCCATGTGAAGAGACAAGCAAGGGGACATTCTTAATGTGAAGAGTAAAGGGACATGTTCCATGGACATTTGTTGTGGGAAGATAAAACATGGACTATTGAGTATCCGCTGTAGGATAAGAAAGTCTGCCCAACAGTAGGTTGGAGACAGACTCTTAGGTAGGTCCCAGTGTGAGAAGGTAGCCGCCCACAGAGGCAAGGATTTATTTTGGTGTTTTATTTTATTTTGCTGTTTTTGACGCTTGCAGTCTGGTGAAGAAAATTGCATTAATAAACCAAACTGTTGTTTGCAACTACTTCTCGGATATCTTCTTGTGAAAACGCACCCCCCCAAGGGGTCATCCACGCCTACCACCGAGCAGGTCCCCACAATATATATATATATATATATATATATATATATATATATATATATATATATATATTATATATATATTGTACAGGACGCCAAGGTTGGGTCCTGGACGGGTGCTATATAGCACCAATTTTTGGGTTATGGTCCCTTTAAAGGGAAGTGTGGAAGTACTCAGAGGGTCACCCAGTACGGGTGAGGAATCCCCGGGAATAGCCGGAAACAGGAGAGGACTGATTACAGTTCTCTCTGGTTTATTTGAGAAATATTTGGGACCCGGGATTTCGGAGACCCTGAAGCGATATTCGGGTGGGAAGGGGTCTCCACCTCTGACTGAGGATTCCAGCACACACAGGGTTAAGAACCTCCAGGAAGCAGCTCTTAAAAGAAGACAGGAAGTAGTGATAGAGGTGTGTGGTGAGGAGGAGTTGGTGTATGCACCTGTCTTGGAGAGCTGGGAGTTTGGCTGGAGGCTGCAAGAAGCAGGACTTAACAAGGACTGTTAAACCTTGGGGCAAAGACCCAACTACTTTGCGCTGAAGATAAGCGGACTTTATTTTGTATTTCTGTGTGCTGCTGGAAGCTTGATTTTGTGTTACCTGCTGAATAAAAGCCTTTTTTTGTTTGAAGTTTAACGGTTTTGCACTCGGTCCTGTGCTGCTACAATCCCCCCAAACATTACAATATATATATATGAGAGAGATATATAGAGAGAGAGAGAGAGAGAGAGAGAGAGAGAGAGAGAGAATTTACTTTTTAAATTAATTAGCAAAAAAATAAAAGTAAATGTGTTTATCTTTGTAATCTTTTATTTTTTATATACTGTAATCTGCCTACATAATACATAATTTTATATATAGATACATGTATGTACTACTGGTTCAATTTGTCTTCCATGTATAAAAAAATAAACTTCAAATTTTAAAGTAGTCTAAAAAATAAAAATCAACTCTAGGAGGTAGGGGGCCTTTTTTTTTTTTGGATACCTCAAACATTTTTCATTATATTTCATTGTGTATACACTTTATAAACAAATCAAAATTATATGATTTTTTTTTTATTTTTGAACAGATTACTTAACAAAAATTAGAGACATTTTCACAGGTAACAAAGCACAAACAAACAAGATGGTAAGTATATGCAACCAAATATACTCAGTATAGGAAACAACTATATCAAGTCATAAATGAGTTTTATTTTATTTTTTTACAAATATGTTTTGTTTAAAAAGTTTTCAAAAAAGTAAATGATACATAAAGAGAAGTAATAGGCACTGTGGTTTAACAGACATTGCAGTATGAGACCAAGTTAACATTGTGTGCAGGGGCATCCATAGCCCAGTGGCGAATCTGGGCGCGCCACCGATTATACGGACACCACACTGGGTGCAAGTCATATTTTTTAATAAGACATTCCGAATATGTTCAAATATTACATTTTTCATCTAAAATGTTTATTTTTATTTACATGAACATTATGCTAATAGAACATACCAGACTAATCATATTCACGCAATAACCAAATACTAACTTTTTTAAATGTATTATTAGCAATACACAATTGATTTATGTAAAGAGAAAAAAAATGAAGACCAAAAATAAAATGAACTTAATTTTTTACATTTTGAAGTCAAATCAGACAGCAACATCGAGTACTGAAATGTCCACTGCAGAGGACGCTTGCAGAGTTCGATCATCTGAGGAAAGGGCAAGTACAGACAACCAAATGTCAATCCTAAATAGAATAAATTGTATATAAATGTTGTACAAAAACCTAGATATGTCTTAAATAAATTACAATTTTAGAGTCTTCTAGATTTTGTAATTGTTGAAAAATATTGTAATTGATTTTTTAAAAAAATATATATGTTTTAACTTTTATTACATTTTAAAATAGAGGAATTTACTTCTTCAAAAAAATGTGGTCTCGTTTACCATTGCCAGAGGAAGATTCTTGTTTTCCTTTTAATCCATCTGCTCCACGAAGAACAGACTCTGAAATTGAAGAAGAAAAAAGACAGCAAATAAGAATTGGAAATACTGATTGGTGTCAATGTGGCAAATGCATGCCCATGTCTATGGCAGAAGAATCATTATGTTGTCAAGAAAATTAAAACACAAGATCATATATTCCTGAGGATTTTTTGGGCATTACTGATTCAGAAATGTTCAAATCAATGATAGTTAACCATACTAATACCACCATTTATCTGACACCGATACATCTTGGAACACCACAACCTCCTAATGCCAACGACAACAGGTATCTATCACTCTCTATATAGCTTGGAAATTTTGCCAAGGACGACTCCCCAGCCGGACAGGCTGACATCCGCGGTAACCACTATCCA
Source organism: Pelophylax lessonae (assembly GCF_965119305.1). Classification (NCBI taxonomy): domain Eukaryota; kingdom Metazoa; phylum Chordata; class Amphibia; order Anura; family Ranidae; genus Pelophylax; species Pelophylax lessonae. Next base: position 871,649,082 of record NC_138768.1, read on the forward strand.
ATACAAGGGGAGGAAGGATTTGCCCAGCCGAAGCGCCGGAGACCGAATGGCCAGAATTTCCCTTTGCAGGAATCTCATATGGAACTGTGCATATGGAACCGCCTCAAAAAGGTAGACACCATCAGGCCCAGCAGCCCCATGCAAGTCCGGAGGAATGACCATCTGCTGGACAGCAGGAGATGAATCGCAGCCTGCAGTTTCTGGAGTTTGTCCAGAGGAAGGAGCACTCTGGCTGTGGCCAGTCAGACCCATATAGTCCAGCTTTGTGGACAGAACCAGAGTTTTGAAAATTCAAAATCCAGCCCAACTCCTGCAGAGTTCGTATAGTGATTTCCAGGTTTTCCACCAGATCAGTAGGAGACTCCACTCGCAAAAGGAGGTCATCCAAGTAGCTCAGGACCCCGATCCCCCCTTGGCATAACAATGCTAACACTTTTGTGAAGATCCGAGGAGCAGAAGTGAGACCAAAGGGTAAACAGCACAAACTGATAATGCTCTTCTCCCAAGGCAAAGCAGAGGAAGTGCTGATGACCGGCACATATTGGAATGTGAAGATAAGCATCCTTGATGTTGATAAAGGCAAGAAAATCCACCTGATGCAAGGATGCCACTACTGTGCGAATGGTCTCCATTCTGAACTTCTGCATCGCACAAAGCAATTCAGTGCATTGAGGTCCAGGATTGGACCTTCCTCCTGGGAACTTTAAAAAGGTTTGAGTAAAAACCCTGAAAAAGTTCCGTTGTCAGAACCGGGACAATCACCCCTTGAACAGGTGTTGTACCACCCCAAAATAGACCCTGTAAGCGGTCCGGGGACAGGAGCAAGTTGGAAGGAAAGAACCTTGACAGGGAGTAAGAGCGAAACTCCATCTTGTAGCCGGACTGTAAGACTTCATGGACCCACTTGTCTTGTACCAGGGAAGTCCATAGGTCGAGAAACCAGTAAAGATGTTCCCCCACCCCGATACGGGTGAGGGCGTACCTTTTGAAGGAGCCTTGTCCGCGGGTCTCAATTAGCCCACTCTTGAATTGCCAGTCGAAGTTCACTTGGATCCACCAAATCCCTTGTCGGTCACCCGAGGGACAAAAAAATTCCTAAGAGCAAAGAAGGATGGCCCACATCTATGTCGAGGGTCCTTGCCCTTAATAACCTGCAGAAGAAAGCTACTCTTCCCCTCCCTGTGAGACCCTTGATGTCATCCAGGGTAGCTCCAAACAGGCGATCTCCTTGAAAAGGAAGATCAGTCAAGGGCCTTCTTAGAAGTCTGGTCCGCAGACTAACATTTGAACTAAAAAATACGACAAAGGACCAATGGTGAAACAGAGCCTAGTGACTAGGGGAGCGCATCCAAAGAGGCATCACAGATAAAACTGCAGCCACTGGACCAACAGCTCAGCAAAGGTAGGAGGGATCTGCTCCACCTTCAGGTCACGGCATATAAGCTTAGCCCACCTGGTTAGAGAGTTTGCGACACCAGTGCAATGGTAAATACCGGCCTTAGCGCTGAACCAGCCAAAGTGTACATATTGTGGGCCACATCCTCCACTTTCCTGTCAGCCGGGTCCTTAAAGGCCAGGGACTCTTCAATCGGAATCCTGGTTGCTTTGTTCAATCTGGAGACCAGAGGGTCCACCACCGGTGAAACACTCCCCTTTTTAAGAAGGGATTTCCTCATAGGGATACACATAGCAAACAGCTTAGGGACAACAACGGGACGTTTTGGCCTTTCACACTCTATGGTGTCAATTCTGTCGTTATAGGTAGGGAGATGAAACAACTTTGCCGCTTTGGATGGCTTGGGAGTGCCAAAGGGAACCGACGCCTCAGTTGCAGCTTCAGCTGCATCCTCAATTTTTAAGGTCTCATGCAAAGATACAGCGTATAACATGGGCATAGGCGCTAGAACTAACAGTACAAGGGGAGGGGAAGGGGATGGCAAAACTGAAAGTTACAAAGAGAGGGGATATTACAATCCAATGTACTATTTATGGGCTAGGAAGTCCGTGAACTTAGGGCATCACCACTGCTAACCAACAATAATAGGATACATTTTTCCTATCAAAATACATTGAGAACAAAATCTCACCCAGAGGCCTTCAAGTAGAAAAAAACATTGTCCCTTTCTTGACATTAGCAGTCAAAAGAATGGGCAGGTATCTCCAAGTTTTGCACATCTAAATGGATGGAGGTTCTCAAACACAGACTCCACATATTTGACAAACTCACCCATGAAATCCAAATCCTAGCCCAAGACATTCTCAGCCATAACATACTTATTCCTCTTTATTGGTTCATTACCTTAAAGAAAAACACCAAATGTGATGAAGATTTCCTTATCAAAACAAAATTGGGCAAGTTTAGGCAAGGCCTAGATCACTACAATCTTGACCAAGTCTTCTCTTGGAAAATTAAATCAACCAATGGGTTCCCTTCCACTTGCATCCCACATGTCTTACTCCTCTCCCCCTCCTAGCCTGACCACCAGACCACTCCCTCTTCTCAGTCTCCCTCGATTATTCCCCAATGCACCCGCCATCCTCGGTCTAGATCTTTCAAGAATGGCACCCATAATCCTCCCAAGAAAACCAAGACTGGGGGCCTTCTTAATGTTCTCAACAAATTTTACAACAGGGTACCCCCCACTACATCCTCCAATGAGAATTCCCGTATCCCCGTGCATAACCTCTCTGAACTATTCACAGGAGAATAATTGTAATAGACATATTCCCATCACTAGTAATTCCTCTTCCACTTCTACATCTACATCTGTATTGTTATTGGATCCAGGATCTTATGTTTTTTATGTTTTCTCTATTAAAGAACAAAAAGAGAATACAGTTCCATCTCTCACCACTGCTCCCACCTCTCCCCCTCCTGTTGTCTTTGATTTTGAAACGGATATCATAGACACCCTCGACACTCTGGCAATAGAGGATGGCTCTTTAAGCCCATTCACACAACATTTAGCCATTTCCCCACTCATCTATCAAACCCAAGTCCATTTTCTACCCATCACATGCCAAAGTTCCATACTTAGAGAGCTTTTACAGAGTAGTTTATGCTGTCCTGTTTAAACCATGTCGACATTCTTCCACGTCTACCCCTAGAAAAAATAACTTATGTAAGTTAGAGATTCAAGCACTTAACCTCTTAATGGGCAATCAATACATTGTCATTACGCAGGCGGACAAAGGTGGTGGGATTGTTATTCAAAATCGTAAAGACTATGTGACTGAGGCCCTCGGACTTTTGTCTGATCACACATAGTGTATCGGAAACTTCTTAAAGACCCTATCACTGACTTCACTCAGGAAGCAAAGTCTTTAGTCCAATCAGCAGTAGATAATGGCATATTGAACAAATCCTTTTTTCCAGCTGCCTTTTTCCAGACCCCGTACTTTTATCATCTTCCCGAAATTTACAAGAGTCTTATTTCCCCCCCCAGGTAGACCCACAGTAGCCGCTATGAATAGTATAACCACTAGTTACATTGACCAATATTTACAACCATTGGTCCAGGAATTCCAGTCTTATATTAGAGATGGTATACATCCTTGGAGATGCTGTATCCTTACCAGTGGGAAACCAACTACATTTGGCTTCCCCTTAATGTAAACTCCCTTTATACATCCATCAATTCGGCCTACAGGCCCTGGAGTTCTTTCTATCCCAAGATCTGTTAACCAATCCAAGACAGACGGCTTTCATACTGGAGGCCACTGAATTTTGTTTAAACACACAATTATTTTAACTTCAAGTGATTTCTACCTACAGTTACAAGGAACTGCTATGGGGGCTAATTTTGCACCCTCTTATGCAACCCTAGCCATGGGTTTTTGGGAATGTAATTACATCGGGCATAACAATCCCATTTCAGCCAATCTTGTCTTCTTTGGAAGATATATTGATGCCATTATTATCATATGGGAAGGATCCACTGACCAAATCCATTCCTTTGTAGATCCGGATCTCGGATTGGGCCATTCAAACGGTACCATCAATGCCAGAAATTATACTAAGCCCACTGCTTGAAACTCAATTCTACATCATAGTTGCCATCATCCCAAATGGATTAGGAATATCCCCAAAGGACAGTTCTGTACATTACGTCAAAACTGTACTAGAGACATTGATTACATTGAACAAAGTCCAACACTTAAACAGAAATTTCTTGACAAAGATTACCCTGAACCTCTAGTCAACCAAGCTTTTGAATTTTAATCTAAAAGGAAACCCCCCCAAAGACCACCACGAATTCCAGGACCATTCCATCAGAGTCACCACCAGCTTCCACTTCCAACACAAAAAAAGTAAAGGAATTTTGGTAAAACATTGGAACATATTACAGGAGGAACTACACCTCAAGACCATAATACAGGATTGCCCGAAAGTCACCTACCGTAGGGCGCCAAATCTCAAAAATAAAATAGCTCCCAGCAAATTCAAATCTCCCATAGAAACCCCCACTCCACTTATGCTCATACCCTTGGTAGGTATGTTCCAATGCCGTAATGCCCTCTGCAAAATGTGTTCGTTTAATCATCATGGACAAAAAATCATTCACGTAAAAGACAGAGTTTTCAATACAGACCACTTTTATAACCGTTCCTCTAATTTTGTTATCTATGGACTCTCTTGCCCCTGTGGCTTAATTGGCTGTACTATTCGTGCCATCAGGCGACGTTTTGGAGAAGAGACAATTTATAGAATTAGGAAAAGATAAAGAGTGTTCCACGCCACTTTGCTGAGTTTCACAAAAAAAGCACCAGATTACAGGTGTGGGTGTTAGAACAATTACCCAGAACCTTGCCAGAGGTGATACAAGAAATGATGTGCTAAGGAGACTTTTTGGATCTATTCCCTTGATGCCCTCTCACCAGGGGGTCTCAATGAGGGGATTGAGACTATTTTTTTCCCCTTAGGATAACCTAGTTTTTCCTTTCGTCATCATGGGGATGGAGGGTCTCTCCTCATCAGTGAGTATCACCGCCGTTCCCTCACCCCTCCTTTGTCCTCCGCCTTCTTCTTCTCCCCCTTTCCTTTTTACCTCCCACTGTCCTTCCCTTTCCTCATCATGTATGATATATGATGGGTTACATATATGTAGCCTGTACTCCATGGAGGTATCATAGTACCAGGATAGCCTTACGACTTATTGAATATCTTTACTGCTATGGTTAAAAGTAAGACATCCTCCTCCTGTGGGATGGCGATCAGAGGTCCCTTGACTACTTTATGCAGGGTCTAATCAATAATTATATGGTTATTATCTTGGAGTTTTGTTGTAGCACCTCACAACTATCCTTCCTGGACCTAATTTTGATTGTGTGGAGATCGTTTTACTACTACCACCCACTTAAAAAAAACAGACCGTAATGGCTTTATACCAATAGGTAGCTGTCATCATGATTCATGGTCAAGAGCGGTGCCAAAGGACCAATTTTTGCGTTTACGACGCAATTGTACAGATGTCAATGATTTCTTTGTACAAGCTTTGGAGTTAAAATCCAGATTTGTAGACAGGGTTTATAATAGTAGCCTCTTGGAAGATACCATTAAGGAGGTGGCCAATATTAATAGAACATCTTTACTTGTTTCGAACAAGAAGCGAGAATTAGACAATGGATCATATAAAAAGTCTATCATCACATCGTTCTCTACTCAACATTATTCAATTAAAAATATCATTCATAAACATTGGCCCATCATAAAAAACAATTGAATATTGGGCCCCACACTCCCTGTACAACACTGAAATTTTCAGAAGGGTCCCCTCCTTACAACACAGAGTGGGCTCATAATGTTATTGATCAGCCTATTAGACCTATTTTCTTCTCAGATCTTAAAGGTTATTTCCCCTGCCGTAAATTTAATATTTGTACCTTAAACTCTTTTAGAGGCAGGAGAATTAAAAAATGTAGGTCTCAACAAAAAGGCAGAGAATTTGTTATCAACTCTTATTACTTGTTCAACCAAAAATGTTGTATACTTGCTACAGTGCAAATGTGGCAAGCAATATGTAGGCCGTACCATCAGGGTATTACAATTAAGACTTGGAGAACATGTAGGAAACTTCAAAAAAGGTTTTCCAGGTCATAGCGTTTCCAAACACTATGACCTTTGTCATCATTAGGAACCCTAATGGGACTTTTTTGTTGCGATCAACAAATTCACTCCACATTGGAGGGGTTCCAACATTAAAAGGGAGATTTCCATTGTTTAAAAACCTATGTCTCTTATAGTCTCAACGTGGAGTGGGACATAAATTGTTTTATAAACAATAGTTAATATTTCCTCTGCTAAGGTCATGCTTTGGTTTTATCTGTCATTGCTCTCATTTTTTACTATAATATACTTTTTTTTTACTATATTATAATTTTTCATTAATATTGTTTTTTTTTTTGTTATATGAATGCTATGAGGGCACTGGATACTTTTTATGTGGAGATCTTTTATATGTGGAGATTTTTGGATTGTATCTAAATTATTTCTTGTACAAAAGTTTTATTTTGAAAAAGGTAGAAACATACATCAAAAACTTGATACATGTGTGCAATTGGATAAGAAAAACTGGAACGCAGAGAAATCAATAATGGCAGAACATGTTACAGACACAGTATGTGCGCCAACCGGGAAACAGCACGGACCAAACTATAAATACTATCAGGAAAAGGTTCATTACGTTCCAATAAGCAAACAAAGGCTGGGCCTGAAAGTACCAAGCCAGAAAGGGAAAACACCAATACGAGACAAAGGAGGAGAAAGAGAGAAAAGAAAAAAAAAAGAAGAAAAAAAAAAAAGGGGAGAAGCGTGGAAAGGTAGGACAAACAATAAGAGAGACGACAAGAAAAGAAGCTAAAGAAAAGATGGGGAAGAGGAAGGGGGGGGAGAAGGGAAATAGGTCCTGCGGGGTGTGCGCCCAGGAGGCATTTAAAGAGAGAGAAGGGTGGTCTGGAATCTAGAAGGGGCCACTGTCGAGATCCAGGGGTCCCATACCTTAAGAAACTTAGCATGAGTATCAGAAACTATCGCAGTCAACTTTTCGTTAACAAGAATATCATTCATACGGTTTTTGGCCGCCTCAAAACTAAGCAACGGGGTCTTCTAAGATCGGGCAATGGTCAATTTCGTAGCCGTAAACAAGTGCTGAGCCGACTGTCGCTGTGCACGAGTCAAATCAGGAATGGGCTTACACAAGAGGGCCTCGTACGGGTCCTTCGTCAGGGTGACTTGAAAAATATTACGGAGCAAGGCATAAATCCTAATCCACAGTCTGCGCACCCTGGGACATGTCCACCAAATATGTGCCATAGTCCCCTCCTGAGCGCATCCTCGGAAGCATAGGGGGGAATAGGCGGGTATAAATTTAGCCAATCTGGCCGGAGTATAATACCATCGGTAAAATACCTTATATGCATTTTCCAGGATCAAGACATTACGGGAACACTTAGAGAGAGCCGCCGTCATGTGCTGCCAATCTTCCCTGTCTAAACTGCTCCCCAATTCTAGTTCCCAATTAGAATGATAAGCCGTGAAGGGGGGTGTATCGCAGGCGATGATGGAGGCATATAGAAGGGATATAAGTCCCGGTGAGTGGGGCCGTGCCCTACAGATGCTTTTAAATGGCGTAAGTGTATAGGGTAAGGGTCTATGCTTAATGAGTTGCTGAAGAAAATGATGGAGTTGCATATAACGAAAATGCTCTCGCAGAGGTATATCATGCGAGGAGCGAAGGGCCCCAAAGGGGAGTATCTTCGAAATTTAGGAGGGAGCCAAGGAATAGAAGAAAGGGGGACTGGGCTAGCATCTGCCAGGTCAATCGTGGCCCACAGTGGTAACTGGAACGTGTCATGTAAACGAGAGAGAGGGGCTATCGCCGCCGCGGTGTAGTATGCCTTCAAGTTCGGTACCGAGAACCCCCCAGAAATCCTCCGAGCATATAGAACGCGTCTATTAATACGGGGTCTGGAAGAACCCCAAATAAATTTCAGAATCTTGCGTTGATGAATACGTAAGATATGAGAGGGGATCGGGACCGGTAACACACGGAAATAGTACAATAGTTTAGGAAGATAGGTCATACGAACGGCAGTGATCCTGCCAAACCAGGACAAGGAAAGGTGGGACCAAGAAGAGAGCAAAGATGTCAAATGGCGAAAGAGAGACGGATAATTAACCGCATAAAGACCTTCATACGTAGGAGATAATTTAACACCCAAATAGGGTAAAGCAGGGTGCCACTTGAAAGGAAAGGCTGCTTGAAGGGCCACCACCTCGTCAGGAGGCAAGGTAACTGACATCGCATTCGATTTGGCAGGGTTAATATGCAGGCCAGAGAAAACAGCAAACTCACCCAGCAAGGCTAGGAGATTAGGCAGCGAAATCCTAGGTGAGGTAAGAGACAGCAAGATATCGTCCGCAAATAACGATATCTTATGCGGGGAGCCTGCCACTTCAATGCCTGAGATGTCATGATGGGTACGTATAGCTTCAGCCAAGGGTTCCAAGGCCAGGACAAACAGCAGGGGAGACAACGGGCACCCCTGCCGCGTACCCCGGCCAATGGAAAAGGGGAGCGACTCGAATCCGTAATATCTGATACGGGCCTGAGGGGAATCGTAGAGGGCAGCAAGCCAGGACAGAAAGGAGGGGCCGAAGCCAAAGTGGCGGAGAACAGTCATGAGATAAGGCCAAGATAGGGTATCAAAAGCCTTAGTCACGTCCAGGGACAAAAGCATAGTGGGTATACGTCGTTGAAGGGCAAAATGCTGAAGTTGAATAATCCGCCGAATGGCGTCCCCCGCCTGTCGGCTGGGCACGAAGCCAACCTGATCCTTCTTGATCAGGCGAGGAAGGAAGGAATTCAGGCGCGTAGCCAGTATTTTGGTTAAGAGCTTCATATCGATATTGATAAGCGAAATCGGACGAAAATTAGCCCACGAAGAGTGGTCCCGATCTGGTTTGGGTAGCATGACAATATTGGCTGTTAACAAGTCAGGAGTAAGGGATTGGCCGTTTTTTACAGCGTTGAACATCGCTGTCAGATGAGGGGCTAGGACAGTAGCAAACTTCCGATAAAACAATGCGGTAAAGCCATCGGGGCCAGGTTTCTTCCCTACCTTCAGTTCCTTGATGCACTGTAAGACTTCGGACTCCTGAATATCGCGATCCATAAGAGTTACATGGGAAGCCGAAAGCATAGGTAAAGAAACACGTTGCAAAAAGGCATCCGCGGCGCGAGGGTCAGCCTGTGCTGGGGCCGAATACAGCCCAGCAAGTCGACTACGGAATTCCTCCAGGACCCGAAGAGGGTTACTAGTGAGCACATTGTGGCGAGTGCGCAGAGTGACGGGGGTGAATTTAGGGGCAAAAGTACGTAGCCTGTTTGCCAACATCACGTTCGGTTTGTTAGCTTCGGCGTACCACATTTGGCGAGACCAACGCAAGGTCCTCTCTGCCTTATCAGTAAGACATAAATCCAGCTCAGTCCGGCAAAGAGCCAGTGATCTGCGATTGGCAGGAGTCGGAGCCTGCTTAAAGGCGGAGGAAAGACGGTCCAAACGAGCCTCCAGCGTTTGCTGGAGCTTCAACCGTTCCCGCTTCCGCCGGGAGGCTATCTGGATAACCCGACCCCGCAGCACCGCTTTATAAGCTTCCCACAGTGTCACTGGGGAAGAAACCGAGCCTGCATTAAGATCAAAGTATTCCGTGGAAGCTTGTAAAAGTTCAGCTTGAATATCCGCAAGAGACAGCAGGGAGTCATTCATTATCCACGAGGAACGCTGAGGCATACTCAAAATGGAATTACATTCCACCAGTAGAGGGTCATGATCCGACCAGGGGACGGCCAGGATGGAAACAAAATGAACCAGGGGAAGGTGTTTCCGCAACATAAAAACATGATCAATGCGGGAGTGGGAACAGTGAGGGTGGGAGTAGTGTGTATAGTCCCTACCATTGGGGTGCATCTCACGCCACAGGTCCACGAAATCAGAAGAGTGCAAGGAGGAGATGAAGCGCTTGGCAGCAGACGAAGGAGCAGCTCTCTCAGGGGGGTATTTATCCAGGGAGGGGTTCAGTACGGTATTTGAATCACCCGCTAGGAGAAGTGTGCCCTTGGCATGAGACATGAGAAGGGAGCAGACATGGGACAGGAAGGGGCCCGGATTAGAATTAGGAGCATAGTAACTCAAAATCGTCACCTCAGTATCCTGAAGGAGGCCCTGGAGCAAGAGGTACCTACCCTCAGGGTCCGCTATTTGCTTATCACAGCGAAAGGGGACAGCTTTACGAAATGCGATCAATATCCCCCGTTGCTTAGTTTGACCAGTCGCCAGAAAAACTTGTGGGTAATGAGCATCAAAATATCTGGGGTGTGAGGAGGAAGAAAAATGAGTTTCCTGAAGACAAGCTATATCTATACGCTTCTGGCGGAGGAACCTAAAAACTTTAACCCTCTTTTGGGGGGAGTTCAACCCCTGCACATTCAGGGATAACCAGTTAAGCGTCATTTAAAAAAGAATACAAAAAAAAGAGCAACTTACCCCGGATCGACCACCCCACAGGACCTGGGAAGGGAAAGAAACAAGACGGAGGAGAGAACCACAAGAAGGAGAGACAGGGACAAACAGGGAAACAGAAAAACACAAAGACGAAAAAACATATCATCAGCACAAATATGGTAACGCACAAATGCATCTAGGCGTGGACCCGAAGGACCACAGATGCGTCGGGGGTTGGCCAGGACCATGATCCTGGACAAGATCCGACTCAACAGGAGGGCGGTGGTCCACCAGACCCCTCCGCATGAAAAAAAAAGAAGGAGGGCCTCCGCGGACACTCAGGGGGGCACAAAAGTGCCGGACCCCCAGGCTCCGCAGAAACCCCCAAAAAAAGAAAAGAAAAAAAGTTTAGCACTGCAGCGACAACCGCTTAACAATAGCAAAAAGGAAAGGGATCGTCAAGTAAACAGTATAAGGCACTAAAAACAAAGAAAAAAAAAAAAAAGGGTAAACAAAAAGGACCCCTCAATAGTACAGTATTGCAATAAAATAAGTGGGACACACTTTCAAAAACCTGAGAGAGTCCTACCCAGTGGGTGCAAAACGGCACATCATATACAAAAAGAAAAAGGGACAAAAAGTCCGTATAACAAAAAGTGCAACCAGGGGCAAGGTGCGGACCCCCAGCCCCCCATTATTCGAGGGGCGTCACAGGGGGGGGGCACCCAGAGACCCCTACAAAGGCATCCAACGACGGGGTACACCCGGAAAGTAGAAAAAAGGAGGGCAAAAAGGGCCCAAAAATGGAGTCCAGTGTAGATCACTTGATGGGGACATCCTGGAAGCGTTGAGCCTGAAGGGAGCGAAGGGCCTGGGAGCCATGATGAGATCCCTGAGTTGACGACCTTGAAGGGGGAGAGGATGTAGATGTGGACAGTTTCGCTTTGGAAGCAGAGGATGAGGACCTGGATGTGGATGTCGCCTGCGAGGAGGGGAGATCCAAGTTCAGTTCCTGAAAGTGGCTACGCAGATCAGCCAGGGAGGTAGCATGAAATTGGCGGCCCTGTACCGTAAAGGAGAGTTTGAAGGGGAAGCCCCAGCGGTATTTAATTTTGTGGGACTGCAGGATCTGCAGATAGGGTTTCAGGGACCGCCGCCTGGCAATGGTGGCCGGGGAAAGATCTGCAAATAGTTGGAGCGAGTAGCTCTGGAAGGAGAGAACAGGGTGCTCCCTGGCTGCTTGCATGAGTCTTTCCTTAGTGCGGTAGTAGTGGAACTTGATAATGACATCCCGAGGGGGGCCCTCAGTAGGTTTGGGGGCCAGAGATCTATGAATCCTGTCAAATTCCAGGCGTTCCAGGGGAATGTCAGGGGCCAGTTCTTGGAAAAAGGCTGTAGCCGTGCCCTGAAGATCAGTGACAGTCTCTGGGAATCCACGTATCTGAAGATTATCCCTGCGGGCCCTATTCTCAGCATCCTCCAGTTTGTCACGGAGGGCATTAAGTTCCCCAGTAAGCCTGTCCACTTCGTCCTCATGGCCCTCCAGCACAGTCGTAGTCAAGTCCATCCTATGTTCCAACTGATTAGTGCGGCCACCAAGCTCCTTCAACCCCTGCATGAGGTCAGAAGAAAGTTTGCGGGAAGCTATGGCTATTTCATCCCTGACAATAGCCCGGAATTTAGCTAGCATGACATCAGAGTCCGGGGGAGCTGGGCTTACCAGATCCACGGGGAATTGCTGCAGGCTGTCTGCCAGGGAGGAAGAAGAGAGCCGCGTGGAGTCATCAGGCTCCGGAGGTTCGGGCGCCATCTTGCCCTTCCCCTTCCCGGCCGGAGTTAGCTTCACCTGGGGCCGCTGTCTCCGATTGCGTTGGGACGATCGGCGCATACCCCCGTGTGCCCGATGGTGTGAGCAGGCCGATGGAGCCGAGGAGTCGTCGCTGGAGTCGTGCAGTGCCTCAGACAGCGGAGGGTAAGTGTCTGGTGGCGCGGAGCACGGAAGTTAAGCGGCCATCTTCCCCGACCTCGCGCATGCGCCCTCCGTATCTAAATTATTTCTATGAAGGGAAGTTGCTGTATCGTGGCAGATGGCATCTATATTTTAAATTATTGATCCTCAGCATGGAGGGAGAGGACCCCACCAGACTCGCCTCTCAGCAGAAACAAGCACCTCCAGACACAAGAATAATCTGCACTCGGCGTGCGGCGATCAGGAAGTGAAAAGATCCAGGAATCAGCACCAGGGGATGAGGAGGGGCTCCCACTGCCAAAATCACCACCCACAGGGCTCCACTGCCTAGGCCTCAGAAAAAGGGACAGGCAGGAAGGAGGGGCCCCTGGTAGGAGCCCCCAACAGGTACAGCCCCCCATAGCCAGCACAGCACCCTGCCCTCACCCCAGGTGGTGAACCAGGCCACCCCACAGGGTCCACTAGACCTATGAGGGGGGGTGCCTAAGGGGAAGGAGGGGAACCCAGGGGTCTGACTGTCCCATGGAGGGGCCCACATCCACCTCAAAACCTTCCAGGGGGACAGTCACCATACCAGCAACCAGGTGGGCACCACTCCACACAGAACCTCCTCTCCATCAAATTGGGGGGGGGGGCTGTCGGCCAGGAGGAACGCTGCAACTCAGGCCGAGACCCAGTCGTATGCGACCTCGCAAGCCAGTCCCTGTCCGGTGGGGCTATTTTGCGGCCGACCTAGCATGGAGCTGAGGTCTGCGCTCGCTGGCAAGACTGGGGTAACCACTGGATCTAGATTATCCAGCCCGTCTCCCAGTTGATTGTAGTTCTCACTGAAAAAGAAAAAAATTGCCAGAACCAGAGAACCCAGCAAAGAACTAGGTCCTTACTAGGCAGGAAAAAAAAATGGAGAACCTATAGCAGAGAGAGGGAGTATACCCCCTGGGACTGCTCATAGGCATAGCCAGACTTTTTTCCGCCTAGTGTCCTACTCCTGTAGGGGGCAACATAACCCAATGGTTAAGAAGATCAGGAGCTGTGTCCGTCAATGAACAAGAGAAATTATCGTTTTGGTTCCACACACAATGGAAACTACATGATGTTTGAATTTCTTTCAGAATTTGACCCGTTTACAGCCGAACACATAGCCTGTTATGGCAATACAGGAAAAGGAGTCACATCTTACCTGTCGTTTGCTACCTGTGAGACTTTCAGCTTATTGGCTGATACTGTTGCAAAGCAGATAAAAAATATCCTCAACTATCATTGTCAATTCAACATCTGATAATGCCCACATGGATCAGCTGGCCTTCGTCTTTAAAAGGTATGTCAAGGAAGATGGCTTACCGTTTGAGCGCTTTCTACAATTCATTCCAAATCTGGGACAAAAAAAATCAGATAAACTGTCTGGAGTGGTCCTCACCACTCTTAGGTCATATGATCTTGATATTACCAATTATCGTAATCAATCATATATGTCCAGTCATTATAGGATTGTAAGCCAAAATTCTTGAAAGAAACCCACTTGCTGTTTTATGTTCCATGCTCTGCACAATCTTTAAATCTAGTAGGGATTAGGGTTATCACATTATCCCTTTAAACCAGGACACATTACACAGGTTCTGAGGCTAATATAATGAACGAGGCACTAAGTGAGTTTAATTACCACCTTAATCAGCCACAGAACCTGTGTAATTAATGTGTGTCCTGGTTTAACGGGATGAGGTAGCAACCCTAGTAGGTAACGCATGCTGCTGAAAGTTGCACTGAAGCCTGCTCACTCTTTTGTACTCTACAATACCTTCACATTTTTTTTTTTTTTTTACTGTTTCTACTCACAGATGGAAGATTTTACAAGAACACTTATCTGCTCCCAATCCGCTATCGTTGAAGAGATTATCTGACACATGGTGGTCAGCCAGGGAAGATGCATGTCGGAGCTTAAATGTGAATTTGTCTCAAGTAGCCCAAGCCTTAAAAATTAAGGAAAATACCACAGAGGCACCAGGAGCGCGCAAGGAAGCTGAAGGTCTACTGAATCAAAATACAATGTCTGTAGACTGCACTTATGAGTGGTTTCTAAGATACTATTCTAGAAAGATTTGGTGCAGTTAGCAAAACACTTCAAAGTATTGACATTGGAATTGTACTGGAGTCATTGATTTTTTGTTCCCAACACCAGAAAAATGTCCTTGACTTATGAAGCTACAGCATTGGAAAAAAATCAACTGTCAAGGACTAGTAGATCAAGAGGAAAGGCTCAGCAACTTCCAGCAAGACACAAGCAGAGGAAGCGCAAGAAAATTTCCGGATAAACATCTCTTATGTAATTTGTGATAACCTGGTTGCTTAGCTTGAAAGAAGCTGCATACGACTCTTTGGAAATGTTAAATCCATTATTATTCTAATTCAAAAAGTGAGCCATCAGCAATCTCACAGCATGCAAATAACCTTTGTAATTTCTAAAGCAAATACTTGGAACAGTTTTGTTGACTAGTGCCTCCATTTTCGTGCATACCTCATAAGTTCTTTTGTAGAGCATACCTCTGTTCTAACTATGTCCCGAATAAAGAGACAAGCAGAACATACCCCTGCTCAAGCTATTTCCCGAATGATTAAGCAGAACATACCCCAGCTCTAGCTGTGTCCCGAATTGTGAGAGTAGCAGAACATACCCCTGTGCTAGCTATGTCCGGAATGGTGAAAGAAGCAGAACAATAACCCTGTTTTAGCTATATGTCCTGAATGGTGAGAATTGAATTGCGGATTGCAAAGTATTTATCCAAATGTGGACATTGCTCTAAGAATGTTTTTGTGTACAGCAGCAACCAACTGCTCAGCTGAGCGTCCAAGGGTCTGAAATGCAATTTTTAGTGAAAATGACTGTATGTGTTCTCTAATAGTCTGAAGTGCCGTTCTTTTGCTCAAAATGACCATTTTTGATCTCCAGAGTGTGTTAAGTGTGAGTTATTGTTAGTTATATTAATATTGTAACTGGGATATTGAGTGCTAGCAAGGCTGAAGGTTTTTGTGCAGTGTACCGCATGTTTACATTAATGGAGCAACAGCTCCAGGATGGATACCGCTGCAACAGATGTGAGCAGGTTGCCCTTCTGGAAGCTTACAGAGATCTGGAGGAACAAATTGCAACACTGGACAGAACTGTTTATCAGGTAAGAAGATGGGTTAATGTAGTCATAAGCTCACTGAAATGAAAAGGCCAGCCCTGGGTTTGAGCACCCAAACAGATTTGCCAAGTTGGATGAGGAGGTGACAGGCCTAGGTGTCACTGCTACCGGTCAAGCAGCCCCAGCCCATCATCTAGTAGGGGTGATGAGCGTAGGACAGGTAGGTCTAGACAGTTGGTGGCAATAGGGGATTCTATAAATCAGAAGGAAAATTTGTCTCCTAGATAGCATCAACTGTGTGGTTTGCTGTCTCCTTGGAGCCCGGGTTCAGTATGTGGTGAACCGGATTGATCATGTGTGTTGCGCATGGCACAGGCAATATTTCAGATACAATGACAATGTGATCGGCGGTAGTTCATGGGCTGTATTAAGTCTATTATATTAAGTCTAGAAAAAAAGTCCACTTGTATTCAAGGCAGCCGTCAGCAGGTGGGGGGGGTTTGACTGAAGCAATATTCCCAATATGCAGAGAAACATCATTCTCCATGGGAGAAAAAAAAAAAAAAAAAAAACTGTCCTTAAGTCGTAATGAATCAATTGTCATCAAAAACTGCTGACAAGGGAGGTGGAATAGTTATTCAAGAACGAGATAAATATGTAATGGAAGCAAACCGATTACTGTCTGACACTAATACATACAAAAAATTACCCTAAGATCCTCTCTCAGAGTATAAAAAAAAGAGGCACTTGCATTTATCAACAAGGCCCAGTCATCCCACATCATTAATAAAAAACAGAAGTTTCTTTTCTTAGTAGGGAAGTATATCTTACTCCCTACTTTGACATCCTAAAAATTCACAAAAATCCCAGTGACCCGCCTGGAAGGCCCATAATTGCAGCCATGGAGAGCATCACTTCCACATTCTCCATATACATTGACCATTTTTTGCAACCTTTGCATCCGCCTCTGATGACGTCTGACTGACGAAAAGCGTAAGGCGTAATTGCGTCACTTCCACTGGTGCTTTGGGACGCACTTCCGGTGTTTGGAACGCATGGTGTTTTCGGAAGTTTAGCTATACACCTAGGGTTGCTGCGGTCCCGGTTTTTTATACGCTTGTTTACTTCTGTTAATTTGCGAGTACATTTGTGAGTACCTTTTCAGTTATTCAATAAAGTGTCTGTTAAAAGAAAACTTCACTATGTGAGGCTCTCCTTTCATCTATGGTATGGATCCCCCTATTCTATTGAACCTGTACTGATGCCCCTTGGAGCCAAACCAAATATTACCATCTGATTGGGTTCCTGTCCTGGAGTGAAGTTTAAACCAGATGACCTGAAACACTGATTGGAGGGTATAACGCCTTCCACCCCTGTAGGGGTACAGTGTTCTGGTGAGTGCAGTCTTTACTGGGAGGGGAGCACTTTTCTTCCTCCCTCTGCACATCTGGAGCGGAACACCCCAAGACCTACTTAATACTTGGAACCAACACCGATTATCACCCGATGGACTTTTAGCCATTAATGTATCCATCACTATAGTCACTCACTACTCCAGTTTTAATTATAGTGAAGTGCACTTGGTCCCTATAGCACTAGCCACTTTATTTGATTTTCAGCTAAATTGATATTGCACTTATTGTTACCAGTGGAGATCACTTTGGATATAAATTCACATTACCAGGGGAGATCACGTTACACTTTGTATAATATTTTTTTATATATTTATTGATCTAATATTTACTATTCGACTACCTCACTGCACATTGCACTTACTTGCCTTCTGTCACTTTTTATTCCCCTTATTTATTTTAGTTTTTATTGTACCTGTTCACATATATATTGATACACCGCACCCCCATATTCCGTTATCTTTGCATTATATCACGGATTTGCACTAATTTGGCACTTTCACGTATTGAATATTTTACCCTATGTTATGAATTAGTGTGATATTTGTATTTTTTGCCTTAGTGCTTTTCTACACCTGACTTTGCTCAGATACATCACTATCATTTATAAATTTTAGGCAGCGCCATCTACCTCATCCCTCTCCCTTTTATTGTTCGTATACCTTTCTTAGGTATACTTTGGAGGTAGGCAGCAGCCTGTTAACTCTATCCTTAGCGCGGATTTACCCCCCTTTTCTTTGCCCCAAGGACTGCAGTCCTCTATAAGAGATAAAATTCATTTGTTGGAACTCCTTGGCCTGTACCAATGGGATGATTCCTATCATTGGATGTGAGTTCCTTATATACATCAATTCCACATGATTATGGATTAGCAGCTCTCGATCATTTTCTATCAGAAGACCCCATTATGAATTTGCGTCAGGCAGAATTTATCCTAGAGGCCACCCAATTCTGTCTTACACATAATTATTTTGTTGTTGACAAGATATTATCATCTGGGAAAGGAATCTATTACAAGCTCTGGAGTTTGTAGCTCACTGTAACAATCCGTTTGGCCTAGCGTTCACACATGTATTTGACTCTTCCATTCTGACCTTTTTGGATCTGGAACTAGATCACAAGGAGAGTATAATACATGCTAAGAACCATTTCAAAACTATGGCAGGGAATTCACTGTTAAACTACAAAAGTTGTCACTGTCAAAAATGGACTCAGAACATTCCCCAAAGGCAGTTATGCCGTTTGAGACACAATTGTACCTCTAAACAGAACTATATGGTAAGTACCATTATGGCAGACAGACTAAGAGAAAAAAAGTATCCCGAATCTCTGATTCTCCAATCCCACAATAATTTTTAAGAAGGAATTCCACCAAAAAAAAAAAAAGGAGAGTGAACCTTTGATGGATCTACAAGATTCATCACAGGATTACACACCAAACGCAAACAAATGGAACAAATTCTCAAAATCCATTGGAACATACTTATGGGAGGACCCTCATTTAAAATCCCTTTTGCCTCCACAACCTAGAATCACGTACAAAAAAGCTCCCAATTTGAAAAATAAAATAGCTCCTAGCAAAATCAAATCTGCCCCCACCTCTGGCTATCCTCAACCTTGCCTTTTTCCATTAGTGGGAATGTACCAATGCAAAAAGGCCCTGTGTAAAACACGTGCCTTTGTCACACATGGTTTATAACAAAGGGCAAAGCTATCCTATTAGGGGATTTTTACAACTGCGATCATGTCGTGTATTGCATCACATGTCCTTGTAAACTTTTATATGTGGGCAGAACCATACGCCCACTAAGACAACGTTTCGGGGAACACAGGAGATCAATAGAAAGTGGGAAAGATAAAGAGAAATTAAGTATTCCCCATCACTTTCAGTCATGTCATCAACCATCCACCTCAGGATTGGAAGTGTGGGTCATTGAACAAATGCCCAAGCATCTCTCTGAGGCAGAAAGGTTTTTCAAATTATGTGAAAGGGAGATCTTTTGGATCTACTCTTTACATTCCTTGTTCCCAGGAGGCCTAAAAGAAGAACTGGAAGTCTCCACCATTTTGAAATACTCATATTATTCCCAACAATTGGTAGTATTTATTATACCCTTATATAATTATATATTCATATATTTCCTTTCTTATTTTTTTATATATTTTTCCTATGTGTGTGTGCACGCGCATATGTGTACATGCGTGTTTATGTGTATACATACATATATGCATTTATTTTGTCACAGCCTAAGCTCATCAAATTCCCATTTGTTTTAATCTCTGCCATTTTTTTCCACCACACTGGGGGTGTACTGGGGCAAAAGAAGTTAGAGGGATACCAACAATTACTATCATCTGAGGCAAAATATTCAAAATCTATAATGGCATGGCACATATAGAGTCCATAAAGTCCATAAAAATCAAGTCTTTACACACTTGAAGGCTGCTCTGTCACAAGCGAGAAGAGAAACTTGCAGTGAACTGTAAGAGAAAGGCAGGCGCCACAGTGTAGTAGGACTCGTATTTTATTTGAAAATTCAACACACTATATACTCACAAGCGGCCTCTTTTATGTTGGGAGGACCATTTGTACACTGAGAAAAAGGTTTGGTGAGCACCGTCGGTTTGTTGAGGCAGGGGATGATAAACATAGTGTCCCCCACCACTTTTTGACACACCATGATCATTCTTCCCTTGGGCTGAGAGTTTGGATTTTGGAATCCATA